>NC_092468.1:24770785-25093285 GCF_047495875.1 Pithys albifrons albifrons | reverse complement strand
AACATTTTCAGTACTTACAGTTTGCCAACTTTGGGTTAGGACAATTTAAACAAGTCTTTGGAGAGGACCCTGAGGCTCAGGAATAACCAAATTCTTACCTTAAACAGAGACATTGGTATTTCATCAGAGGCAACCAAGGTTAATCATTTTAAGGGCAAAAGAAATTTAAAATCCACTGACAGAGACAGGTGATTTGCCTTTTTTTCCAGACATGCTGGGCCACAGTGGAGCTTCTCCCTGGAGCCAGGACAGCAGAACACAAACCCAGCCCCAAATGAGAGCAAATAAACAATCCTGTCTCACCCAAAGATTACCATCTACACAAACCCTCACTCCTGTTGCCCACAAAATGTTGCTGTGGGGTTTTTTTTTCATGTTTATCCAACCATGCCAGTCCCAAACACTGAAGCAGAGTGTTCAGGTGCCCCCAGTGCCCCCAGTTACTGCTGCACAGTCACACTGGTCCTCACTGCAGCACTGGCTGCTGCTCGTTCTCTCTCTCGAGCAATTTCCATCTCTATTTTGGCTTTGATTTTAGTCCAATCCACTTCCAGCTGTAAGGACAGAAAAGCAAACACAGAGGTCAGTAAGAGAGAGGTCAGACAGACAGTTATTCACCAGCAGGGCAATTTGAAGACACAAAGTGGGGAGTATTTAACTTCTCATGGAAGATATGAAGGCACAGTTGAGTTCTAGCAGAGCTTTCACCTTTAAAACAAACCAACCTGATCTCTTTTAACCAAAGCACCACATCTCATTGTGTCTGGCAATAAAACATTAAAACTCAAAAATAACTTGCTCCTATTTCCATGTCATGACATCAGTGTCCTGTCCCTGAGAATTTATCAATAATAAATCAGTGCTGTCTCCTCTGAGTAAGCTGAGAGCACATTCCACTTGTTATCTGCTACAACAGAAATCAGATTTCTGCTTGAAATTGGCCTTCTGCATCAATAAATGTTGTGGCTTTACCCTGGCATTTCTCCAGCTGCAGAGAATTGGCATTTTCTGCCTGTCTCGTGTGTCAGTGAAACTGCAGCACAACAGCCACGACACAAATGTGGGGGCACAACAGTTGTTCTGCTTCCCAAAAATGCTTGAGGGAAAAAAAATGGATTATGGTGGATGAGGAGACCACAAAAATGTGCCCAAAAAGTGGGGAAAAATGTAACTGTGCAGTTCAGTTTCACTGCTGGAGAATTAACACTGTCAAAGATGGGATGGGAGAAGAAATTCAAGTGCTGCACAGGGAATTTCTGGAGTTCCTCTGTTAACAAAGTCAGGGACAGCAAGGAAGGTTCTCTGGGAGGAAAGAGGTAACTGCAAGCCCCACATTCTCAGGGTAGTACCCCAAAAGTCAGGATGCATTGCTGGGTCCAGGATCCTCAGGGTATGTACGAGGTATTAACAACCTGATATGTAAAATGTACAGATATACCAACTAAGCACATGGTTTAGATCAGGGTAGAGAAGAGAAAAGGCTCCTGGTTTAAGCCTGAAGGAGTTTTAGGTGTTTGGAGGGAAAATAAACCCCTGTTTTTGTTCCTTGAGAAAGAACAGCAGCACAAACTTGTGCTGTTCTCTTAAATGCTCTGGTGATTTCCTGATTTTGCTTTATGAGTCTGAGAGGTTGCAAAGAAAATTTAGTCACAGCTTAAAATCCACTTCACTAAACAGGTTCCCTCCTACCCTCAGATCCAGCAGACAAGACCCCCAGCACAGGGATGTGGAAAACCTCAGGAACTTCACTCCAGAAAGCTGCAGTGTGATACCCAAGCTTTGAGTGTAAGGTGAGAAATCACTCTGCTCACACCTTGCTTGGAAATCCTTCCAGAATCCACAGCTCTCTAAAGACAGTACGTGCCTTTCAGAAGCACCAGGGGATTAACACCATTTTCTCTCCATCAAGTGGATGGAAGACACACTGCCAGACAGCAGCTGAGAGGGCTGCAGGAGGGGAGTGCCTGGGCTCTGTGCTGCTCTTTCCTGTACTTTCCAGGGAAAGCACTGCAGGATGGGGCACTGGGGCTGGAGATGTGCAGCCTTTCCTTTAGGGAAAGCACTGCAGGATGGGACACTGGGGGCTGGAGATGTGCAGTCTTTCCAGGGAAAGCACTGCAGGATGGGGCACTGGGGGCTGGAGATGTGCAGCTTTTCCTTCAGGGAATGCACTGCAGGATGGGGCACTGGGGGCTGGAGATGTGCAGCCTTTCCAGGGAAACCATTGCAGGATGGGGCTCTGGGGGCTGGAGATGTGCAGCTTTTCCAGGGAAAGCACTGCAGGATGGGACACTGGGGGCTGGAGATGTGCAGCCTTTCCAGGGAAAGCACTGCAGGATGGGGCACTGGGGCTGGAGATGTGCAGCCTTTCCAGGGAAAGCACTGCAGGATGGGGCACTGGGGGCTGGAGATGTGCAGCCTTTCCAGGGAAAGCACTGCAGGATGGGGCACTGGGGGCTGGAGATGTGCAGCCTTTCCAGGGAAAGCACTGTAGGATGGAGCACTGGGGGCTGGAGATGTGCAGCTTTTCCTCCAGAGAAAGGAACACCCCTGGAAGTGCCAAAAGCTGGTGAGTGCCATTAGAAACCAGCTCTGTGGACAGTGGGGTGAGCAGAGTCCAAGTCCAGGCTCCAGCAAACAGCCTGGCTGTGGTTCCTGATCCAGCAGCTACAGCAGTGAAAGCACCTGAGAAAAAAGTTCTCTTTTCCTTCTCTCACCCTCAGAAAGCTGAGGAACAATGAGAGGAAAAGCAGGAAGGCCATGAGGCTGCTGAGGGAAAGGTGCACAAGGGAAATCCATGGAAAGGCTCCAGGGGAATCCAAGACACTTCCAGTTATGAACTTTCAGATCTGCCCTCTGCTTTAAGATCTGTTAAATACCAAAAAATTGGAAAATACTAATAAATTGAAGTGATGGCAGAGAGGGTTTCCAAGGCTTTGATGACAATGTGTATTTAACTGGTTATCACATTTGGAGAATGGGTTGTAGTTCACTCTCTAAATATCCAGATAATCTCAAAGTTTGTCATTGTTGGTATCCATAAAATGATATAAAAACGTTGAAGAGACACACTGAGCCACAGCAAGGCCCAGCTCCCTGTTTGCAGAACACAACTGGGCCTTCATTTGTAGGATCTTTGCCAGATAATTAAATATACACATTCTGTGTTTGTGCCTTCAAACAAAACACATGCCCAGCTCTTACTGGCCAAGCAGCCACACCCCCAACCATGAACTTGCACTCAGATGTAAAAACCTCAGATTTATGTTCATATTTGAACCACAGGAGGAGAAGAGAAGAGCAAACCCCACCCCACCCTCCCAAACTGGCCACAAAAATCAGGCTGCAGGAATAACCCTGAGCAACACTTACACCTTCTGCATATTGCAAAAACCTCTTGTTGGTTTCTTTTTTACCAAAATCCTCCAAAAACTTCTGCCTGTAAGCCAGGACTGTGTCAACATGTGTCTTGTGCTTCACTGCCAGCTCCAGGGCCCTGGGAGGAAGCAGAAATGGGGCTGTCAGGCTGCAGAAATGCCCTGGCACAGCTCCTGGCACTGGGGGTGGCACAGGACATGGTGGGGGTGGCACAGGACACGCTGGGGGTGGCACAGGACACACAGGACATGCTGGGGATGGCATAGAACACACAGGACACGCTGGAGGTGGCACAGGACACGCTGGGGGTGGAACAGAACATGGTGGAGGTGGCACAGGACATACAGGACATGCTGGGGGTGGCACAGGACACACAGGACATGCTGGGGGTGGCACAGGACATGCTGGGGGTGGCACAGGACACACAGGACATGCTGGGGGTGGCACAGGACATACAGGACATGCTGGGGGTGGCACAGGACATGCTGCGGACTGGCACAGGACATGCTGGGAGTTGGCACAGGACATGCTGGAAGTTGGCACAGGACACATGGGGTGGCACAGGACACGCTGGGGGTGGCACAGGACATACAGGACATGCTGGGGACTGGCACAGGACATGCTGGGGGTGGCACAGGACACGCTGGGGATGGCACAGGACACGCTGGGGGTGGCACAGGACACGCTGGGGGTGGCACAGGACACGCTTGGGGTGGCACAGGACACGCTGGGGGTGGCACAGGACACGCTGGGGGTGACACAGGACACGCTGGGGGTGACACAGGACACGCTGGGGGTGACACAGGACACGCTGGGGGTGGCACAGGACATGCTTGGGGTGGCACAGGACACGCTGGGGGTGGCACAGGACACGCTGGGGGTGGCACAGGACACAGTGAGGGCTGCAGGCTCAGCTCCCTGAGCCCAGTGCCAAGCAATGCCACATTAGTGGCAGTGACAGAAGGTTAAAAGTGCCCACTTGATGGAAAATACCCAACAATTACTTTTGTTGACAACCTCATCATTCATTTGACAACAGGAAGGTTTTTACTTCAGGGTAATACAGAGCATTTTAGAGTTTGGCCTTCTCAATATAAAAGGCTGAAAGTAATAATGTTTAGTAACTTTTTCACAGTCAGGAATAGCTTTTGAACAGTCACAATGCACAGTTATGGCATGTGCTATACAGTGTTTACAAACATTGTAGAGGTGGGAAAGGTTTGCACTGCATTAATGTGAGTCATTACCCTCCCATCTGTTTTCTTCTCAATGGCTTAAGGAACACTTATGTTTGATATGAAGAGTTTTTAGATGACACATAAACAACAGACCATCCTTTTCCTAATTCCCAGCCTAAATCTCCCCTGCCACAGCCTCGTATCAGGCAACACAACAAAAACCCCAGAGATGTGGGGGGAAAATGACCCTTTGCCCCCAGTGAGATGAACACAGCAGAGAAATTTGTAGTAAATGGCCTCAGAAAATTCTGTCAGACAACGTGGGGTTTTGTTTAAAGGGGAAATTCCTACTTTGTTTTGTCAGGCCTAATTCATATTTTATCCACCTACACAGTGCTGGGAGCCTGAGTAGCCACAGCTCTATTTTTAGCAACAAGACATTTCAAACCAGCCCTAATTCCTCGAGGGTCACATCCAGTTTGGGGCATCACTGAGGACTCATCTCTGTTAACAGCAATGAAACAGCAAAATGTTATTCAAAAATCCTTCCAAGCATGTTTTGGGCCTTTATCACAGAATTTCTAAATATGGCACAAGAATGTTCCTTTGTCTGGTTATTGTCAGGGTGGGATTCACTTCACCCTTTTACAGATCTGGGTGATTAGAGACAGAAAATCACCCAGCTAAGTATTAATCAGCAATAAAGCAGCTGATGTAAATTAGCAGGGAAACTGCTTATAAATATATTTTGTTTGAAGAAATCCCACCTGTCCCAGTTGTAGAGGTTGATGTTGAGCTGGATAGCCTGATAAATGAGGCCTGTCTGCAGCAGCAGAGCTTCAGCTTCCTGGGTGTTCCCACTGAACAGCAGCATGTGAGCCATCCTCGACTCCTTGGAGGGCAGCTCCTTGATGGAATTGATGTACTGAACTTTGTCAATCTGCCAGGGGCAAGCACAGCAGTTTAATTAGGGAGATTCATTAGCAGAATGAGCAGTGGAGCAGCAGAAGTGGGAGCCTGCCCCCTGTGCTCACCTCCCCAATGGCTGCGTAGGCGATCTCGGCCGTGGCCATGTCCCTGTTGGCCACTGCCATGGCAGCCAGACATGCCCACAGGGTCTGGTCCTGAAAGGAAAATAAACCTCAGACATGTGTTATCCTGCTAAAAAGGACTCCCCAAAGCAAGAGCACAACTCCTGAAAATATCATGGCAACACATTTCTCATTAGCCCATTTCGGAGGGGCTTAATTATTTCTCACAACGAGGAATTAGAAAAACTTGGTGGTGGAAATATTATTGCACCCTTTTTTAAATTTTCATGACTTTTGTTGCTTGGTTGTTACTGTTTTTTAT
Source organism: Pithys albifrons albifrons (assembly GCF_047495875.1). Lineage (NCBI taxonomy): Eukaryota > Metazoa > Chordata > Aves > Passeriformes > Thamnophilidae > Pithys > Pithys albifrons. The sequence continues at coordinate 25,087,376 of NC_092468.1, read as the reverse complement.
TAACACAACCTTAAGGAAACCCCATGAACTCAAGAGAACATTTAGGAAGATCCTAAAGGACATTTGGGCACCTTTTAAAGTGACAATATGATGACAGTGACAATATGATGACAAAGACAAACTGCTAAAACATATTTCTAGCACAGTTCAGGCTACCACAGCTGAAAACTCTAGTTCAGACAAGGAAAATGCAATTTTTGACCCTTTAGTTCACATGGAATTAAGTGGGTTTTGGTATTTTTGTTGTTCAGTAACAGATTTGGGAACACTCTGCCCTGTGAATGGGTTTAAATCAGAATAAAGAGCTACACTGAGTAAAATCCAGACATTCCCATGGCTCCCAACTGACCTTCTCCAGAACTCAGGACAAACCTTCCTTTGGGGGAATTAAGATTATTCAGAGAACCAAGTGCTCAGAAAATTCTGTGTCAGGTTTTCTTCCCCCTTCTCTATTTATAAACTTAAAGGTAACACTGGAAGTTGAGCCTGGAACTATCCAGAAGATGAAGTTTCAGGACTCTGGTGGGTTTTGCTGCTCTTTTCTCCCTCAGAAATAAGGCCCATTTTCTTATTCCTGATTGGAAATATTTTGAACTATCTGGGTTGCCAAAATCAAAATCATCTAATTTGGATGCTCAAAATCAGATGATGTGAAGACCCTTCACACTGAAAATAAAGACTCTGTTACAGTTAATTATAATTAAGTCATGTGGATGTGCATTGAAGTTATAGTGCAGTTACAAAAATACTTGAAATACACATCTAAGGTCATGAGGAAAACTCTTTTCTAGGAGCAAATGGGATAAAGGAACCAGAATTTGGAGGGATTTTGTTCTGCTTTAAAGACTCCCAGACTCACCTCATCTGTTGCTGTTGCCTTAATACAGACAAAAGCAAGCAAGGGAAAAGAAAACACAAAAACAAGTGAAATAAAGTATGAAAAATAAGAGATAATTGTGGAGATGAAGGTCACTCTTAATTGGTTTTATTTTTATTAAGCCATGAAAAATTAAGGTTGTAACTTTTGAGAGTCCCTGTGTTCAACCCAGGGACTAAAATAAGAATTATTGTTTATAATGAAAAGGGTGGAATTGGGTAATCATGGAAAGTGTGGGATTTTCCAGGAGCAGCCCAAACCAAGGCAGAAGATGCAACATCCCACCTGCAGATTCACAGAAATAAAGGACCATTAAAGACCCCCCAGCCATGGACGTGCCAGGGAATGGCAGGAGGGGCACCCACCTTGACAAAGCGGCACAGCCTGAGGGCATCAGCCCACCTGGCAGCCCTGACGTGCCCGTGCAGGATGCCAGGGTAGGGGGAGATGCTCAGGTGCACCAGGGACCCGTCTGCCCTCCTCAGGGTCACCTGGTTGCCCACAAAACTCACAATCTGGGGGTTTCTGCTGAACTGGCTGCAGGGAAAGAAAGGGCAGTCAACACTCACTCCTTCCTGCCCCACAGCAATTATCACTGATAATTATCACTTCAAACAAACCTTTCTGGTTTTAATTTCCAACACATAACTAACCTTTTCTGTTTGTTTTTGTGCAAGGTTTCATGAGATATAATTAAGGTTTTGCTTCTGCACCAAGATGCTGCTCTCCTTTCAAACTGCACATCATCAGTTCTACTCCAAACCTCATGACTGAACTCAACCCCCCATATTTCCCCATTTTCTAATCAAGAAACAGTAACATGAACCACAGAATTATAGAATAATAGAATTATGGAATGAACTGGGGTGGAAGAGACCTCTGAGATCATCAAGTCCAACCCTTGATCCAACCCCACTGTGATTAGTGGAAGAGTTTTAAAAGTTGCAGCCCTGGATCCTGGTTCAGCTGCACACAGTTTGGTAAGGGTGAGTAAATTAATTAAAATACACCTTTCTGAGCCCAGGGTGATGCATACCTGGCATCTTTCTGGTGCAGGGTCCTGGGCAGGAGGTCTCTGTCCACGTAGACGGTGTTGGGGTAGTACCAGACTGTGAGATGGGTGTCCTGCAGCCCACAGAGGATGTTGGAGGAGTCATTCCAGGCCACACTTTGCACCATTGTCCCTGAATTTCAAGGCATTTCCATGAGAGACACCAAAATTAAGGGACACTTCTCAAAAGGGTCATTATTCACCACCTTCAGTTCCTTTCAGAGGGCTGGTTTGGACCCCCAGGGTGTAACATCTGAACGTGTTTCACGTGCAACTCACAGAAGAATGACCAGAATTTAGACAAAATGCACTAAAATTGTTTCTACCTCCCTCTTATGAAAGTCAAAGGACTTTTTGACCCTGAGATCAGCTCAGTTGATTAAAACTTGGTGTTAATAATGTCAAGGTCATGAGTTCAATCCCCTGTGTGGGCCGTTGACTTAAGAGTTGGACTCGATGATCCTTGTGGGTCCTTCCAACTCAGAACAGTCTGGGATTCTTTGATTTCTAAAGTTCTTTTCAAGCTCAATTTCACTATTAATTAAAAGTCAAATGTTGTCTCTTGTACTTGATCAAAATCTATTTCTCTCCTAGCATGTACCTAAACAATAATTTGAATTTTTCTTACCTATTTTGACAATCTTCTGCTCTTTCCCAAACCTTTTCACTGAAGTGATGTAAAGATCTCTGTTCTTATCAATAAAAGCTATTTTCCTCTCACTTGTAAGTCCTTTCTGGTCCAAAGCAATCTCCACAATTTCAGTCTGAAAGGGAAAAAAGAGAATTTCTGACCTTTATGTCAGACATTCCTGTCACAGAAAGCACATGAAATTCAACCAAGTGAATGTTCTCCTGCAAACAAGGCACAGAACTCTGGATAAATTGGGTCGTGGAAGACACTTTGTGTGTGACTTCCCTGTTGAATGAAGCATTTCATGGCAAGGGGTTGGATTTAGGTGAATTTTAAGGTCCTTTCCAACCCAAACCATTCTGTGGTTTATGATTTTATAAACTGAATTTCATGAACCTTTAACAGTCCCATTTTTGAGCAAACCCATTACTGACTGTTAATTTCTGACTATAATAAACAAGAGACATTCTATCCCCCCTTCACCTTGTGGGTCAGAGGTTTTCCATCACCCAGTGGCTTTCCAGACAAAGCTTCAAATATGTAGATAACTGAAGAAAAAAAAATAGAATTTATTAGTTAAAAGCAACAGAACTGACACCAAGTTCTGATACAAGTGAATAAATTCATGTTCCCAGTGTGGGATTTATTCAACTTTAACTTTGAGGAATATGAAGTGTCAGAAGTGACACCATTGACTGAATAGAGGATTTAATATCAGATACAGAAAGATGCCCTTGGAGCTGTTGGGTAAAACCTCCTTCAGCAGCATTGCTTATTTTGTTAATTATTTCCTTTATCTGGAATTCCTAATCATATTTTTATATATTTGTTATATTTATACTTAAACATTTTCTCCCAGGACAGCTTAGGGTTTCTGCTTATAATTATGATTAATTAGCATTACATACTAATAACTGGCTGCCTCAAAAACCACCTGGTTTGTGCAGGTATTTAAAATTTTACTTGGTATTTGAATTTTCCTTGATGCTTGATTTTTATATATATAATTCTTGCACCTTGACCACTTGTTCCACTCTCTCTCTGCCTCACCCTTAGCAAAAAAAAACCCTCCAAAACCCCCCACCTACATCATGTTTTTTTGGGCTATCCAGTGAAAACTCCAACTTGCACCTTGCCCAAAAATAAAGTTTCTCTCTTTGTTTCCCCCTCCCTCTGTACAAACACACCTCCAAGTGCTCCAAAACCTCTTTACATGAATTTTCTGTGGCCAAACAGAGAACTCTGATGTGGGGAAGGATCAAAGCAACGTTTTCAGAGGGGCTGTGACAGGACAGAGCATCTTACAGGCAGAATTCCAACTGTAAGAGCAGCTGCTCAAACCCACCAGAGGAGGAAAAAAAGGGCTGAAAACACAAAGGACTGTGGGGGTTGTTCCTGAGAATTGGTTTTCTCTCTCACTTTTAGGCATGAAATTGGTGCTGATCTGCCCAAGCAAGTCGATTTTACAGCCCCCAGAGCAGCTGGAGGAAGTGAGATTGGGGAGCTGTGAAAAACCCCCTGCACCAAATTCACATTAAAATTGGTTAAATTCTCATTAATCTCCAATTGAAGGATTTCAACAATAAGTTTGGTTTTATTTTTTTCCTACCTGGAAAAACTCCACATCATTTTTCAATCATTTAAAACCTAAAATGTGCCTTGTTTTTTAAGTATAAATATAACAAATATATAAAATATATTTATTTATTTTATATAAATATAAAAATATTTAAAAAGGGCACTGTCTCCCTTTGAACACCCAGAGAACTCTCTTTTATCAGATGTGTTTTATTACCAGGGAATATCACTGAAATACATTTTTGCTGATTAAAATCCATTTTAGTTATCATATAGATATTTTAAATATCTTTGATGTGTTGTTTGCTGTAGTAATTTGCCTTCAGAATGAAACACACATCACAGTTCTATTCCTGTTCTTGAAAATCATTAATCAGAATGAAACTCAAAAAAATAAGGATAAAAAATAAGGATGCACAAGAAAAAAAATACACAGAAGTTGCACAGAGTAGCAAAAACATGAGGGAAATGTAATTTCTTTTTTTTTTTTTTGCTTGGAGAGGGATATTTTGAGGTATAGATCAGGGGTTTGTCAGGAATAAAAGTGTCTCCTCCAGCAGACACTTCACATTTAAATTGTTGCAAAGGAAAACTTAAGAGTTTGCACCAAGAGATGGAACAAAGAAAAGAGGTGACAAAAAGGTGTTCCTGGATGCAAAAATTAACCTGGAGCTCCTCTGGCCTTGTGGTGGTTTGGAATTAAAGAGCTTTGGGTGCCAGAACACAACATTTGAGGGGCATCAGAACCTTTAAGGACACAGCACTGAGACAGAAGAGCAGCTTTGCATGTGTAGAAATAAAGATAAAAATCTATAAGGGATAAATCTATAAAGATACAAATGTAAGATCCAGCTATAAAGATACAAGTCTATAAAAAAGATAAATCTATAAAGATACAAATATAAGGTAAAGCCATGAAGATACAAATCTATAAAAGAGATAAATGTATAAAGATACAAATACAGGATCAAGACATAAAGATATGAATCTATAAAAGAAATAAATCTATAAAGATCATGGAATCACAGAATCATAGAATGGATTGGGCTGGAAAAGACCTCCCAGATCATCCAGTCCAACCCTTGGTCCAACTCCAGTCCCTTCACCAGATCATGGCACTCAGTGCCACGGCCAAGCTCAGCTGAAAAACCACAAAAACATGGACATGAGTTTTTCCCTCCTTTAACTTTCTCAGTCCTTTCTTGGAGCACTCCAGCTGGACATCCCTGTGAACCTGGTGGGACTCCATGGTCTCTCCTTCTGTAGTGTTTGCTCATGGCTGTGTTTGTTCCTTGAACCACTTATAGAATCATGGAATGGATTGGGTTGGAAAAGACCTCTGAGATCATCAGGTCCAACCCTTGGTCCAACTCCAGTCCCTTTACCAGATCATGGCACTCAGTGCCACGGCCAAGCTCAGCTGAAAAACCTCCAGGGATGGGGAATCCACCCCCTCTCTGGGCAGCCCATTCCAATCCCTGAGCACTCTCTCTGCAAAGAATTTCCTCCTGATCTCCAACTTCAATTTCCCCTGGCAGAGCTTGAGCCCATCGTGCCCCCTTGTCCTATTGCTGAGTGCCTGGGAGAAGAGACCAACCCCCACCTGGCCACAACTTCCCTTCAGGTAGATACAAACATAAGATCAAGTTATAAAGATACAAATCTATAAAAACCAAAGCAAAGAACATCTGAGAACTGAAATTAATCCCACTAAAGGACTGGAAGCTTCTCAGAGCCACAGGAAAGCACAAGTTGTTGAGGGTTTAGAAAACTGTGTCAGGGAGTGAAAAAAACCAATTTTCTATTATTTTGTGCAACAATTTCAAGGCTCTGAGCCATCACACAGTGATAATTCACTAAGGTTTTTAATCAGTTTTAAGTAATACCCATAATTTCAATTTGTTTTTATAAGGAATACATGGATTGTTGTAATAAACCCTTACCCTTCCCATCAGCTTTGTCCTTCACTGCCAGGGTGTCGCTGCTCAGAGACACTGTCTGGGCATTTAAAGTGTCTGTTCTCAGGCCTGGGTACTTGGGAGAGGAAATTAATCTCCCTTCATATGAGTATAAGTAAAGTCCTCCACCATCCACAAGGAGAAAATGCCTACAGAGGAAAAAAGAGACAGAGGAAAAGAAAGAAAAAAGAAACAAAGAGAAAAAAACAAAGGAAAAACAAAGGAAAAACAAAGAAAAACAAAGAAAAACAAAGAAAAACAAAGAAAAACAAAGGAAAAACAAAGGAAAAACAAAGGAAAACAAAGGAAAACAAAGGAAAAACAAAGGAAAAACAAAGGAAAAACAAAGGAAAAACCAAAGGAAAAACAAAGGAAAACAAAGGAAAAACAAAGAAAAACAAAGGAAAACCAAAGAAAAACAAAGGAAAACAAAGGAAAAACCAAAGGAAAAACCAAAGGAAAAACAAAGGAAAAACAAAGAAAAACAAAGGAAAAGCAAAGAAAAACAAAGGAAAAACAAAGGAAAAACAAAGGAAAAACAAAGAAAAAACAAAGGAAAAAACAAAGGAAAAACAAAGGAAAACCAAAGGAAAAAACAAAGGAAAAACAAAGGAAAACAAAGAAAAACAAAGGAAAAACAAAGAAAAACAAAGAAAAAACAAAGGAAAACAAAGAAAAAACAAAGGAAAACAAAGGAAAACAAAGGAAAACAAAGGAAAACAAAGGAAAACAAAGGAAAACAAAGGAAAACAAAGGAAAACAAAGGAAAACAAAGGAAAAACAAAGAAAAAACCAAAGGAAAAACCAAAGGAAAAAACAAAGGAAAAAACAAAGGAAAAAAACAAAGGAAAAAAACAAAGGAAAAAAACAAAGGAAAAAAACAAAGGAAAAACAAAGGAAAAACCAAAGAGAAAAAAAAAAAAAACAAGGAAAAAACAAAGAAAAAACCAAAGAAAAAACAAAGGAAAAAACAAAGAAAAAACCAAAGAAAAAACAAAGGAAAAACAAAAGAAAAAACAAAGGAAAAAACAAAGAAAAAAGAAAGAAAAAAACAAATGAAAAAACAAAGAAAAAACAAAGAAAAAACCAAAGAAAAAACAAATGAAAAAAACCAAAGAAAAATAAGAAAGAAAAAAAAACAAAGGAAAAAACCAAAGGAAAAAAACCAAGAAAAAAACCAAGAAAAAAACCAAGAGAAAAACAAAGGAAAAACAAAGGAAAAACCAAGGAAAAACCAAGGAAAAAACAAGGAAAAAACAAGGAAAAAACAAGGAAAAAACAAGGAAAAAAACAAGGAAAAACCAAAGAAAAAAACCAAGGAAAACAAAGAAAAAACAAAGAAAAACCAAAGAAAAACCAAGGAAAACAAAGAAAAAACAAAGAAAAAACAAAATAAAAAACAAAGAAAAAATCATTAAGTAATATAGAAAAACATGAAGATATTTTCAACAATGTGAAGGTAACCGTTTAAGATTCCACAACTTTCCAGTTCAGTCACATCAAGCCTGTTGATGTTCTGGAAGTTCTTTATGGAAAAGTTCACTTTTAATGTGAATATTATCTCTTTTCCAGGAGAAATATTTATTATCTGAACCATTTAGGATTTCAAAAATATTTTCCTATTTTTAAATGCATTAGAAATATGAATTTTCTATTTCTAATGTTTCAATTTGTGCTTATGTTGCATGTTAATATCTGATAGTTATATCTAATATTTTTGTTGTTAACATCTGATAGTTATATCTAATATTTTTGTTATATTCACATCTAATAATGAGCATCCCCAGAAGCCCCAAAAAGCACCTTTCTGCTTGTAAAATCAAACTAACTGTTCCTTCCTTCAGGTCAAAGATCAGGGGGGTGTTCCAGTTCTTGGTACTGAAAAGAGAGAAAAACCAGCATTAAACCCACAGTGCAAACACAGAGTTGGAGTCACCAAAGTCATTGGGACCATCTGATATTCCTAAATAAGTGTTTAAACAGCATTTAGGAAGCCCAGGAAGAGAGAAATACATAAAAGGATGCATTTGGGAAGCCCAGGAACAGAGAACCACATAAAATGATGCATTTAGGAAGACCAGGAACAGTAAGAACCACAAATATGACACTTTTAGGAAGCCCAGGAATAGAGAACCACATAAAATGATGCATTTAGGAAGCTCAGGAACACAGAGAACCACAAATATGACACTTCTAGGAAGCTCAGGAACAGAGAATCACATAAAATGGTGCATTTAGGAAGCCCAGGAACAGAAAATCACATAAAATGGTGCATTAAGGAAGCCCAAGAATAAAGAACCACAAATATGATGCATTTAGGAAGCTCAGGAACACTGAGAACCACAAATATGATGCTTTTAAGAAGCCCAGGAACAGAAAATCACATAAAATGATGCATTTAGGAAGCCCAGGAACAGTAAGAACCACAAATATGATGCTTTTAGGAAGCCCAGGAATAGAGAACCACATAAAATGATGCATTTAGGAAGCCCAGGAACACAGAGAACCACAAATATGACACTTTTAGGAAGCCCAGGAATAGAGAACCACATAAAATGATGCATTTAGGAAGACCAGGAACACAGAGAACCACAAATATGACACTTCTAGGAAGCTCAGGAACAGAGAATCACATAAAATGGTGCATTTAGGAAGCCCAGGAACAGAAAATCACATAAAATGGTGCATTAAGGGAGCCCAAGAATAAAGAACCACAAATATGATGCTTTTAGGAAGCCCAGGAATAGAGAACCACATAAAATGATGCATTTAGGAAGCCCAGGAACAGAAAATCACATAAAATGATGCATTTAGGAAGCCCAGGAACAGAAAATCACATAAAATGATGCATTTAGGAAGCCCAGGAACAGTAAGAACCACAAATAAGATGCATTTAGGAAGCCCAGGAACAGAAAATCACATAAAATGATGCATTTAGGAAGCCCAGGAACAGTAAGAACCACAAATATGATGCATTCAGGAAGCCCAGGAACAATAAGAACCACATAAGAAGATGCAGCAACACTTCTGCCTTCATTGTTACATCCCTTCCCCCCAGCAGCTGACCCAGGACTCTCAGCAAACAGCAAATCATATTTATAGGAAATAAATATATTTTTAAACATTTCTGAGCAGTTTTACAGCAATGTGGAGGTTGGAGAAAGGCCCTTTCTCGTGGGCTCTATCACAGGCTGAATGCTGAGCATCACTCACCTCACTGAGATACTCCACTCAATAGTTCAGTTAATTAAAAAGACATTAATTAGAACCAATTAGTGTGCTCCCAGGGCAGTTTCTGCTGTTGTCTTCCCAGTGTTGGCAAACCCTGGGGGGGATAGGGCTGAGTTTACTCACGAGAACACATAGCACTGCAGAGAGGTGGAAACCACCAGGTATCCACAGGCCAAGGAGGCTTTAATGACCCTGTCCCGGAATTCCAAGGAATCCACGGCATCATCCATGACATTGTGCACCTACAAAGGAAACCTGGGGTTAGAGAAACCCACAAGGGCTGAAATGACAACCAATTAGTGAAATACATTATTGAGAAAATCACCTGATGTTTGAGAATTCCCATTTAAGACTCAGTGCTCGGCTACTGATAATTGGAATATTTGCAATATAAGAGTTCAATAATCCCATCAAAGCAGCTCAGCAATATCCAGGATTTGGACAAGATATCCTGTCTGGATGTTTGAATTTTAATGCTCCCACACTCTGGGGTCCAGGAAATTCAGGAGATGCCTCCGTGCCACTTCCCTAAAAATCTGCCCAAATTACAGTGTCTGCCTTGGATCAACACAGATGTCTGAGCTCAAAGATCTAAGAATCTAAGGAGGTGCCTTAAACAACAAAGTGTCTTGTTTGTTTGGGGGGTTTTGGGGGGGTTTGTTGTTGGGGACTTTTTTAGATGTCACCATTCTGAGGGTGGCAACTTCCTTTTGATTTTCTCCATTACACAAAACAAGGGCTGAACTCAGTTATTCCAAACCCCTGGAAACCATTTCCACAGACACAATAATTGCTTTGTCCATAATTAACTTTGCTACTGAAGCATTCAGGAAAAAAATGCACCTACAGCTTTCATAGAATCATAGAATCATAGAATCATAGAATGGATTGGGTTGGAAAAGACCTCCAAGATCATCGAGTCCAACCCTTGGTCCAACTCCAGTCCCTTTACCAGATCATGGCACTCAGTGCCACGTCCAATCTGCATTTAAAGATCTCCAGGGATGGTGAATCCACCCCCTCTCTGGGCAGCCCATTCCAATGCCTGATTACTCTCTCTGTAAAAAATTTTTTTCTGCTCTCCAACTTAAATTTCCCCTGGCAGAGCTTAAGCCCATCGTGCCCCCTTGTCCTATTGCTGAGTGCCTGGGAGAAGAGACCAACCCCCACCTGGCTATAACTTCCCTTCAGGCAGTTCCAGACAGTGATGAGGTCACCTCTGAGCCTCCTCTTCTCCAGGCTAAACACCCCCAGCTCCCTCAGCCTCTCCCCACAGCACTTGTGCTCCAGTCCCTTCACCAGCCTTGTTGCTCTTCTCTGGACCTGCTCCAGCCCCTCAATATCCTTTCTGAACTGAGGGGCCCAGAACTGAACACAACACTCAAGGTGTGGCCTCACCAATGCAGAGTACAGGGGAAGGGTCACTTCCCTGGTCCTGCTGGCCACGCTATTTTTGATACAGGCCAGGATCCCATTGGCCTTCTTGGCCACCTGGGCACACTGTTGACACATGCTGAGCTTCCTGTCAATTAGTACTCCAAGGTCCTTTTCTGCCTGGCTGCTCTCCAGCCACTCTGTGCCCAGCCTGTAGCACTGCAGGGGGTTGTTGTGGCCAAAGTGCAGGACCTGCACTCTCCTGTAGGTATTGTTTCCCTACATAAATATATAGGAATAAAATCACTCTGAAAATACAAAAATTAAAAGTTAGTCCTGACTCAGGGTTGGTTTTACTTCCTCAGTGTTTGCACATCCAAACCCTTTGGAGATCATTCCCAGAGTCTCATCTGGTACGAGTCGATGTCTGGGAATGAAAGAAAAAAATGGGAATTTTTTCCTGCTAATTTGTGCTGTGTGTTCCCAGACACTGAGTCACCATTCCCACTCTCTGGAGCAAACCAAGACAGCATTCCTGCTGTTCCAGCTTCTCCAAATTACAAATTCAGAGTGAAAAGAATCAAGAGTGAAAGGACATTAAAGGTCCTAATTGGGAATTTTGGAGCTTGATTTAATACTGAACTCACAGGTCTGGTGTCCCATTCCAAGTGTTTCACCTGGGAAATGTGGGACACTGGGAATCTTGTGTTATCCCAGTGCTCAGAGACCTCCCAAATATAACTTCAGAGTGAAAAGAATCAAGAGTGAAAGGACATTAAAGCTCCTAATTGGGAATTTCAGAGCTTGATTTAATACTGAACTCACAGGTCTGGTGTCCCATTCCAAGTGTTTCACCTGGGAAATGTGGGACACTGGGAATCTTGTGTTATCCCAGTGCTCAGAGATCCCCAAATATAACTTCAGAGTGAAAAGAATCAAGAGTGAAAGGACATTAAAGCTCCTAATTGGGAATTTCGGAGCTTGTTTTAATATTGACCACATTTAATATTGAACCTGGTGTCCCATTCCAAGTGTTTCACATGGAAAATGTGGGACACTGGGAATCTTGTGTTATCCCAGTGCTCAGAGACCTCCCAATTACAAATTCAACATGGAAAGAATGAAGAGTGAAAGGACATTAAAGCTCCTAATTGGGAATTTTGGAGCTTGATTTAATATTGAACTCACAGGTCTGGTGTCCCATTCCAAGTGTTTCACCTGGGAAATGTGGGACATTGGGAATCTTGTGTTCTCTCAGTACTCAGAGACCTCCTAATTACAAACTCAACATGGAAAGAATCAAGAGTGAAAGGACATTAAAGCTCCTAATTGGGAATTTTGGAGCTTGATTTAATATTGACCACATTTAATATTGGACCTGGTGTCCCATTCCAAGTGTTTCACCTGGGAAATGTGGGACACTGGGAATCTTGTGTTATCCCAGTGCTCAGAGATCAGCAAATTACAAACTCAACATGGGAAGAATGAAGAGTGAAAGGACATTAAAGCTCCTAATTGGGAATTTTGGAGCTTGATTTAATACTGAACTCACAGGTCTGGTGTCCCATTCCAAGTGTTTCACCTGGGAAATGTGGGACACTGGGAATCTCCCAGTGCTCAGAGAGGGAATGCTGTGACTCTGTCTGGGAACACAGGGGACAAACCAGGTCCCAGACTCCCATTCTGCATGACAAACCAGAGCTGGGAATACCCTTTTACCTTCATGGTTCTCCTCTTAATTAATGTGATTTCCAGGTTTTTCCACTCCCACCTCTGCTCCACGACGTGGGCAAAGAGGACATGGCCATTCCCACAGGCTCCTGCCAGCTGGGTGCCATCTGAGCACCAGCCAATGCCCAGGATGCTGCCAGTGCTGGGCTTCTCCAGACAGTAGGACCACTGGGAAAAAAGGAAAAAAGTTATTATTTTCATTTTTTAGAAATGATTTCTTGTAATCAATGGATTTCCAGGGTTGGAATTTTTGAAGGTGCATCAATAAATTAAGTTTTTATCAAGCCAGGCTGTTGAAAAGCAGGGATAGAGAAAGGGAAAACCATCAAGCAAAGCACAAATTCCAATGTCACAATGGCCAAGTACAGGAGGGACCAGTTTTCTACTCACAACCCTCTCATGTCACAGAATCATAGAATAGATTGGGTTGGAAAAAACCTCCAAAATCAAGTCCAACCCTTGGTCCAACTCCAACTTATAAATCCAAGCAATCACTACATAAAATTCAGTCAATTAGTAGGAAATAATTATATTTTCTCTACTCTCTGTCGTTAAAAATTTCCTCCAGCAAAGAACTTTATTCTTAATTCCCCAGTCTTATGTACAAGACCCCCAGAAGTTCAGACCCTTGTTAATAAATCTTGCTCAAAAAGCAGGATTTTCAGACCAAGACACTTGTTTGCCACTTCCCACAACTCAGAAACACAGATCACACAAATATCTGTGAACAAATGTCTCCCTGAGTGATAAAAAATGAAATGACCTTTCCATGGGATTTTAGGGAGACGTTAAACCAGTTTTTAAAACAAGGAGCAAGTCTCAATTATTGTCTCTTCATAGCTCTGCAATGGGGTATTTAAAAGCACATGTGGTAACCAAAGAACTACTTGAATATTCAAATATATCTGAATTTTAAGAAGCAAAGCAGTAACAAAAACGATGTGAGTGAAGCTGAGTTTTAAGGAGACATTGAACTGACTTTTGGATACATCAAGTTGCACCAAAGGGGACACAGTTGGGAGAAAATCCTCCCCTGATGCTTCTAACACATCTTATATTCTGATTTTTTTTTTGCTGTGCACAGAAACCCAAACTACTTTTTTTTTTTTAAACCACAAGCCTTTTTTCTTCAGGCCATTGAAATACTCACTAAAATATTTCCTGATTACAACCTACATTTAAAAAAAAAAAATCTGAAGAGCCATTGAGAGCTTTTTTTTCCAGTTCTTTTGGTGTAATTCCCACCATTCCAATGATTCATAGTCCCTGCAGATGTCTGGGACATTTATCATGTACATAAAATGTTATAATAAAAATCATTCAGTCCTCCATTTCTAAGACAGGAATAGCTTTAAAAACTGAAATAGTATTTCCTAAATACACTGATTTAAAAAAAAATAACTGACTACTGACTTTACAAGTGTTGTTCCAACATCACCTGTAATATCATATTTTGGCTTATATTTCTCCTGTGTCATAATTAATTTTTCACTGAATTCAAAGGATTCTCTCAGGAACAAAACCAGGAGGTAAAAAAGTTTCATTATTTTAAATAAATACATCAAAGCAATAACTTAAGCTCCCCTTTTCTGATTGCACAATGGAGTAAAAATAAAGGATTGCAGCCACTGAATGCTGTGACTTCCTACTCAATTCCCATTTATGGCTCTTGGGATGTGGGGAAATTATCCCAATGAGCACATTCCCAGGGCTCCATCCCAGGAACATCTCACACATCTGTGATCCTGATGCTCCAGGACTCATTAGGAAGGACTTAATTAGTTATTTCTGGACTGAATGCAGTTAATTAAGAATATTTATCTACCAAATACATGCTTAAAAAAAACCCAGCAAAGATATTTTCTTATATTTTATATATATTTTTTAATATTTTAAATTAGAAGAGTAATACTGATATATATATAAAACACAGCCCTGGCTCTGGTGCCACTCACCCCAGCTCTGTCACACAGACCTGGACACCCTCTGGAACATTCCCTGTGCCCTGTCCTGGTGCCACTCACCCCAGCCCTGTCTGTGCCCCCAGCCTTGGTTCTGGTGCCACTCACCCCAGCTCTGTCACACAGACCTGGACACCCTCTGGAATATTTCCTGGGCCCCCCAGGGCTGTTCCTGGTGCCACTCACCCCAGCTCTGTCACACAGACCTGTTCTAGAACACTCCCTGTGCCCTGTTCTGGTGCCACTCACCCCAGCTCTGTCACACAGACCTGGACACCCTCTGGAACACTCCCTGTGCCCTGTTCCCACTCACCCCCGCCCTGTCGCACAGATCTGGACACCCTCTGGAACACTCCCTGTGCCCTGTTCCTGTGCCACTCACTCCAGCTCTGTCACACAGACCTGTTCTGGGGTATTCCCTGTGCCCTGTGCCACTCACCTCGGCCCTGTCGCACAGACCTGTTCTAGAACACTCCCTGTGCCCTGTGCCACTCACCCCCACCCTGTCACACAGACCTGTTCTAGAACACTCCCTGTGCCCTGTGCCACTCACCCCAGCCCTGTCGCACAGACCTGTTCTGGGGTATTCCCTGTGCCCTGTGCCACTCACCCCGGCCCTGTCGCACAGACCTGTTCTGGGGTATTCCCTGTGCCCTGTGCCACTCACCCCGGCCCTGTCGCACAGACCTGTTCTGGGGTATTCCCTGTGCCCTGTGCCACTCACCCCGGCCCTGTCGCACAGACCTGTTCTAGAACACTCCCTGTGCCCTGTGCCACTCACCCCGGCCCTGTCGCACAGACCTGTTCTGGGGTATTCCCTGTGCCCTGTGCCACTCACCTCGGCCCTGTCGCACAGACCTGTTCTAGAACACTCCCTGTGCCCTGTGCCACTCACCCCCGCCCTGTCGCACAGACCTGTTCTAGAACACTCCCTGTGCCCTGTGCCACTCACCCCGGCCCTGTCGCACAGACCTGTTCTAGAACACTCCCTGTGCCCTGTGCCACTCACCCCGGCCCTGTCACACAGACCTGTTCTAGAACACTCCCTGTGCCCTGTGCCACTCACCCCGGCCCTGTCGCACAGACCTGTTCTGGGGTATTCCCTGTGCCCTGTGCCACTCACCCCAGCTCTGTCACACAGACCTGTTCTGGGGTATTCCCTGTGCCCTGTGCCACTCACCCCGGCCCTGTCACACAGACCTGTTCTGGGGTATTCCCTGTGCCCTGTGCCACTCACCCCGGCCCTGTCGCACAGACCTGTTCTGGGGTATTCCCTGTGCCCTGTGCCACTCACCCCGGCCCTGTCGCACAGACCTGTTCTGGGGTATTCCCTGTGCCCTGTTCTGGTGCCACTCACCCCGGCCCTGTCGCACAGACCTGTTCTAGAACACTCCCTGTGCCCTGTGCCACTCACCCCGGCCCTGTCGCACAGACCTGTTCTGGGGTATTCCCTGTGCCCTGTGCCACTCACCCCAGCTCTGTCACACAGACCTGTTCTAGAACACTCCCTGTGCCCTGTGCCACTCACCCCGGCCCTGTCGCACAGGCGCAGGGTGTTGAAGGAGCCCACTGCGAAGAGCTGCCCGTCGGGGGCCCAGGCCAGGCTGGTGATGGGGTGCCCGTGGGGCTGGGAGCTGTACAGGGCTCGCCCAAAGCTGTCCCACACCTGCAGCAGGAGAGCCAAACACACCTCTGTGAGCACAGCTGCATTCCCAGCCATTCCATCCTCCCTCCTCCCCACAGCAGGGGCACAAATAACTCTCCAGGTTGTTCCAGTGTAACTGGAAATATCACCTGTGTTGTAGTTTATTTTCTATTTGAGGTTGTTCCCAATCAATATTGGTTTGACTTTGCTTTGCTGCCATGCCAGATGTCACATTATTCTGTATAAAATATTTCTGGTTAAATAATTCCTCTAAACTCCCCCAAGTCTGTAAAATGACCACAAATTTATCCCATTTTCAACTCCTTTCCCAACAATATCAGGCCCCTCTCAAAATTTCCAGACCAAAGACTTTTTTTTTTTTAAACCAACAGAATACCAAGAATCAGTTCACAAAATAGTTTGATTTAAACACTTTAATTGATATGGGTATTCTTAAAAACTTCATTTGGGGCTTTTATTTATTTATTTGGGGTTTAATTGTGTATGTTTTATCTCACCCATCATATGATTTGATGACAGAACCCACACATGACACACTTAAAACTAAGTTCCTGTTTAAGGGAAGAGACACAATATGTGCTTTTTATTTTGGATAAAGAATATACAAAAAATGTTACCAAATATTCCTGTAATAGAAAACAGCAGCTTTATCTTACATGTCATTATCTCTTTCAGTGCATGTCATACTGATACTATTTCAGGCAATCACTTCTATTTTTCTCCATATTTTCCTTTCAGAGTTTGTTTCACTTGTATTTTTGCTATTTCTGTTCTGTTCTATTTTAAAAAAACGGTGAGTTTTTGTTACCACACAGAGTGAGAAGTATTTATAAATAATACAATTTTTCTTGAAAACTGAAAGACTCCTCATTTAATTTTGAGCTTCCAGGTACTACTAAAATTTTAAAAATTCTGTCTAATAACTTTCTTGCTCATTCAGTTACAAAGTTCACCAGAACTCACCTTATATTTACAATCTTCACCTCCAGAAAGAATCAGATCATTAACTGGATTCCAGTCAGTTTTTAAAATCAGTCCATCGTGAGCTTTCCACTGAAATGGAAAAAAATAAATTAAACACAGTCTGACAGCTTTTATTTTGAATATTTATCATTCCACTCGATGATCCAGGAGGTTTTGTCCCACCTTAATGATTCTCTGCTTCAGCAGAACAATAAATTAAATAAAGCCAGAACAGGCAGAATCTCAGCCCAAAAATCTGCACCAAACCCACTTTTTTCATAGCGAATGAAAAGGGAAAGGCTTCTGTATCTGTATGAAAATAAAGCCCATCAATTGATGCCACTGTCAGTGATACCTGGAGCACTTTGGCGTTTGGCTGAAGAGGTTTGATAACCAGCTGCTTCCCTGAGGTGAAGAGAACTCTGTCTGAGTCGGGTCCCCAGGCCACGGAGTACACGGGGCTGCCTGTGGGCACGGAGAGCACTCCTGGTCACTGCTCCTGTCCCTGAGCCCTGTGTCACACAGCTGTGCACAGGGAATCATTCACAGTTATGTCTCTAACACTCCTGGTCACTGCTCCTGTCCCTGAGCCCTGTGTCACACAGCTGTGCACAGGGAATTATTCACAGTTATGTCTCTAACACTCCTGGGCACTGCTCCTGTCCCTGAGCCCTGTGTCACACAGCTGTGCACAGGGAATTATTCACAGTTATGTCTCTAACACTCCTGGGCACTGCTCCTGTCCCTGAGCCCTGTGTCACACAGCTGTGCACAGGGAATTATTCACAGTTATGTCTCTAACACTCCTGGGCACTGCTCCTGTCCCTGAGCCCTGTGTCACACAGCTGTGCACAGGGAATTATTCACAGTTATGTCTCTAACACTCCTGGGCACTGCTCCTGTCCCTGAGCCCTGTGTCACACAGCTGTGCACAGGGAATTATTCACAGTTATGTCTCTAACACTCCTGGGCACTGCTCCTGTCCCTGAGCCCTGTGTCACACAGCTGTGCACAGGGAATTATTCACAGTTATGTCTCTAACACTCCTGGGCACTGCTCCTGTCCCTGAGCCCTGTGTCACACAGCTGTGCACAGGGAATTATTCACAGTTATGTCTCTAACACTCCTGGGCACTGCTCCTGTCCCTGAGCCCTGTGTCACACAGCTGTGCACAGGGAATTATTCACAGTTATGTCTCTAACACTCCTGGGCACTGTTCCCATCCTTTAACTCTGTATTACCCATCTCTGCATAGAGAATTGTTCATATTTATGTCTATTTATACACATACACTGTATTACATAAGTGTTACTTACTACTCTCTCTCAAACCTCACTATTTATTTTCATTTACCATGTTACCAGTTTATAAATCCTTTATAAGTGGAGAGTTGTACACAACTCCAGAAACCCCACAGGCATGGCTGCATTTTGCATTTAATTCAGCTTTTATTCTCTCTCTCTTTCTCATTCTTTCTTTCCTTTCTTTCTTTCCTTCTTTCCTTTCTTTCTCTTTCCTTCCTTTCTTTCCCTTTCTTTCCTTTCTTTCTTTCCTTCTTTCCTTTCTTTCTTTCCTTCCTTTCTTTCCCTTTCTTTCCTTTCTTTCCTTCTTTCCTTTCTTTCCCTTTCTTTCCTTCCTCTTTCTTTCCTTTCTTTCCTTCTTTCCTTTCTTTCTCTTTCCTTCTTTCCTTCCTTTCCTTCCTCTTTCTTTCCTTTCTTTCCTTCTTTCCTTTCTTTCTCTTTCTTTCCTTTCTTTCCTTCTTTCCTTTCTTTCCTTTTTTCTCTTTCTCTTTCTTTTCTTTCTTTCCTTTTCTTTTCTTTTTTCCTTTCTTTCTCTTTCTTTCTTTCCTTTCTTTTCCTTCCTTCCTTACTTTCCTCCTTTCTTTCTTTTTATTTCCTTTCTTCCTTTTCTTCTGTCCTTCCATCTTTCTGTATGTATGTATTTATTTATACCATTTTATTGTATTTTTATATTATTAATTCATACAATTTTAATTATTTATACCATTTTGTTCACAAGTCATTTAAGAGATGCAGAAAAGCAACATAATATTTACCAATATACACACCAGAAATACCAATATCTGTAATAGCTCTAATATTGCATATCTATATTTACTATATATATATCTATATATCTATTATATAATACATATTTTATATATTACCAATATAGAGATCAGAAAATAATTATGAGAATTAACACAAATATGAATAGAAAACACATTATACTGTACCCAAATTGTTCTTTTAAGATGTTTAGGCTCCATAATTAACACACATTTCTATTCTGCTGCACATGGAATAAAACTCAAATATTCCCTACACAAATAACTTACAAAATAAATGACAAGAAGCAAAACTGGCCCACAGATTTCACAGATTTTTCCTCAATTAATTCAAAATTTTTGGACTGGAAACTCCAGGATGACGTATCTGCAATAAAAGCTGATGGATCCATTTTAAAATCATGTTGCAATTTTTAAATTATGTTTTTTGAAAACAGAAGAAAGCAAAAATTAGATGGCAAAACAGCCAGGAAAAGAAAATAAACTAGAAAAAAAAAATCAGATTTGCCAACTATGCAAATATTTTCCACATTGCAAATACAACTAAGAAAGTGAAGAGCATCTCCAAGTATTAAACTGAGAAAATGAATGAAAATGGTTCAAATAAACAAAATTTTAATATAATTTATGGTAATAAAATTCTAAAAAGTTTAAGAAATGCTCCTAGAGGGTAAAATTTTCAATGGCACATTTGGCAGATTTCAAAAAAATGGCTCAGGAATATTTTTGATGGGGAAGATCTTGATGAGATTTAGATTGAACTGCTCTAAGAATCACCCTAAAAATCAAATACTTCACCACTAAAGCCTCTGAATATTCTCTGTGCAAAAATCTGATTTTATTGCAGTTAAACTTGATTTGAGCTTCCAGCTATTCAGACTCTAAACTGAGAACTGCTGTTGTTGCTGCTGAAATTTTTGCATTTCATATATTTTCTTTTAAGAAGGTATTTATTTTATATTACTTGGAAACACAGATTGTTTTTAGCCTGAGACAACTCACAGAACACCCAACATATAGATATGAAGTAACTCTGGCAGTGGCTTTTCCTCCTGTTGAAAATGACATAAATCCTGTCACCAGCTGTAACAGAAATTCTGAATAAACTCCTTTTTTGTCCTGCTCTAATGCTGATTTAACAATCAGAAGACTTTTCTATTCAAACCAAATGTTGCCCTTTTTCCTGACTCCTTAACCACAATTTCCAGGGTTTAACAGCAGGGGCTGAGTTAACTCATTTCCTCCTGCACTTAACAAGGCCTGGGCTGGGAAAGCACTGCCAGCCCCTGGGAAGGAGAATTCCCTGGAGCACACACACTGCAGGGAATGGTGTGCTGACCAACAGCTGCAGGAAGGAAAATTCCAGGAGAACAGAAGGGAGGAAGGCAGGAAAGGTGGGACTGGAAGAAGGAACATCTGGATTCTTCCCATCCCACGTGAGCCATAGCACCAACTTGGGTAATTCCAGCTGTTTGTGTGGCTGTCACAGGAGTCAAACATTAATCCATGGGCAGGGACACCTCTCACTGTCCCAGGGTGCTCCAAGCCCTGTCCAGCCTGGCCTTGGACATGCCCAAGGATGGAGAGTCCACAACCTCTCCGAGAATCCTTTCCCAGTACCTTCAGGTCCTGAGTAAATCCATTCTTGGGAAGAGCAGATGAGAAGTTCAGTTTGAAGGGAAGGTGCCAGCAGCCACCTGAAGAGCTGCAGACCCACCTGAGGCAGGTGCTGGTGCTGGCAGAGCAGTCTCTGCTCTCAGAGTGGACTGCCCTCTCTCCACCCTTCCTGCTCCTCATGGTCCTGTGGCTCTCTCCAAAGGAACACAGAAATCCTGCCCTGGGAGGGTGGGCAGGCCCTGGCACAGGTTGGGCAGAGAGGCTGTGGCTGCCCCAGCCCTGGGAGTGTCCAAGGCCAGGTTGGACAGGGCTTGGAGCAACCTGGGAGGTGGATGGTCTTTAAGGAATTGGATGGGCTTTAAGGGAATTGGATGGGCTTTAAGGAATTGGATGGGCTTTAAGGAATTGGATGGGCTTTAAGGTCCCCTGCAACCCAAGAACTGTTGTGATGTTTCTCAAGCAGAGTTTTAAGGTTGCTGTCCCTGTCTGGTTTCATATCAGAATTTTAGAGTGGAAACACTTATTTTCAGCTGTATCCTCAAACTCCCTGATTCCAGTTCCAGCACCATCCCAGCCTGAGCTCCCATGTTCAGCACAAGAGACCAAGAACCAGTTACCCCACTGGGGGCTGGATTGTGGCAGTACTGGGAGTGGCACATTGTGCCCTTCAGACTCCTCAGCTTCGGAAGAAGACGACCCCAGTTCCAAATGTGAAGGAAGGTTGGTGGAACACAACCCTGTTGTGTGCCAAGAGCAACACGTGGGAGTTCCCTCAGGAGTGAGCAGAAGAATCTAAGGATGAAGAAGAGGAGGCTCAGAGGTGACCTCAGCACTGTCTGGAACTCCCTGAAGGGAAGTTGTGGCCAGGTGGGGGTTGGTCTCTTCTCCCAGGCACTCAGCAATAGGACAAGGGGGCACGATGGGCTCAAGCTCTGCCAGGGGAAATTTAAGTTGGAGATCAGAAAAAATTCTTTGCAGAGAGAGTGCTCAGGGATTGGAATGGGCTGCCCAGAGAGGGGGTGGATTCCCCATCCCTGGAGGTTTTTCAACTGAGCTTGGCCGTGGCACTGAGTGCCATGATCTGGTAAAGGGACTGGAGTTGGCCCAAGGGTTGGACCTGATGATCTCAGAGGTCTTTTCCAACCCAATCCATTCTATGATTCTATAAGTGGTTCAAGGAACAAACACAGCCATGAGCAAACACTACAGCAGGAGAGACCATGGAGTCCCACCAGGTTCACAGGGATGTCCAGCTGGAGTGCTCCAAGAAAGGACTGAGAAAGTTAAAGGAGGGAAAAACTCATGTCCATGTTTTTGTGGTGAATAAAATCCAAAGACAGAACAGGCAGCTGGACCAGCACTCAGAGAGAAGAACCTGAAAATATATTCCTGATGCAAAGAGTGGAAGGAGTTGGAAGAATGTTTGCAATGGGAATCCTTTCAGTTCTCAAGGAGATGATGAGGGAAGTGACAAATGAGCTCAAATATGATTTATCTCCCTTAGAAAAGCAGTGATTTCTGCAGGATCCTCCAGTGAGCCCAGGAATGGCAGCAGCTTACACAGGGCTCTGTGGGATTCTGATCCTGTAAATTCAGTGTCAAGGATTTCAGTCTCCAGGATCTGATCTCAGAAACACAAGATGACAGTGATCTCATGGGGGCTCAACTGCCCCAGAAATCAGTGAAAATTCATGTTTCACACTGCAAGATACCTCTTACCTCACACCTCAAACAAGCATAAACCCCTTGACAACTACCAACCGAAAAGTGGTACAGATTGTGTGCATCAGGTTTTATTTTCTTTCAAAGATTCTGGTTCAGTTGGCTTATCTTTCTCCCCTGTAAGCATGAAAAACATCACATCTGCATGGGAACTTCCTTCAAAGAACTGACATACACTTCACATTCACTCCTGTGGTTAAAATGCCTTCGACAGGTTGAAAGAATTCAGATGATTTGTTTCAGAAAGAGATAAGGGGCTGACATTTAACCCAGGCCCAGGTGCATGTGGTTTCTTCAAAAATGTCAGAAGGTCACATGGGCTCAATGTATGAAGTCTGAAAAACAAAATTTGGCTCAGTATCTTCACTGAAATAGCAGAAAATCCTTGGGGTGGAACTGAGACTGCTGTCTAAAAATATTGCAATAAAACTTTTCATTTGAAGAATATTTTTTTAGCATTTTTTAAGGTCTTATTAAATGCTTTTCTCCCTGCATTCAACTGTGATTTACATTTAATTTTAATTAAGTTTATTTAGGCATTAAGACCCTTAAACAAACCATCACTGCCAGATTTAAGATCTGTTATTTTAAATACATTTCAGAACAAGCCAAAATACAAAATTCTAGTGGAACTTTAGCAAAATTATCTTACCTTGTTGAGCTAAAGTGGATCTCAGCATTCCACTTTTAGACCAGATTTTCACTTGCCCATCTTCCCCAACTGAAAATTAGCAGAGAAATCCATTAAAATCAAATTAAGTCAAACAAACATGGTGCTTGTATCTACCTGGGAAACAGGTGGAGTGAAATCAATCCAGGTCTTCTCATAGATAAATACCTTTTATTTAGTCTTCCAAACATGCAAATAGAAAGTATATTAAGGAAAAAAAACCTCAGATGGTGATTTTGTTATTATTCTTGTTATTATTTTGTTCCTATATTTGTTATTATCTTCTGTGATGCTGTGATTGAGAGCACAGATTTCCTGGTGTGCTCCCAGATTTAAAATGTTCAGCTCTGGCCCTGCAATTTCAGCCTCCCACCTCCAATTAATGAGGAAAAAGGTGCTCCCAGAAACTTCGTGGAATTCTTCCATTCAAAGGGAATTTACTGACCACATTTCAGTTTTTTCCATCTGGGTCAATGCAGCTTTTAAGTGTTTAAAAACTGTAAAATGAAAATTAATTTTAAAATCTTATTTGTGCACGTTTGATGCTGTTGAAATAGAGCCATAAAAAGTAGTTTAAGTGATGTAATATCAGTGATTTTCTCTTCATAGAATCACAGAATCATGGAATGGATTGGGTTGGAAAAGACCTCCGAGATCATCAAGTCCAACCCTTGGTCCAACTCCAGTCCCTTTATCAGATCATGGCACTCAGTGCCACGGCCAAGCTCAGCTGAAAAACCTCCAGGGATGGGGAATCCACCCCCTCTCTGGGCAGCCCATTCCAATCCCTGAGCACTCTCTCTGCAAAGAATTTTTTTCTGCTCTCCAACTTCAGCTTCCCCTGGCAGAGCTTGAGCCCATCGTGCCCCCTTGTCCTATTGCTGAGTGCCTGGGAGAAGAGACCAACCCCCAGCTGGCCAGAACTTCCCTTCAGGCAGTTCCAGACAGTGCTGAGGTCACCTCTGAGCCTCCTCTTCTCCAGGCTGAACACCCCCAGCTCCCTCAGCCTCTCCCCACAGCACTTGTGCTCCAGTCCCTTCTCCACCCTCGTTGCTCTTCTCACTTGGGTTGGGAGAGACCTCTGAGATCATCAAGTCCAACCCTTGATCCAACCCCACTGTGATCACCAGCCCAGGGCACTCTGTGCCCTGGGCTGGTGATCACAGTAGGGTTGAATCAAGACATGGTGGATTCTCTGTCCCTGAAGGTGTTTAAGAGGACACTCAGTGCCACATCCAGTCCCTTCTCCAGCCTCGTTGCTCTTCTCTGGCCCCGCTCCAGCCCCTCAATCTCTTTCCTCAACTGAGGGCCCCAGAACTGAACACAACACTCAAGGTGTGGCCTCCCCAAGGCAGAGTCCAGGGGAAGGGTCACTGCCCTGGCCCTGCTGGCCACGCTAGTTTGGATCCAGGCCAGGATCCCATTGGCCTTCTTGGCCACCTGGGCACACTGGTGGCTCCTGTTGAGCTTCCTGTCAATTAGTACTCCAAGGTCCCTCTGCCCGGCTGCTTCTTCAGAGTTGTGGTGTAAGAGCAGCTGATGATCCTACAGAATAAACTGGAAACAGTGAAGAATTCCCACAGATTTGCCTCAGGAACTTCTCCAAAGGAAAAGGCAAAATTGCCTTGTCAAAATTGCCTTTTGAATCCTTTATTTTGTTTTTTTTTTTGGGGGGGGACTGCATGACACTTGTTGGGAGTGTGGGAATTCTGCAGCTGGTAATCACACCCCTCCTGATGGAAGGAGGAATATTCACAGGAATATTCAAGATGCTCAGGAGGTTGCAGTAAACTCTGTTAGCTAAAAAAATCCCAGGAGAGAAAGATCCCAACTTAGCAGCTTTTCTTTGAAAAAAGAGAGAAAAAAATAAATCAAATATTTTCCTTTTTGAAGTTCAGAACAGCAGAAAACCATCCAAACACTCTGATGTTAAAACATTTACTTTCAGGTAAACAGGAAGACATTTAATAAATAGGATCACTAAAAAAGAGAAATGAGATCTTCTATTAATTAGACATTAATCTACAATAGCATTAATTAATTAGTGCAAAATTAACTTCTATTAAATCAGGTGATAACAACCTTATTTAGAGAAAAAAAGTAACTTCTTACAGGTAACTTCATTTATATTGATTTTTTTGTTTCCATTTCCCTCTTTCCCACAGAATTTCAAGCAGTGTGTGAACATTTAAGAGACTCATTTTTATTCATTCAAATTCAAAGTAATTTACAATTTAAACTGGGAAATTCAGGATCACACCTTCTAAATATGTGTCGAGGATTAAATTATTATTCCAAAATATTCTGTTGTATCCCACAGAATAAAGTGGTCACATCCTACACATTTTATTGAAACACTTAATTCTACTTAATTTTGTTTAATACTATATGTTGCACAATTACATTTTTGATGGCATGGCAGCTTTGTGTCTTAAAAGCCCCACGAATGCCCAAATGCTCACCTGTAACCAGGGCAGTTCCCTCATAATTCCACCTTCCTGCCAGGACAGCTCCACAATGAGCTTCCACACTCCTCTCCACTCTTCCTAACCTGGAAATCAAGTGGAACCTCCCTGAAGAAAAGATACAAAAAGTATATATAATTTATATAAATTTTTCATGTATATGTATATGTGTATATGTGTATATATATATGTATATTATGTATGTATATGTATATATATGTATATATGTATGTGTACATATGTGTGTGTATATATCTAAAATATATAATTATTTTATTGTATATACTATATATAATATATATAATTATTTTCTCTATTCATAATAGATTTATTTGGTTTATTTATAATTATTTGGTTTTATATATAAGTATTTTATTATATATTATATATAATATATAATTATTTTATTATATATACTATATATAATATATATAATTATTTTCTCTATTCATAATAGATTTAATTGGTTTATTTATAATTATTTGGTTTTATATATAAGTATTTTATTATATATTATATATAATATATAATTATTTTATTATATATACTATATATAATATATATAATTATTTTCTCTATTCATAATAGATTTATTTGGTTTATTTATAATTATTTGGTTTTATATATAAGTATTTTATTATATATTATATATAATATATAATTATTTTATTATATATACTATATATAAAATATATAATTATTTTCTCTATTCATAATAGATTTAATTGGTTTATTTATAATTATTTGGTTTTATATATAAGTATTTTATTATATATTATATATTATATATAATTATTTTATTATATATACTATATATAATATATATAATTATTTTCTCTATTCATAATAGATTTATTTGGTTTATTTATAATTATTTGTTTTATATATAAGTATTTTATTATATATATTATATATTTTTATAGATATAATTCTTTTCTCTATTGATAATATATTTATTTGTTTATAGATATAATTACATATAATTATATATACACACACACATATTGCATACATATAATTACCTATATATATAATTCAATTAATAATTTAATATATTCATTACTTCAGGATATCAATTTTAATAATATATTTAATTATTTAGTATACGTTTAATAACGTATTTATTATATATAATTCTTTTCTCTATTGATAATATATTTATTTGTTTTTATATATAATTACATATAATTACACAAACATATTGCACATATATATAATTTTATATATAATTTAATTAATAATTTAATATATTCATTACTTCAGGATATCTATTTTAATAATATATTTAATTATTTAGTATATGTTTAATAATGTATTTATTATATATTTAATAACATGAGTAATAATTCTTTTCTCTATTGATAATATACTTATTTGTTTTTATATATAATTACATATAATTACACAAACACACACACATATTGCATATATATAATTTTATATATATAATTCAATTAATAATTTAATATATTCGTTACTTTAGTATATATATTTTAATAATAGATTTAATTATTTAGTATATGTTTAATAATGTAATTAGTATATATTTAATAACATAAGTAATAATTCTTTTCTCTATTGATAATATACTTATTTGGTTTTATATATAATTACACAAATACATGCACATATATCACATATATATAAATTTAATAAATATAATTTAATTAATAATTTAATATATTCATTACTTTAGGATACACATTTTAATAATATATTTAATTATTTATTATATGTTTACTAATGTAATTAGTATATATTTAATAATATTTGTAATAATTCCTTTCTCTATTGATAATATATTTATTTATTTTTATATATAATTACATATAATTACACACACATATCACATATAGATATAATTCAAGATATATAAAATTTAATTAATAATTTAATATATTCATTACTTTAGGATGTATAATTTAATAATATATTTAATTATTTAGTATATGTTTAATAATGTATTTATTATATATTTAATAATATATGTAATCATTCTTTTCTCTGTTGATAATATATTTATTTGGCTTTATATATAATTACATATAATTACACACACACATATCACATATATATGATGTGTGTGTGTAATTATATGTAATTATATAAAACCCCCACACATATCAGATACATATATATGTGATATATGTGTAAGTTTGTGTAATTATAAGTAATTATATCTAAAAACAAAATCTGAAAGTGCCTCTCCAGTTTTGGAGGAGTTTCCAGTGGGAGATTCACACCCTATTCAAATACAGAATATAAAACATGGATGTTCCTTCACAGCCTCTTCAATGCTGACCTGACATAAAACCATCAATAAAAAGTGACAACATAAACCTAATCACTTATGATTTGTGCTTAATTTGCAATTAAAACCTGAGCACATTCTTCATTTTTGCAAGAAAACAACAACAAGATCCACGTTAATAGGAAGTAAAAGAATAACACCCCCCAAGAGAGGCATCTCAGAAGGAAACCCAAGAGGATTAAATTTACATTTGCTCCAATTTCACAAACATCTGGAGTTCAACCAGCAATTAATGCAACCCTGCAAAGATATTATTCTCCTTTCCCATTGGATTCAGCAAGTTTCCAGGAATCCTTATCACAGGGAGGAATAAACTGCTGCAGGAAAATTGCAGGAAAATTCACACAGGGAGAAAAGTTTGGCTGTGTGCAAAATTAATTCCTAGTCTTTCTGAGGAGCAGGGAAAACAACCCCCAAGGAATCCTCAAACCTTCCTGCTCCCAGAACAACATCCCATATCTTGGAGTGACATAAGGTGGCATGAAATAATAAATATTTCACCCTGACTTACCATCAGAACTTGTCAGAACAAAACTCTCAGAGTGGGGCTGTTTCTTCCCCCCGACACTCCTGGGAAACCAGTGGAGATCCAAGGGATAAAAATCATCTGGGAGCTTCACCACTCGAGTTGTCTCACTCGTCAGGGGGTTCCACTTCATGACCTGGTGATCATCACTGCAGGAATACAGCTCATCAGCTGTGGTCCAGCCCACACAGCTCACCACTTCCTTATGTTCCATTCAATTAAGGAATCTGCACAGGGGAACTATTAACAATAAGCCCACAAAACCCCTGAGCTGTGCAAAGCTGAAGGGACAAGACAGGAAGATTATTTTCATGTTTTATTTTTCATGTTTCACATCAAAAATACGACTCTCTTTATTTGTTCTCCTGTGACAAGAAAAGAGCTGGTAGAAATTCAGCCAAAAATAAAGCAAACCATCATTTAAATATTTAATTCTTCGTATGTTATAAAGTCATTGAAACAGCTGAATTATTGGATTATACCTTTAAAAGGGTCTCAGTGCACAATTCAAGTGCAAAACACCCAACTGTCATTCCAAAGTGTTGGTTTATTAACACATCTGTATAAATTGCTGTATTTTAGTAGGAAAATTACAGTTTTCTAATTCAAGCAGATAAATCACTGCTCTTATTTGCTTTCAACTTATTACTACAAATAAGAAGGAAAACTCAAAACATTGGAGCAAAATATTGAGAGTTTCTGAAGTTATTATTCCAAGGATGTTCATTCTCTCTTAAAACATTGTCCCCAAAGGCTGCACTGAAGGCCAAGGTGAAGAAAAGAAAAAGAAACAAAAAGCCACCTGCAGTTTACTAATATTTTACTGTAACTTCTATGATAAAGAAATACTTTCTGGAAAAGAATCTATTTAGACTGAACATGGTGTTCTATGGGGGGTTTTGTGGCAAAGGATATGTTTTGGTTCCTTTAAAAGTGAAATCTTCAGTCTCATCTCAGCTGTTCTGGAGCATTAAAACCACATGTTAGAACTGTAATAGAAGAAAACAAAACATATATATGAGTATATGAAAGTAGCATCATATACATGCACACATAAGTAGCCAACATTAATAAGAAATACACTAACACTAAAATAAAAAGTTTTGGAGCAATTTTACATTAGTACTGTGGAAAAATAAGCACCAAAGCAGACCTTTTTTGTACAGTATCCAACTGTAAAATTATCTTATTGCTTAGAATAAACAGAGTGGACAATTTAAAGAAAAAGTGATGCTGGGAACAGAGAATCCTTGAATTGTTAAAGTTGGAGAAGACCTTTAAGATCTTTGATATGAAACCTTGGCACTGTCACACAGGAGGGTGGGTAGAAGGGCAAACCTGCTCTTTTGCTTTCCAAGACAAGCCCAGAGCTTTGCTCTGATTTTTGGGTACGATTTAATCACCTCTATGTGCCCCCAAGAGGCCAAACGCCCACCCTGGGGTGGCACAGCCACCGCCATCCACTGGTGCGTCCACCCCACCCATCCCAGGGATTGCCAGCGCAGATCCCGAGGGATCCACTGGTGCATCCATCCCACCCATCCCAGGGATCCACCGGTGCATCCATCCCACCCATCCCAGGGATCCACCGGTGCATCCATCCCACCCATCCCAGGGATCGCCAGCGCAGCTCCCGAAGGATCCAGCGGCACGGCGGGAGGTTTGGAAGCCACGGGGCAATAACCGGGAGTGATCCCTGCTGGGAAATGCCAAATCCCGGACAAAGCCGCCTCCCTCCGGAGCTGCTGGGAGCAGAGAGAGGAGCGGGGACGGCAGAGATGGAGCGTGAGCAGGATGGGGGAGAGGGCAGGGAATGCCAGAGAGGAGGATGGGGGGCACAAGGAATGCCAGAGAGGAGGATGGGGGCACAGGCAATGCCAGAGAGCAGGATGGGGGCACAAGGAATGCCAGAGAGGAGGATGGGGGCACAGGCAATGCCAGAGAGCAGGATGGGGGCACAGGGAATGCCAGAGAGGAGGATGGGGGGCACAAGGAATGCCAGAGAGGAGGATGGGGGGCACAAGGAATGCCAGAGAAGAGGATGGGGGGACAAGGAATGCCAGAGAGGAGGATGGGGGGCACAGGGAATGCCAGAGAGGAGGATGGGGGCACAGGCAATGCCAGAGAGCAGGATGGGGGACTGAGAGCAAGGAATACCAGAGAGCAGGATAGGATAGGGGAGTGCAGGGAATGCCAGAGAGCAGGACGGGGGCACAGGGAATGCCAGAGAGCAGGATGGGGAAAGTGAGTGCAGGGAATGCCAGAGAGCAGGATAAGGGACTGAGAGCAGGGAATGCCAGAGAGCGGGATAGGGGGGAACAGGGAAGGAATTCCAGAGTGAAGGGGTTCCACAGAGCGGGCCGGGAGGGAGCGCAGGGAAAGGAAACCAGCGGGCAGGACAGGGGGGGCACCGGGAAGGGAACACCAAACCCTCGCTCCGCTTCTCGATTCCCCAGGGCAGCCCATCCAGGCCCCCGGCCCTCGGGTCCCGCTCCCCTTCACCTGCAGCGTGGGGAGAGCGCGGAGCGGCGGCCGGATCGCGATAATCGTGGTGATTCCGATGCCGATGGGTCCCTGTCCGATTCCGCCTCCGCTCCCTGTCCCTGTCCCTGTCCCCAAGCGCCGCCGTCTCTATGGCGACTTCTCGCGAGACTTCACCTTCCTCCCCTTCCTCCTCCTCCTCCTCTCCCTCCGCCACCTCACGAACATCCCCCCCCCTTCCCGGGGTGCCACGGCGCCGCCCGCTAATTAATTAAACCCGCTTTAAACCACCCGCGCCTCTACCACCATTTTTATTGATTTTTTTCCTTTTTTCACTTTTTCCCCCCCCCCCACATTTTTTTAAATAATTTTGAAACTGGCCCGCGCGTGTCGCCCGGCAAAACCAAGCGCCGTGAGCTCCTTGTGGGGATGAACCCAGAGATCCCTGGGGCGCAGGGCCGCGACTCCCGGCCCGGTGTGTGGGAGCCTCCCGGTGCCCTTCTCGGTGTGTGTGGGAGCCCCCCGATGTGTGGATACTCTCCCCAGTGTGGGTTCCCCTCCAGTGCCACCGGCCTGTTGTCTGTGAGCCCTCCCAGTGCCCCTGCCCGCTGTGTGGGTTCCCCCTCGTGCCCGCCCCACTCCCGGCCCGGTGTGTGAGCCCCCCGTACCAGCCCCGCTGCCCCCGCACCGCCGGCCGCGCTCCCGGCCCGGTGTGTGGGTGCCCCTCGGTATGTGTGGGCGCCTCCAGCCCGGTATGTGTGACCCCCCCGTGCCCTCTCCGGTGTGTGTGAGCCCCTCAGTGCCCACCCCGCTGTGTGTGAGCCCCTCAGTGCCCTCCCCAGTGTATGTTCCCCCTCAGTGCCCACCCCGCTGTGTGTGAGCCCCTCAGTGCCCTCCCCAGTGTATGTTCCCCCTCAGTGCCCACCCCGCTGTGTATGAGCCCCCCGTTCTCTCCCCGCTGTGTGTGAGGCCCTCAGTGCCCACCCCGCTGTGTGCGAGCCCCTCAGTGCCCTCCCCGGTGTGTGTTTCCTCTCAGTGCCCACCCCGGTGTGTGTGAGCCCCTCAGTGCCCACCCCGCTGTGTGTGAGCCCCTCAGTGCCCTCCCCGCTGTGTGTGACCTCCCGTGCCCTCCCCAGTGTGTGTTCCCCCTCAGTGCCCACCCCGGTGTGTGCGAGCCCCTCGGTGCTCGTCCCGGTGTGTGTTCCCCCTCAGTGCCCACCCCGCTGTGTATGAGTCCCCCGTTCTCTCCCCGCTGTGTGAGCCCCTCAGTGCCCTCCCCGCTGTGTGTGAGCCCCTCAGTGCCCACCCCGCTGTGTGTGAGCCCCTCAGTGCCCTCCCCGCTGTGTGTGAGCCCCTCAGTGCCCTCCCCGCTGTGTGTGAGCCCCTCAGTGCCCACCCCGCTGTGTGAGCCCCTCGGTGCCCGTCCCGGTGTATGTTCCCTCTCAGTGCCCTCCCCGGTATGTGTGTTCCCCCTCAGTGCCCACCCCGCTGTGTGTGAGCCCCCCGTTCTCTCCCCGCTGTGCGAGCCCCTCAGTGCCCACCCCTCTGTGTGTGAGCACCCCGTTCTCTCCCCGCTGTGCGAGCCCCTCAGTGCCCTCCCCGCTGTGTGTGTTCCCCCTCAGTGCCCACCCCGCTGTGTGTGAGCCCCTCAGTGCCCACCCCGGTGTGTGTTCCCCCTCAGTGCCCTCCCCGCTGTGTGCGAGCCCCCCGTTCTCTCCCCGCCGTCCCTGCCCCGCTCCGGGCCCGGCGGGTCCGTAACGCTCACAAGATGGCGGGCGGGCGGCGGTGCCGTTCAAACCCGGCCCTGCCCCGCCCGTCCCAGCCTGCCCCGCGCTTTTCTAACGAATTTCGGTTCGAGTTCGCCGTTTCGGCGCCATTTTCGAGTGTGGAAGCGGCCGGGCTCGCACAGCAGCCGCGGCCGCCCGCGCTGCCGCCGCCTCGCCGGCGCTGGGAGCGGCGGGCACGGGCAGGTACGGGCTCGGCGAGGGGCGGCGGGAACAGCGGGTGGGAGCGGGGGATGCTCCGGGACGGGGCGTGAGGGAACGGTGCTGAGGGGCAGGCGGCAGTGGTGGAGGGCAAGGGCGGGGGGTGAGGAGTGGAAGGTGCTGAGGGCAAGGGCAGAGGGTGATGAGGGGAAGATGAGTGCTATGGGGAGGGTGCTGAGGGGAAGGGCAGGGGGTGCTGAGGGGGACATGAGAGCTATGGGGAGGGTGCTGAGGTGGGGGAAAGGCTGGGGGTGCTGAGGGAAAGGTCTTGAGGGAGAAAAGCAGAGGTGCTGAGGGGGAACATGAGTGCTGAGGAGGAAGACAAGGGTGTTGAGGAGAAGGTGCTGAGGGGGAACATGAGTGCTGAGGAGGAAGACAAGGGTGCTGAGGAGAAAGTGCTGAGGAGGAAGGCAGGGGTGTTGTGCGAAAAGTGTTGAGGGCAAAAGGCTGGGGTTGTGGAGGAGAAGATGCTGAGGAGGAAGGGGACAGAGGGTGCTGAGGGGGAAAGGCTGGAGGTTCTGAGGGGCAAAACCTGAAGGTGCTGAGGGGAAGAGCAGAGGGGGACATGAGTGCTATGGGGAAGAAGCTGAGGGTGCTGAGGGGAAGGGCAGAGGATGCTAAGAGGGGGAGATGAGTGCTGAGGGGAAGGGCAGAGGGTGCTGAGGGAGAAATGAGTGCTGGGGGAAAGAGCAGAGGGTGCTGAGGGGGACATGAGTTCTGTGGGGAAGGTGCTGAGGGGCAAAAGCTGGGAGTGCTGAGGGGAAGGGCAGGGGATGCTGAAGGGGCGGCGGGTTCTGTCCTGCGCCTCATTTTTGCCCTCCCCTGTCCAGGCCGGAGGAGCAGCCGCGGCCGGGCCGCCCTGCCCAGGGACCCCCGAGGGTCCCGCTGTCCCCGGTGCGGCGGTCGGTGGGTCACACCGGGCAGTGTCACACCGGGCAGTGTCACACGCGGCAGCGCAGCCCGAGGGTCCCGCCGTGCCCTGTGCGACCCGCGGGAGTCGGGAACGGGTTTCGGTACAGAGAGAGCCGGTCTTACTGAGCTTAGAGCTGCCACCCCTCTGCAGCCAGCCCTGCTTTGGTGCTGACAGGGCGAGAGAGAAACACTAAGAAAGCCTTTAACGAGTGGCCATTCACTTAAAAGAGTTGGACTCGGTGATCCTCGTGGGTCGCTTCCAACTCGAATATTCTGTGACTTGGAAAGAGCGTGACAAGGGTGCAGTCGGGCTGCTTAGGCGTAATAAAAGCCCCAAATTTGTCACTGACAGGCGTTGTCGCAATCAGATTTAATCGGCTGCTAGTAAGGAAGTTTTTCTGTCCCTCTTGGGCTCTTTTTTCGCCATCCCCGCAAGAAAAACGGCGCTTGGCAGGAGCCCGTGGAGAGATGCTTTTACCAAACACCTTCGAGCTGGCTCGGGGGAGGGACTGGGCACGAATTTGTTAAATTTGTGAGTCTATGTGGCAGCTGATTTATCGCGATTTAAGAGCTGAGGTCAAGTAGTTCGGCTTGTTCATTCTTTGAAGGATCTGTGGGGGGGAAGGGTTGGGAAGGTAAATAGGTCTATATTGCACAATTCTGTTGGAGTGGAGCAGTTCGGAAAAAAATAATAAATAAATGTGGTGCTTTGAGAGGCTGTAATTGTCTGAGACAGCCATTGCGGAACACTTTGAACGGGGGCATGGACAGAAATCGCCTGAAAATGAGTTGTGTGTCTCACTTCCCCCTCCCCCATTGTCCCAAATGAAGGACTCTCATGAGAGTGTGGGCTGGGGGTAGGTCTGAAAACGTCAAATGATTGGCACCAATTGTAAGATGACTTTCTAACCACGTCAGTTTTTTTATCTTGTGAGAAGTAAACTTTCTCATGTCTGTTTTTCTGCGAACTCACTTCGCCACTTGCTGCGATTTCAGCTCTTTGGGGAGAGTTTCGCTCGTCTTTTCTTCTCGCCGGGTGCTTTCTATTTATCCGTTTGGGGAGCTGTGCTGAAGTGCCAGCTGAAGGGCTTTTGTAATGCTCCTTCTTGCTCAGTTAACTTTGCCATCACAGCTACATGAAGGTATTTCGTTTTACTCTCTCTGGGAATACTGAACGCTGGCAGGAGTGGTTGTGTTGTATTTTGTGAGATGAGTGTGTTGACTTAAATTGTTTAAGGGTCAAGTCTTTGCTATAATTACACAGGTCTTTTGTTTATATCTCTCTCTATGTATAAATATTTAGCACGGATTATTGAAAGTAAAATGAGTGCGGGTCCGAAATGTAGAGTCCTTCCAGGAGAGGACAAACATGTGGCTACTCAGTTTGTTATTCCAATGTGCCTTTAACTCTTTTGCCCCCAGCATCGCGGTCACTTTCTCCGAGCAAAGTCACTGCCCTGAATGTGTCCCTAACGAGTTCGCAGCTGGGTAGATTGTTGCTGTTTTTACACATTTGGCTTATCCCGCTGATTTTGGGAGGGTGTTGTATCTTAAAGTGTATCATCATGAAGCTAATCTTGATATTTTGTTTCAAACGTGGATTTTTTTTTTTTTGTCTTCTAAATCCCTCTAGTCTTTAGTTTCTAAATGAGTCAAACAGCTGGGCAGACGTGTAGGTAAATTCCTTGGGGGGTTGTAGTTCAATGCTGAGATCACGGGGTTTTCTTGTTTGTGTTAGCAAAGGAGGTAGATCCCTTCGGTAGTTTGAGTGCTTGGAGTGGAAGGGGAGCGGCCAACAGGGATCATGGCAAGCAGGAGCACCAAACCCTCCACCGCAGCCCGTGCGAAGGGCAGGGAGCCCTTGGAGGAGGATTCCAGTGCCATGGAAGTGGGGAATGAAGGCACCGAGCAGCCTGACAAGGATCCTGCACAAGGTAGGTCTGGCTGTCGGCGCTGATGGGAGAGGTGACAGAGCCTCGTCAGCAGCAGCTGAATTTACCAGCTGGCCCAGATGGGGTTTGCTCTTTTCCCTTTTACAAAGAAATGCTGAAAGCCTTGACTCCTGCGAGTTTAAACTGCTTTTAAAATGATAAAAGGGCCTGCAAAGAGTTAAAGGGCTTGGCCCAGTGCAAGTGCAAAAGCAATTTGTAGGATTTCTCCTAATAAAGCCTATTTCATATTATGGAACATTGTACTTAAGATTGTGGTACAACAGCAGGATTTTTCAAATTTATAGGCAGCCAATGGTATGGGATTTCTTGGAATGGAATAAATGTCAAGTTTATTTACTTAACTCTTAAAATGATTTGACTTTCTTTTTCATGAAGCAGTGTATTTTCTTGAGTTCCTCGAGTTGAGTTTTTGCAGAAAATATCTGGAAAAACAGCAGCTGTGTGACTTTTTAGGTGGTCAGATGTGGAGTTATTAAAGGGAGGCATTTGACAAATAGATTAATATCTTTAAATTGGTGGCAAAAGCTGCTGCCTGTGAAGCAGGAGTTGCTGGTGCCTGTTGAAAAGCTGCTTTGCTGATATCCAGGGGGCCAGTTTGTTTTCGTAACAAACTTCCTGTCTTTGCAGAGCAGTTGTGCTGTCATTACAGCTTTCAGAGCCTCGTGCAGCCACCCCCAAATCTTGCAGAGGGACTCGTGAGCACGCCTGAAATGTGGCTTTGCACTTATTAATTAGGGAGACTTGGCCTGTTTCGGATTTGCAGCCGTCTTGGGATGTTGGAGCTGCTGCAATTGCTGGGTGCCTGGTAAAGTGTGCTGGGCAAGCCTTACATAACGAAGGGACAGACCCATCGATGAGACATCTGAAGTATCTCTTAAAAAAGAGTCAGTTGGTGGAAAGAAGGATTTTAATATTTTAATTCCACTTAGCTCATGTTAATAATTACAGGTCAAACTGTAGGTTTGGTTCATATAGAAGTGATGTTTGCTTTTCGGTTGAACATTTTAAAAGGTGTTAAGTCATTGAGAGCTTACAGTTGGTTTTATTTTTTTTTCCTTTCTGTTTAATTTGGATGGCTTTTAGCAGCCTCAGAGGAGGTGGTGGATAATCGAAGTTTAGAAGAGATTTTGGGTAGCATCCCTCCTCCCCCTCCTCCAGCCATGGCCAACGAACCCGGCGCTCCTCGGCTCATGATCACTCACATTGTAAACCAGAACTTCAAATCCTATGCAGGGCAGCAAACTCTGGGACCTTTCCACAAGGTATCTCCCTTTTCCCTTAAGTATTTTTTCAATTAAGGTAAGGCTTTGCTGTGTGTTAGTGTTCCTTCCTGTATTTTCATGCAAAATAACTGGAAAAAAATTAAGTTTTAGAAATAGTTCTGTAGCAATATTCTAAATTTTCATTACTGGACAGTAGAAAAAACATTTAAGTGCAACTTTCTGATGCTGTACAATTTTATTTTGTCAGTACAGCCTAAAAGAGAACACTTTTCTCTTGATTTCGTTTGCTGGAGAACTTTTAGGGCTGTGTTTGAAGAAGGAGAGTATTTTTTAGTGCCCACAAGAGACTTACGTGGCTAATGATGAAACTTGCCTTGCAAACATGCTGGCGAAGTGCAGTCAGGACGGGGAGAGCTGAGCTCAGCTGGGGTGTGGGGGTTTTATTCAGCTGTGCTGCTTTACCTTTGGCAGCACAACCTGAGCTGTCAGACAGCACTGCATGGGCTGGGAATAACTGCGTGTGGAACACTCACAGATGCAGGGGGTGATGTGCCCTGGGCAGGAGCTTTCCCTGTGAGTGTGTCTTTCTCCTTTCCCTCTGCAGCGCTTTTCCTGCATTATCGGGCCCAATGGCAGCGGCAAATCCAACATCATTGACTCGCTGCTGTTCGTGTTCGGGTACCGCGCCCAGAAAATCCGCTCCAGAAAGCTGTCGGTGCTGATCCACAACTCGGACGAGCACAGGGACATCCCCAGCTGCACCGTGGAGGTGCATTTCCAAAAGATCAGGGACAAGGTATGTGTGTCCCCAGCCCTTCTTTTACCCTCCAGCTTTTACAACTTTGAATATTCCGTTGTTTTAGTTGGAGCTGGGGAAAGCTTCATAGCATGATTAGTTTACCTTTGGGATGTAACCCATCAGTGTTGATTAACTTTAAAAAATCCTCTACTGGGTAGTGCAGCTCCTAAAATATTAGTAGGGATTCTTTTTTATTTTCTTTTTTTTATTTTGTCTGTTTTTAAACTATTTAGAAATATGTAATAACCATTTTAAGAAGAAGTGGTTTTAAAGTTGTCATCTCGTTTACCTCAAGTAAATAAAACTTATTTCTGCAATTAAAGGGAGCCTTAAAAATACATAAATCTATATTTAAACATGTTATTAATGCTTAAATTTATAATATGAGCATTTGTATTAAATACACCCTATTTAAGCAAAACTTTTCAAACCAATTAGAAACTATTTTAGGTTATCTGAATTTAGAAAAAATTATAATGAATCTGAAACTTATTTACACTTTATGTCCTGTAAACATGCCTGCAATTTCAAAACAGATTTTTCACCAGAAATTCCAGACCCCACATCCTACCACTGAATTTTTTTTATCATGATATTTTGTTTAATGAAATAGAAAGTGTTGGCAAATAAAAAAAATTATTTTCCTTGTCACTTTGTGTATTGATAAAAATTTGAGGGCTTTTTTTGTTGATTTATTGCAATTCCAGTGCAAGGAATTTATTTCTCTTAATTTAAATTGAATTTTTGTTCACACATCCAAACTGTTGAATTTGGGGTCAGTCAAAAGAGTGGGAAGTGTACACTGAAATTTCAAAAATTGTGTTAATAAAGTGGCAACATTTATAGCCTTTGAGTGAACTGTTTTAAAAGACATTTATTTTTTCTTTTGACTTCATGTACATAAAACACACACCTTTTATTTGTATTTATAAGAGCCAGGCTCAAAAATCATTAAATTTATTCTTTTTTTTCTCCCACTTGCCTTTGTATTAACATCTAGAAACCAAATTTATGATCTAAAAAACCTCTGCATGAACCAGAGAGCAGTTTAATGGCTCTGGGGGTTAATCTGGGGAAGTGGGAGGCCAGTTTGAGTCTTTTACAAGCAGCTTGGATCAATCTGAGCTTTTTAAAGTCCAGTCCCAGCCTTATTTTGGTGGCTGCTTTGTAGGTAAATCAGAGATCTCTTCTGAAGCTGGTGATGTCACAATTGTCACATCTCTAATGTCTTTTTATCTTGTACAGTTTCTCTTTAGGGCTGCTCAGCTCAGAGCAGCTCCTTTTCCAGGCTCCAGAAAAGAGGAGCTGAAAGTGCAAACAGCAGTCGAGGCATTCAGAGCTCCCCAGCCTGAGATTCCCAGGCTGGAATGGCACAGCCACTCTGGGTTTGAAGGAGGCCTTTTCTTTGTGATTTGAAGCTGTGGTAAAGGGAATAAGTGAAGCATTTTCACAGCAATAGAGGTGGGAAAGGCATCATATGAAGGCAATTCAGTTTAAACAATTTGGGCTATTTTTGCCCAATTCTCAGAGAGGGTTTTTTTGTATTTTTTTCCCTTTTTTTTGTTTGAAATGCAGCTTTAAAACAGTTCCCACTTGTGCTGCATCTCAGAGCCCAGCTGACTTAAAAAGTGACCATGATGAAATTTCTCTGCTTAATTGTGAAATATGAGGTAAATCCACTGATAGAGTAATTGTTCCTCTGGCTTTGTGTTTCCTCCAAACAGGAAGGAGATGATTACGAGGTCATTCCTGACAGCAAATTCTGTGTGTCCCGAACTGCCTACAGAGACAACACCTCTGTCTACCACATCAATGGCAAGAAAACCACCTTCAAAGAGGTTGGAATCCTCCTTCGAAGCCACGGCATCGACCTGGATCATAACAGGTTCTTAATTTTGCAGGTTGGTGGATGAATAAAAGCTGATTTAAAGTTGTATTTTCAGTTATAGCTCTAAAATAAAATCCTGTCTGGGTTTGCAGTCCTGATTTTGAGGCCTTAAAGTGCTGTAGCAGCACATCATGGTTTGCATGCTCTGCCAAAGATGCGAATCATTATTTGCTGCTCTAGAAATTTAAGGAAGAGAAACAGCTGAAGATCCTGGTGTCAGTTTCTGTGCTCAGAAATGTGTGTTCCTGACAAGTGGATGAAGGGAAGAGCTGTGCTTGTTCCGCCCTAGCAGCACGTAAATATTGGTGTAGTAAAACAAACCCTAAACCCCAATATTATTGTGCTGCTTAAGCGTGGCAGGGATCCAGCAACTTGTCTGTGCTTTGGGATGAAAGTGCATCAATATTAACTTAAATCTGAATTATTCTACCCTCATCTGCAGCTCTTTCAAAGGCACGTGGTTGTACTGAGGAGTAAGTATGGAAAGTGAGCTGTGCATGAAAACTGAGTGCAAGGGGAACACAGGTGGGGTGGTTGTTGTTTAATGCTGCAGAACTCAAGGAGTGGCAGGTTTGTAGTTCAGGCTCTGTTTTTAAAAGCTACAGTTTACAAACCATACTGGAAAAATAATCACAGAACTTGTCAATGTAATATCATTTATATTCATGTTTGACCTTAAAATTATGAGGCTTTCTTGCATCTGTTTTAAAGACAGGCTGAAGAGAACCACACTGATTTTTTTTAATTTTTTCCCCTAGTTTTTAGATAATTAGAGTTTTTCTATGTAAATTACTTAAAATGTAAATTGAGTTAAAGGACTTGATGGAAGTATTTAAATATTAATTCAATTGAATAACTGTTTCTGCAATTACCTCTAATTATTCCACCACTATTGCTGACAGATCCCAAATCTACTCTGACCTAGAAATCAGTGACCAGTGGGAGCTTCCCAAGGCCTGAAATATTTTAAAAGAATTTATTTTAGGCCTGTTTCTGTCCAAGCAGCTTCCAGTTCCCCTCTTAAAAAAATGTGTAACAAACTGTAGCTGGGTGGCTGTTCTTGCTTCACTTCCTCCAGCCTTGCTGTGCCGTCCTTTGCACAGCTACACCCACCAGCAGAGGAGAGCTCTGCTCTCAGCTCTCCATGCCACTTCAGGATTGCCTCCACCACTTCATTCCTGCAGTTTCTCTTTCAACATGGAGCAAGAAGCACCTCCAAGAAAACAACTGGAGTGAATGCACCCTTTTTTCTGTGCAGTTGTTCTCAAGGATCTAAAGGGAGAAAATGCAAAGTAAAAGATGAATCTCAGTGTGGGGAACATTCCCTGGGGCCACTGGGAGCAGGGAGAGACTCCTTTGGGAAGGAGTGCTGCTTTTTAAATTTATTTTATAGTTTTCCCCTCCAGTGTGATTTGTTTTCTTCTCCCACTAATTGTTTATCACTGAGGAGAGCAAACCTTTCCCTAAAAGCTGCAGTTTTGTGCTTTCCACCCCTACAAAGGGAAATAAGGGGCAGGTACAGCCAATATTAAGGCATAAAACACCCACCACTCTTTTTTCTTTCATCCCACCAGACTCTTTGTCTCAGGAGCTGTGCAGGGATTTTCTATTTCTTTAGGTTTTCTGTCTGAGGCAAAGTCCCTTCTCTTTGTGCATCAGGTTTGGTGCCTTTTCAATGTGAAATCCACTGATCTGATCATTCAAAATTGAGTATTTCCAGTTGGGAAGTGTGAAAATATTTTCCACAGAACTTCAAACCCCAAATCCTAAAAATTATACTTAGCTGTAAATCACCAGGATTGCCTTTTTTCCCCCTAATATTTTTCAAATTATTTAAAATGAAAGGAATAAATACCAGGTTTATTTGGCTCTTCTCTTTTTCTTTTAATAGTGAAACTAATAGTTTAATTAACTAAGATTGATACCAAGTATTTCTCATCTAAAATCAGTTCTAAATCTCTTTGATTTTTTACTGTGTCAATAGATTATGGTGAAAATATTTCACTTCACTACAGATTTTGGGCAAAAAATATTCATTAAGTATTATCAATTAAGGATATTCGTTAAGGATTCATTAAGGATTGCTGGTTTGGGGGTGTGACTGGTTAGTACTAAAGAAGTTGTAAGAGAACTTGTCCTACATGTAGTAACAACACCTTTGGGTACCTGATTTTATCTTGCTGACATAGTTACCTTTGCTTAATGGAAAATATTTGCTTTTTAATGACTGCTTTATTTTTTTACTTCCTTCTCCCCACTTCACCCCCTATTTTTCAGTCTTTTTCTGCTGATTTTGGTGGTTTTAGAAGAAAATCTGAAAGCTTAGGCCAAACTGAGTTTTGCTCAAGTATTTCTGCTGATGCCAAACTGAAAATATTAAAATCAAACTGCTGCTGAGTTCTGTGAGTAACATTGCAAAAAACACGTGTGGCAAAACAGAAAAGAGGAGACCAACTGAACAATTCAGTGCCTGAACTCACTAATTGAAATGAATCTGGTGGCAAAATGAATCTGGTGGGAAAATGAATCTGGTTTGAAAAATGAATCTGGTTTGGAAAAATGAATCTGGTGGCA
Source organism: Pithys albifrons albifrons (assembly GCF_047495875.1). Classification (NCBI taxonomy): domain Eukaryota; kingdom Metazoa; phylum Chordata; class Aves; order Passeriformes; family Thamnophilidae; genus Pithys; species Pithys albifrons. The sequence continues at coordinate 25,045,162 of NC_092468.1, read as the reverse complement.
AAATGAATCTGGTTTGGAAAAATGAATCTGGTGGGAAAAATGAATCTGGTGGGAAAAATGAATCTGGTTTGGAAAAATGAATCTGGTTTGGAAAAATGAATCTGGTTTGGAAAAATGAATCTGGTTTGGAAAAATGAATCTGGTTTGGAAAAATGAATCTGGTTTGGAAAAATGAATCTGGTTTGGAAAAATGAATCTGGTTTGGAAAAATGAATCTGGTTTGAAAAATGAATCTGGTTTGAAAATTATTCTGGAGGGAAAATTATTCTGTTTTAAAAATGCTTTTGGTTGCAGTTGGATTTTACCCACACAGAACAGGAGGGGTTTGTCACTTTTGTGGTCCTCAGATTCTCATGTTTTTAATAAATTGTTCTGTGCTTTTAGTACATCAGGAATTGACAATTATTTTGCATTATTACAATAATATTATTTTAATAATTCTTATCAATTATTACAAATATTATTAATGAGCTTGCCACAACCTGAAACTGCAACAGGAAAAAGAGCATTTTGCCACTTTAATATGTGGCATTGCATCTTGCTGCTATTTTGTCTCCCACACCTGATGCCCCTCTAAGTGACTTGTAGATCTGTAGAGAACAATAAATAAAATTATTTAACTTGCATTGAAAGACTTGGAGCTGCTCTGGCTGGGCTGGACAAACCTCTGTGAGGACGTTTGTGTTGCTGTGAGTGACTCCTGGGCAGGGGAGCCTGGAGGGGAGGAAACAGCCCAGGCTCCTTCTCCTGGCTGGTTTTCCTCTAAGGAATTATTGAGGAAGGGGATGTCAGTCTGGGACATGGAGGGGACGTGTCTGGGATTGGATTCTGCAGAGTCCATCCAAAGGAAAGGTGGAATTCCATGAGGAACTCTCACCCTGCAAATAAATACTGTAGAAATGGGAATAATGGCACAAGACTGAATTAATGTTGTATTAATGAGACCAGGCTTGAGGTTGATTTCAGGTTCCTTTAGAAGCTACTTGCAAACAAATTGAAACTGTTTGGAGTAAATTCTCTGCTAATTACAGTAGTATTTCACTTAAATGTATTTGATAGCCTTAATTAATAGTCTCCTGTAATCTTAAATAGGTGTAAACAACTCCAGTGATTTTATATGTCTGTAACTGATTGGACCCAAGTCTCATCCCATGGCAAGATTCTGTTGCCAGAAAGGAACTTACATCAAGTTTTTCACCTGCTGCTTTGTGGAAATAACAGAGGAGTCACTTCCAGTGTGTTTGGAGGAAATGGGGGGGAGCAGATTTTCTTCTCCCCCTGAGATAAGCCAGGAATTCCCAGTTGTTGAGGTCTGTGTTCCTGGGGAGACACAGCAACATGAGCACAAAGTGGGATTGTAAATGGGATTATCCCCAGTCTGTGCTGCCAGCACTGGTGGGGAAGAGAAAGAGGGCTGTTCCAGTGGGATTTGTTCAGGAAAACAGGGAAATGGGGAAAGGAGAAAAGCACTTTGTAGGGGCAGTGTGGAACTGAGTGATAATCAAACAGTTTCTTTGGAACACACCAATGATCTGAAGTCAAACAGTGCAGGCTGAGTTTGCCAATCAATGGCAGAAATTCCAGAGTGACTCCAGATTTACACTTAATTTGTGCTCCTGTGTTAAACACAAGAATGTCCCTAAAAAAGCCTCTAAAATTAGACAGATGTGCAAACAGCTCAACAAAGGCTACTTTTAAATTATTTCCAGAATGCAGCATAGTAGTTTTGTGCAAACAGCTGAATAACAGGCTCATTTTAAGTTTTTCCTCTTCTTTGGACAGTAGTGACATTGTAGGTTTTTATATGTGCATTTATTACTTGACTTTCTTATTTCCCACTGAGTTTAAAACACTTTTTTTTGAAGGCAGAGCACAAAGTTGAGTATTTGGTGCTTTTTCCTCTCCTGTATATTCACCATCTGGTAGAACTGAAGGGTAAAAATGAGATATTGCTGCAAGCACTTAGAAACAGCAGGAATGACATGGAATTGTGGGAAAACACCCCAAAACAACGTGGTGTGGCTTTCAGGAGCTGTATGAGAGTCATGTTTGCAGGAGAATGATGAGGCTTCAGGAATCCTGGTTATCTCTGGCCACAGCCTCCAAAATCCACATGTGTAGAACTGGAATTTGTGGCCAAAATGAGGAGGGAATGTGGCTCAAAATAAGATTCAGTTGAAACTGCCAGTCTGGAAAATTGAAGATACAAAAATTTAACGTTTATTTTTGCCATTCTGAACTGTATTCCTGCTTAAAAAGTGAGAGCTGCTGTTTTGGTACAGTGGGAAGAAAAACCCCCAAAGCCAAGTGTCATTAAATTAAATTAAAAAAATGGGGGAGAGGGAAAAACAGTGGAAGTTGCTTACAGGGAAATGGAAAGTCTCACCAGAGGCTTTTCTAAGAGAAAAATGCACTTTGGTGCCTTTGTGCTCTCAAGAAATTGATTGCACTGAGTGGGCAGAAAACAAAATTTTAGTGAGGGAATGAGTGTCTGATGCAGCAAGTCAGAACTGCCCAAGCTCCAAGTGAGCACTTAGCAAATGATGTGCCAGGTTGATACTCACTGCTGCTTTTCCTCTGATTTTAGTCCCCATTTTAACTCTAAAACCTCTTTTATAATAAACATTCCAGGTGTTTTATTGTCTCTCCCCCCAAGGAAATCCAGTGTCCCTGTGTCACTCTGGCCATTGCTGAGAAGTTGCATGTGCTGCTTTCAGCTCCTCCCAAAGCACCTCCAAAATCTCCTCATGTTCCACTTGCTTCAGTGTTGGAGAGAAACTGGAATGTTCTGTGGTCTCTACTATAGATTTAAAATTCTAAACATTATTATTTATTAAGTTTGCCTTATGCCCAGGCACTTCTGTCCAGATTTCCATGTTAAAAAGTCAAGAAAAGAATTGAAATTGGGTTATAATTTGGACTGATCAAGACAGATTTGCTTCAGGAGGACAAAGAAAGAACTGGCTCTTGGCTGTGGCAGCTCCAGCCCTCCCAAAGCTGAGCTGAGGGGGCTGTGAGAGCTTCAGGTCACTGTTCACAGGGCAGGTCTGGTGCTCCCCTCTGGCACAGGAAAAACCACAATTCCAAGTGGTGTGGCCTCAATTTTCCTGTTAACTCAGCCTGGTTTGTTGGTTTTTTAGGAGGAAACATTTGTGCTTTAACTATTTTTATCTGAAATTCATTATGTTTCCATTAAATTTATTATTATTATTATTATTGTTATTATTATTATTATTATTATTATTGTTGTTGTTTTTATTATTTTTCTTATTTTTATTTTTATTATTATATTTATTATTATTTTATTATTTTTTATTGCTATTTAGTAGTATTTAATATTTTATGTAGTACAGCTCTGTCACCATTAATCTTGTGAGGCTTGAGAGAATTAAATGATGTTCTGATCACTGTCTGCATTCAGATATCACTGAAATGGAATCAAATGTCAAATGAAATGGAATTATATAATACCATAAAGCTGCAGAGTAGTTCACTGAATCAGTGAAGTTACTAAGCAAATTATTGACAGGATTAAGAAGTTACAAGATTATTTTTATTATGTTGGGGTTACAGCAAAGTTTGCTGATATCCAGCACCACTCAGATTTTGGACTCATTATGAAAACTTCCTTTTATGGGTGTTTCCAAAGCCTTCAAAACTTACATGCTACAAAAAAAGTACACTACCACTGCAGTGAAACTGGTTAAATTTTCTGAAAAGCACTAAATATTGTAGCCACACTTGTCATGTCTAAAATGTTGTGATGATTTAATGTGATTTTGAAACAAAATCATCTGTCAGGTCTGCAGGCACAGAAGGGTTTCCAGTGTATGGGGTTTCCTTTTCCAGGGTTGCTTTCTCTGAAACTTTTCCTCCTGAGCAAAACTCTGATTTTAACTGAGTCAGATGTCACATTACCCTGTTTGAATCTCACTGGTGGTGCTGAGGAGCTCCACTAACAAAGAAACACTCCAAAAAATAAACCACAGCAACTGCAACTCCAAACTCCCCTCAGAAACCACCCAAATTACCCCGTTCCCCCATATTTCCAGCTACTGGGTTCCCATATAGCAAAGGTTCTCAGCTCTTTGTTTTAGAGCTTCAGATTGACACCAGAAATGAAGTGACAGCCTGAAGTTCTGGAAAACTGTTTTCACCTCCTTCCCTGCCATAATTCTTTGGAACAAATGGTGTATTTATCTTTCCTGGTATTTGGGGATGAGGAGGCAGTAAGCAATAAAAGCAAACACCTTTCCAGGCTCTCCAGAAATGACTAATCCTGACAGAGAATAGGGTTAGATGGGATATTGGGAAGGAAGTTTCCCTGGGAAGGAAATAAGTGTTTCCACTCTAAAGTTCTGATATGGAACCAGACAGGGACAGCAACCTTAAAACTCTGCATGGGAAACAACACAACAGTTCTTGGGTTGCAGGGGACCTTAAAGCCCATCCAATTCCTTAAAGCCCATCCAATTCCCTTAAAGACCACCTGCAGGGACACCTCCCATCAGCCCAGGCTGCTCCAAGCCCTGTCCAGCCTGGCCTTGGACACTCCCAGGGCTGGGGCTGCCCCAGCTCCTCTGCCCAACCTGTGCCAGGGCCTGCCCACCCTGCCAGGGGAGGAGGATTCCTTCCCAATATCCATCCAAACCCACTTTCTGTCAGTGGGCAGCCATTCATTCCCCACCCCTTGTCAGTGCTCTCTCTCCATGTTTCCTGTGGCTCCTTCAGGCACTGGGAGGCCACAGTTGGGTCCCCTCAAAGCTTTTTCTCCAGGCTGAGCAGCTCTGATGCTTCTCCATGCAGTGATTTCTGAACTTGTGTAGCCATTTCACTCTTTGTCAGCCCTGCCAACATCACCAAGGGCTCGGTGTTACCATCCACTTTGTCTCAACACAGCCTGTATTTCCTTCCCTTTGCACTTTGCTCCACTCCTGAATCCATGGCCAGAGGGAGACAAGGGAGGGGAAGGATCTGGAGGTTCCCTGGGGCTCTGTAGGTGTGTGTGAGACATGCCCAAGCCTGTTCTCTTCACTCCACAAATGGCTGCCTGTCCTGCCGTGGTTTCACTTTCACAAGTGCTTGGTGAGCCTCGAGATCCTCCAGTGCAGAAACCAGCAACGTGGGCTTGGGATTTTAGTCCAGAGCTCAGACAATGGGTCAGCTGAAAGGGCAGGAAACACTGACAGTGAAATTCAACAGAGTGCAGAGGTGTAAAATGTGCTTCCCTTGTCATGGCTGCTTTTCCAGTCCCTTTACCTTTTAGTTTCATAAGTATTTTAATTATAGGAGCGAGAGAAACAGATTTCTTTATATATTAACTTAATAAACACTGTAAATATTAAATAACACTTAAAACTCCTATGATTCAGGTCATAATTTCTAAATATTTTTACTCTTGATAAGAAAATCTAAGTATTCCTATTAGTGAGCTACAGAGAAATCTCACAGCCTCATCATCATCTTTGTTGGGTGGTTGTGGCTTAGAGAGGGTTAATTACATTTAGCCAAATCATTAAAAAAAAAGGCTGACTCACATTCCTTGCTTGTCCAGAATTCCTGATTTTTCCTGTTAACTCCAGGAACACCTAAACAAGGGATATTTATCCAGTGCAGAAAATTCTCAGTCTTGATTCTCAGCATTTGAATTAAATCTTTCCTGTGGTTGTTTTTCCTTGGATATAAACAGAGGAAATGCTTTAATGCAAGAAGGAAAAATAGAGACTTGTGTCAATTCCACAGAAATCTGGGAGGTTGCAGTTTCCTACCCATAAGCAGTTTTTGGTGTAGAAACCAGACTTTTGTGGCAGGGGAGCAAAAGTGTAATTGGGATTTTATGTAGTACTGCAGCATTATTAGGAAACTGCTTGTTTGGCTCTTGGGGATGTGTAAGAAATAAAAATAAACAGTTGGGTTTGGGCTTTTTTGCCTTGTCAGACCTGCTGACACTTTAGGCACAGGGGTGACCAGAAAATAAAAACTTAGATGCATTTAACATACAGAATTTTAAATTAAAAGTAACTCCTCTGTCTCTGTGTTTTACTCTAACAACAGAATTGCTTACAGGAAAAACTTCCCCAAGTAAATGCCACCTCTGAATGTTGCAAAATTTGTAAAAATTCACTTTTTTCTGTTCTACTCAACTAAATATTTGCTATTTGGAAGAAAACTTGGTGCCAGTAAGTGTCCTTGTGGACTGAGTGTGTGCAGCTGAATCACTTGGGTGAAAATGGTACCTGTCCTAAGAGTAAATCATCAATAACAGGGTGTTTTGGTGGCTGATGCCAACACCAGTAACACAGACAGTCCTTGGCAATGGCTCAGTTTAATCCCTCTAATTTTTGCTTTTAAAAATACCAAATTATTGTTACTCTTCACCTCAATAATGTAACATTAATGCCATGCATAAAGGAAAATTAAACCAGGGAAGTCTGATACTTAAATAACCTGTTTCTTTTTCCAGCAAGGAAGCCTCAATTACATGAATTACCATTCCAGGTCATCCATCAGATGTGGTTTTATGGACCTTCTGGTTTCTAAACACTTCAACCCTAATTAAACTGCCCTAAGGCTGTTGAGAGTTTCATGGCCAAGGATGTGCTTTATTCTTCTCTTTTTAGGCTGGAAAATACCTTTTGAGTCTTTAGGGAGCTGAAGGAATGGTTACACCTGAGGGTTGGCTCCAGGAGAGACACATCCCACCTTGCAGGAAACTGCTGTTCATTTTGATCTTTGTTTTCCCAAATATACATGAAGGTTGGACTTGATGATCTTGGAGGTCCTTCCCAGCCTTAGTGACTCTGTGATTTTAGTTTTGATCACTGCCTTACTTTGTTCTTTCCTTACCATGTCACCCACCTCATCCCACAGATGTTTGTACTTTTCCAGAACAGTCTTTCCCCCTGAACAAAGCCATTAAGAAAAGAAACCATCAAGCTTTTCTTTTCCAAGGGAGAAGTGGAGCAGATCTCCATGATGAAGCCCAAGGGGCAGACGGAGCACGACGAGGGAATGCTGGAATATTTGGAGGATCTGATCGGCTCAGCCCGGCTGAAGGATCCCATCCAGGCTCTGTGCCGGAGGGTGGAGCTGCTCAACGAGCGCAGGGGGGAGAAGGTGAGGCTGGGCAGCTCCTGGCCTTTGAACCAGGAGTAATCCTTGGTTTGTCAGGTGATTCTGGGGAGGGATGCACACACAGCTCTGCCAGGAGAACTGGAAATACACAGAATTGCTCGTGGGGATCTGTTACAGAACCTGCATTCAGCACATTCTATTGATGCATTGAGTTCTGAAAGCTCTAGATCATATCAAGGTTCTTATTACTGTGTCCCTGGTAAATCCCAAGATATTGTAGACTTGTTTTAAAGGCTGGGAAGGAAAACAAAAGATGTGCAGTTGCAGAATTTACTTAAAAAGGGGCCAGTGGAAAGGCTGAAATATAGAAAAGAAACACCTATCTGTTATTTCAGACAGCTTGTGCTAAATCCCCTTGCAGAGATAACTCCTGATCTGCAGCTCTGTGCCCTCAGAGGCTCTGGGGTTTCTCCCCAGGGTTTGCTTCTGCAGTCCTGGCTCTGACCCAGCTCTGACTCTCTGTTTTGTTTAGTTAAATAGAGTTAAAATGGTGGAAAAAGAAAAGGATGCCCTGGAAGAGGACAAGAATAAAGCTGTTGAGTTCCTTTGTTTGGAGAACAGAATATTCAAAGAGAAGAATCGGATCTGTCAGTATTACATGTAAGTTGTTCTCCAAAGCCTGGGGTTGGCTTTACAGTGCTGGGGGGGTTAAACTCACCTTCAGTATCCCCAATTAGCATATTTTGCATTTCTTAGTAATTGCTGCAGTTTAATCTGTCACATAATCTCACTGTTACACCGAAGGTTGGAAATATGTGTTCATTTTGATCATCAGCTTCAGGGAAAGAAGTGGAGTTTGGGGTTTAATGTTGGTTTTTTTTCCCAGCCATGACCTAAAGAAACGAATAAAAGAGCTGGAAATGCAGAAAGAAAAAATTAATGAAGAAACAAAAAGTATCAATGAGAAAAGCAGTAAACTTGCAGAGGAAACAAAAACCAAGAATAAAGCTCTGAAAGAACTTGAAAGGTAAGTTCTTTATGGATATATTAATGAGCACTGTGTTTTATATATTCTCCCACCAAAAACTTAAATTATCTGAGGAGCAGAGGCCACTTCTGCTGTATCTGAGCATTCCCTGGGGTGGATTAAATGATCTTTTGCACCAAAATAAATAAAAAAATATTTACATTGTTTTGGTTTGGTTTTGCCAGTTGTTTCTGTTGGAGAAATCTGGGTAATACTCAGAGGTACAGTAAGAAAATATCTGATATTTTTAATGGATTTTAAAGCACATATTTCTTTATATTGACTGCACAAAAAAATAAGTGGGAGACGGTTTTTAGATTTACAAGCACGATGTGTAGGTACATGGATTTGGGTCTTTTTCCCTGGTTTCCTTCTGAATTATTTATGCATAAATTGAATTTCCTTAAAATTGATTTGCCTGGGTGTTGATCTCCAATCCAACTGCAATAATTGAGCTGCTCATCCTCGGTGAGTTATTGGTGAGGGGTGGGAATTATCAATCCTATAGAAGAGAAAAATTAACATTCTGGAAATATTTAATATTGCTGTGGGAGTTGATCTTTTCCTGATCAAACCTCACTTCCCATGGGAAAATACTCTGAGTATAGTAAATATTGGATGTTGTTTTTCACTATAACTGAGTAATACTGGTTTAAATTCTCTATAATCCACTGACATTTTTTTATACTGCATGAAATGGATCTTTCTTTCTTTTTGTTTTCCTTCAGGAAAGTCAATAAAATTACGAAGTTCATAGAGGAAAATAAAGAAAAATTTAATCAGTTGGATTTGCAGGATGTGAGAGTGAGGGAAAAACTAAAACATGCCAAAAACAAGGCCAAAAAATTGGAAAAGCAGCTTCAAAAAGATAAAGAAAAGGTAATTGAACGACAACTTGGTTTAGCTGGAGAAGTGGAATGGGTTGGGAGAACATCTTTGTGCAGATTAGAAAACAGAAAAACACCAGCAACAAAGAAGATGGAAAATGGGGTTACATTTGTTTCAATCAGGTATTTTAAATAATTTAAATCAGCCAGAGATTTTGTTTGCAAATCACTTTCTGCAGTAGTGCATTATGACCCTTAATTCAGTTCATTTAGTGGATCTGTGTTCCCAGGCTGGTGTTTCCAGCTGTGGTAGGTCTGGAATCACTCTGTGCATCACGAGGGGCTTTAAGGACTCTGCTGGTTTCAGGGGCAGGGGGAGTTCAAAGCCTGTCCCCTGTGTAGGTGGAAGAGCTGAAGAAAGTCCCCTCCACGAGCACCAAAGTGATCGAGGACACAAAGGCCAAGAGGGAACTCCTGGAAAAGGCAAAGGAGAAGGAGGAAGCAAAGCTCAAGCAGGTCCTGGCCAGTCTTCAGGATGAGACAAAAGGAATTCAGGAGGAAAAAGAGGTTTGGACAGTTCTGGCTTGGTACACTTGTTAACTTTACACTTCTGAAGGAAATGATCACAAGATGCTTCAAAAATGCCATTTCATAGGACAATTCCAGTGTTTCATGTGTTACTTCAGTGGAGCCTCACTGGGAAATTAACCTTCAGTTTATGATTAGAGCTAAATCTTTCTCGTCTGCTCTTATAGTGATCAACTGTCATCAAGTCTGTCATTCATGGATGTATATTGAATAATCCTACACTTCCATTATTTGAATGCACTTTCCTCTTCTCCCACCAAACCCCTTAACCCAATACATTGCTTAAATAAAGATCTTTTGAAATGGGATGTTCCAAGCCTTTCCCACAGCTGTAATCTGTCTTTGAATTAATGGACAACTACTCCAAGTTACTGTGGTTGAAGCTGTTCATTCACTGAACCTGAGGTTGGAAATTTATCCTGTAAATTTGGGAGATATTTTCTGTCCTTGAAAATGTGGATTCTCCATTTCAGCTGTAATTCAGCACAATTTGTAGGGCTCCTCTCAACTTTAAGTTGATAAAATGATATTAAGTTTATAGGGAAATGTTCTGTGATAATTCCCTGAAGTCTTTTATAATTAGGAAAAAAGCCTTGTTTAATTTCCACAGAAAATGTTAATGAATTAAGAAATCCTGGTTCTTCCAGAGCACAGAACTGCTTTGTGCTGACAGGAGAGCTGTGAAGGAACATCCCATTTCCTCTTCTTCCTTTCCCAGTGTGACTGGTGTAAGGAACCCCAGAGCTGCCTGGTTGGAGCTGTAACCTGTGGTGCTTTTGCAGGGCAAGGAGAAGGAGCTGATGGAGTTCAGTAAGGAGGTGACCGAGGCACATTCCAACATGGAACTGGCACAGTCGGAGCTGGAGATCTACCTGAGTCGGTACAACGCGGCCCTGGCTCAGCTCAGCCAGGCCAGGCAGGCCCTGGAAAGCACCTCAGAGACCCTGCAGGAGAGGAGAGCGGCCATCAGGGACATCTCGGGGAAACTGCCCCAGGCCGAGCAGCAGCTGAAGGAGGTGAGATTGACCTCCCTATTAATTCATGTTGTGACACACAAATCAAAGTCCTGCTGTTCTTTTTAGCAATAATTGTGGTGAATATCAAAACATTCCAATAAAACATGTAAAGCTATATTCTAATAGTTCACTGAGGAAGGAAGGTTTTGATTTCACATTCGTTTTGTGCTAAGCCACTGTTAACATTAAGCACTGAAATTACATCCTGCAAATCCCTGCAAGGGAGGCAGATTAAATGTCACACTGAGACATATGGAAATAGATGAATGGGTGTATTTCTGAGCCTTCTTCTGGGTGGGCAGGCCCTGGCACAGGTGCCTGGAGAAGCTGTGGCTGCCCCAGCCCTGGGAGTGTCCCAGGCCAGGTTGGAGCAGCCTGGGCTGGTGGGAGGTGTCCCTGCCCATGGCAGGGGTGGCACTGGGTGGGCTTTGAGGTCCCTTCACACCCAAAACATTCTGGGATTATTTCAGTTTCATTTCTTTCTCCTCTTTTATTCCCTAAAATAAAAAATAATGCCTGTATCCAGTAGTTTTGATGAGACTGAGACAGTGTCTGTCTTTCTTTGACCCTGCAGAAGGAGCAGGCTCTGGAGAAGCTGGGAAGGGAAGAGTCAGGGGTGAAGGATCTTGTGCGAAACCTGCGACGAAAAGTAGAAGAAGCCAAAAGTTCTTTAGCACAAAGTCGCAGTCGAGGAAAAGTGCTCGAGGCTCTACTCCAGCAGAAGAAATCTGGGAATATTCCTGGACTGTATGGAAGGCTGGTAAATTTTAGGAGGCTCTTACACTGTTAGTCTTAAGCTTTAGAGGAACTGAGCAGTGTTTCTGTGAGTGAGTAAATGCCTCACTTCTCTGGGGCTGTGAATTCAGAGAGCAGACTTGTAAATCCTGTGGAATTGCTGTGAAATAAAACATTTTTCAAAGTTCTGAAAATTCAGAGCTGAGGTAGAGTTGCTAGTTCCTGTTGCACATCAGTGTAAATGTACATTCTGTATTCTGCAATTTTTCCCCCACCTGTTCATCTCTGCTTTAGAAAAATATCAGTCTGTTCAGTGTGTGTACATTTAAAAATGCATAATTTATTAAAAAGGATAAAACTCCAAGAGCAGCCACAGCTGCCAAGCTAATCCATGTGCTTCACCCTCGATCCTCAGGGAGACTTGGGAGCCATCGATGACAAGTACGACGTGGCCATCTCCTCCTCCTGTGGAGCCTTGAACCACATTGTTGTCGACACCATCGACACTGCCCAGGCCTGTGTGAACTTCCTGAAGGCACAGAGGGTGGGAGTTGCCACCTTTATAGCCCTGGACAAGGTGAGCCCCGGGGCTTGGGCAAAACAAATCGTTTCACTGTTAATTAAAGTCTGACTGTTTTCTTTAAAGCCTTAACATCCCTTAGAATGGTGGAATGACCTCATCATTTATCCTAAAGGATGTCTCATTCCTTTGTTTCCTTTGTGGACTTAGATGACTGTATGGGAAAAGAAAATGGAGAAGATCCCAACTCCAGAGAACACCCCCCGGCTGTTTGACCTGGTGAAGGTGCAGGACCCCAAGGTGCGCCTGGCGTTCTACTTCGCACTGCAGGACACCCTGGTAGCCAAAAACCTGGAGGATGCCACCAGAGTGGCATTCCAGAGGGATAAAAGGTGGAGGGTGGTGACACTGCAAGGCCAGATCATCGAGATGTCAGGTACTGCAGCACAAACTTGCAGGTCCATCCGAAGCACTTTGTAGGTGGTACCGAAGCCCAGCAGGTTTTCTGACCTCTTCTCGTGCTTTGTACTGCAGGAACAATGACTGGTGGAGGGGCCAAAGTCATGAAGGGCAGGATGGGATCCTCCGTCGTGGTGGATGTCTCAGAAGAAGAGGTTAGTACATCATCTGAGTGAAAAGGGACATTTCCTCAGAGGTCCTTTTGTGTTGGCAGTTCATACACACCTGTGCTGTGGCCTTTTAAATCTGCATGAGCAGGAAACAGTCTGGGGTGTAAGATACACTAACAGTCCTTTATAAAGCCAAATTTCACAAGGTTAGCAGAGGTTATATTGCTCTTAACCGCATTAAAAGGTTGCCAAGCACCAGAAGGGGCTGCCCAGAGAGGTTTGGATTTCCCAACCCTGGAGGTGCCCGAGGCAGGACTGGCTGTGGCACTCAGTGCTCTGGGCTGGGGGACAAGGTGGGCATCGGGCACAGGGTGGGCTCCATGGGCTGGGAGGGCTTTTCCAAGGTGGGCATCAGGCACAGGGTGGGCTCCATGGAGTGGGAGGGCTTTTCCAGCCTCAGTGATCCTGGAATTCTGTATTTTTTCACAACCCAGCTGTCATAAGCCCATTATTTAATGTTTAGTCTTATAGTGCTACCTTTGGTAGAGTGGGAACTGATTGGAGGTAGGGATGAGAGCACAGAATAAGGGGATCATAAGGAACCTTTTCCTGCAGAGCAGTCCAACAGAAAGGACAAGTTTGGGCCCTCATTCATGTCCTTCCTGGGTTTGTCAAGGAGTGTCAGAACATTCATTCCAATTTGTATTTCAGGAATATTTTGGCATATCAGAATACAGTTTGCTTTATTCTGAACTCTTTCAGGTTTTAATCTGTAGATGTTCCTGTTTGTCACTGTTAGAGTTGATGTTCTCAGCAGTCAGACAGCAAATTGTCACATTTCTGCTCCACTTTGTCCACGTTAGAGCTCACAGACAGTCGGGCACACGAATGACCTGGTTTGTGTGTAGCAGTGACACCAGGTAAATAATGCCCTTGTTTTGTCAGGTCAGTAAAATGGAGGCCCAGCTGCAGAGGGACTCCAAAAGAGCAGTGCAGTGCGAGGAAGAGAAGGCCCAGCTGGAGGAAACCATCAGGAAACTGCAGCAGGACGTGCGGGAGATGAGGAACACGGTGGAGAAGTACACGGCGAGTATCCAGGTGAGCAGCCCCAAGCCCTGCAGGGGCCCTGCTCGGGCCAGACCCCGTGGGCAGGGTCTGGGGACAGCACCCTGAGCCCCCTGGGCAGGGTCTGGGGATGGGACAGCACCCTGAGCCCCCTGGGCAGAGTCTGGGGATGGGACAGCACCCTGAGCCCCCTGGGCAGGGTCTGGGGATGGGACAGCACCCTGAGCCCCCTGGGCAGGGTCTGGGGATGGGACAGCACCCTGAGCCCCCTGGGCAGGGTCTGGGGATGGGACAGCACCCTGAGCCCCCTGGGCAGGGTCTGGGGATGGGACAGCACCCTGAGCCCCCTGGGCAGGGTCTGGGGATGGGACAGCACCCTGAGCCCCCTGGGCAGATTTTGGGGACAGTACCCTGACCCACCCCAGGGCAGGGTCTGGGGACAGCACCCCAAACCCCCTAGGGCAGAGTTTGGGGACAGCACCCTGATCCCAGTGTGTTCTTGGCAGAGCTTTTCTGAACAAGAAGTGCGTCTGAGAAACCAAGTCAAGGAACTCGAAGCGAACGTTGTTGCTGCTGCTCCTGACAAAACCAAACAGAAGGAACTGGAAAAAACCCTTGATCGTTATAAAAAAGGTGCTTTTTGTGGAGAGAGATAAAAATGGAGATCAACAAAGAAGGGAATGGGTTTGGCTTTGTGCTTCAATTCTGTGTCTTGGTTTGACATCTCATTTTCTCTATGGGGGGTAAAAGGTATTTCCAGAGATTAGAAAATAAAAACCTTTTTTTTTTTTGGCAAGTAAACATTAATTTTAGTATTCTGTTTCTTTGGTTAGATTTTTATGGCTGCATTTCATACATAGGGAAGTCTATTTTAATTAGAATGATTAATGAGGAGGTAAGGATATTAAAGTCAAGTGAAAGCTTTTTCTGTGTTCTAACTAGGTTATTACTTCACTATAAAATAGTATATAGGTATGTATGTAGTATATATAATAGTATATATATTACATATGTATATATGTATTCTGAAGTAATACATATATATGAAGTAATACTGTTGAAGTAATACTGTTCAGCAGGGGTAGTAACTGCACAGTAACACCAACTCCTGAGCAACAGTTGGTGGCCAGTTCTTAAAATTTAACCTTTGAGCATTTTCTCATTGATTAAGTGCAAAGAATGAGCTTGGCATAAGTTCTTATGCACTCTCTCATGTATGTAGGTGCTCTGTGTGCATTCAATAATCCAGGTCACTGTGTTGTGCTTTACACCAGGGGCCTTGGTATAGAACAGCATCAGAGAGATGTGGGTCACAGTTAAAAAAACTCATTGTTTCCCACAGTATAAAGAAACCTGTGCAGCTCTGAACACAGGAACAGAGAGCCTGAGTCCCTGCAGCCCCTCTGTGCCCAGCAGCTGCAGGGTGGCTCAGTGACCTTGTCCCCATTGCCCCCCTTGCCCCTGCAGAGCACGAGCGCCTGGCCCAGCGAGCCACGGCCATGGAGAGCGAAGTGAAGCGGCTGCAGAACCTCATCATGGACACCCACAGTCGCAGGCTGAAAACACAGCAAGACAAGATCGATAAGATTGACAAGGAAATAGATGACTGTTCCTCAGCTATCACCAAGGCCCAGGTGGCAGCCAAGACTGCAGACAGGTACAGCCCAGGGTGGGAGCTTTGGCTGTGTCTGATACTAATGTTGCTCAAGGAGGTAAAGGGAAATAAAACCTTGTAGTTTCTAATAGTTTAAAAGTCACATTTAATCAGCAGTCTGTAATATTTGCCTGGCACTGAACTGCCATATTTCAGGATAAAGTTCCAACACAGCACTTCATTGCCAGACACTGGAGCAGTTCAAATCCAAAGGGACTGATTTTATTACAAGACCTGTCAGGAAACAAACTGGAATCTATTTTTTATGTTACCTTAGCAATCCATAGTGAATACTTAGAACGAATGTCCAAGCTGTCTCTGAAAGAAGAAATTAAGTCATTTCATGAGGGTTGGCTGCTCCGTGTTTAAGGAAGACAACGTTGTTTTACTTGGATACCTCAGGAGTGTGGCAGTTCATGCCTAAACAAGCACTTCCTCCTTGGTTGTCAGCAAGATTGTGTCTCTAGATTATGTTATGTCACTTTTGCCCCCATGTGAGATGCACAAATGTCTCTGTCCCTGTGCAGAAACCTGAAAAAATCCGAGGAGGCTCTTCAGCGCACGGAGAAGGAAATGGAAGAGAATGAGAAGGAAATGAAAAACTTGACAGCAGAGCTGACCACTCTGGAGGACAAGGCCACAGAGGTGATGAATGACTGCAAGCAGGCTGAGGTAGGTGGCACTCAGGCACACCAGGGTGATGAGTTAAATCCTCACTGTGTCCCAGTCACATCCATTGTCATCCAGATGTTGCTGTACAGCTGCAGAGTGACATTCCAGGGGATGGGAATGGTGTATGTTTATATTTTATACTCACCTGGAAATTTATCTTGACCCAGTTTGCTGAATATTAGAAAAAACTTACACCAGGTTTCCCCAGGGGAATTATTGGGTTTAAAACTTGCTTAAAAATAGAGTTTTTCCAGTTATGTGGGATTTTAGTTTCCCGTCTAGATTTTTGTATGTGAGAGAGGGAAAACAACTGGGAAGGCTGAAATTCTTCCAAGTAAAGCTGGAGTTTGAGACTGTCTTTCTCTAAAACTACCTTTTAGCTAAAAATGTGTGAGTGTAGGACTCAAAACTGAAGTTTGATCCAGATCAGGAATGAAAATATAAACTGCAGCATATTCTCAGTCATTCCACAATTCCGGCACCAGGTTATAAATCCGAGGATGTGTATTTGTTTCCATCAATCCCTGTGAATAAACACAGAGAAAACAATCCTGTAAGCCAGGGGAGGGGTAAGGTTTGTGCAGGTGCCTGTTAATGCCCTGTGTGTTTGGGGTCTCTCTCCAGGAGGCGCTGCCACCACTGCAGGAGGAGAAGCGGAACTTGCTGCAGGAGCTTGAAACCATCCACGGGGACGAACATGCACTGCAGAGCGAAGCTCTGAGCATCAAGCTGAAAATTGATCAAGTGGATGGTCACATCTCTACCCACCAGGCAAAGATTAAACACTGGCAGAAAGAGGTAGGGAAGTTATTGAATTCCTGAAGCTGAAATCGGAGAATTGTGGGATGTTTGGGTGGGAAGGACCTTAAAGCCCACCCAGTGCCACCCCTGCCATGGGCAGGGACACCTCCCACCAGCCCAGAGTGCTCCCAACCCCGTCCAGCCTGGCCTTGGACACTACCAGGGATGGGGCAGCCACAGCTCCTCTGGGAGCTCCATCTCACAGCATCAGCACGTTAGAAAACAGATAGTTTGGGAGAAAATTCCTCTTCAGCTCACAGTTTATTGGTGTTTATGCAGAAACAGCATAATAAGATTAAAGGATATTTATTGTCTTTTTCACATCCTATTTAAAAGGAGCTGTGAAGAGCTTTGGGGTGTTTGGAGAAGCTGCACT
The DNA here is from genome assembly GCF_047495875.1 of Pithys albifrons albifrons. Classification (NCBI taxonomy): domain Eukaryota; kingdom Metazoa; phylum Chordata; class Aves; order Passeriformes; family Thamnophilidae; genus Pithys; species Pithys albifrons. The sequence goes on along the minus strand of NC_092468.1, from coordinate 25,028,238 downwards.
GTGTAGTAGCACAGGGAATGTTCATTGTAGCCCCTGGTTCGCATGGTGACCACAGGGCCTGACAAAGCCCTGCAGTGACTGGTGTTGGTTGCAGATCTCCAAGCTGTCCCTGCACGCCATCGATGGGCAGCCCCCCGAGGAGCTGCAGGTGCTGAGCGAGGAGGAGCTGCAGGCGCTGCCCGACCCCGACGGCATCGCCAAGAGCATCGCCCTGCTCGAGGCACAGCGGCACCAGCTGCGCCCCAACCTGGGCGCCATCGCCGAGTTCAGGAAAAAGGTACGGCCAAGGGGCACGGCCCACGCCGAGGGACAGGGCACAGCACTGCCTGTGGGAGCTGCAGTGCAGCCCCAGGGACAGGGGACAGCACTGCCCGTGGGAGCTGCAGTGCAGCCCCAGGGACAGGGCACAGCACTGCCTGTGGGAGCTGCAGTGCAGCCCCAGGGACAGGGGACAGCACTGCCTGTGGGAGCTGCAGTGCAGCCCCAGGGACAGGGGACAGCACTGCCTGTGGGAGCTGCAGTGCAGCTCCAGGGACAGGGCCTGTGCCCCCTCACTGCCTGTGGGAGCTGCAGTGCAGCTCCAGGGACAGGGCCTGTTCCTCTTTGCTTCCTATGAGTAACTGCAGTGGAACTCCAGGAGAAAGGGGTCTGTTCCTCTTCATTTCCCTTTGGAAACTGCAGTGCAACTCCAGGATTTTCTTGTTAGCAGCCTGTTTGTCAGCTTGACTTAACCAGGGGTGAAGGTTGTTTCTAGGAGCTTCCATAAGTCTTTTGTGTTCCATATCATTCATATCAGGTGAAGACAACTTTCTTGATGATTGTAGAGGTCTTTTCCAACCTAAATGATTCCATGATTCTCCCGTGAAGTCCATTTAGAGTCAAGTCTTCCCCAGTATTTTTTATCTGTCTCAGCTGTGATTTTCCTCCCCACTTCCATAATAGTGAACTATTCATCAGATTAAATATTGTTTTTATTTCAGAATTTTTCTCTCAGCAACAGAGATGAGAAAAGAGAGATAATTTGGGGGGGGGGTTTGTTTGAGGCCATGCTGGGAAAAAGGAATGTTCAAATAGCAGGAAAAGTGGTTTAAAATGCCAGTGGAGGAGGCAGCTGCTGAACTGCACTGTTGTGTTGTTGGTGTTTCCCTGCAGGAGGAGCTGTACCTCAAGCACGTGGGAGAACTGGACGACATCACCACCGAGAGGGACAACTTCAGACAGGCCTTTGAGGAGCTGCGGAAGCAGAGGCTGAATGAATTCATGGCAGGGTTCAATGTCATCACCACCAAGCTCAAGGAGAACTACCAGATGCTCACCCTGGGGGGGGATGCTGAGCTGGAGCTTGTGGACAGTCTGGATCCTTTCTCCGAGGGAATCATGTTCAGGTTTGTCAAAATACTTCATATTCTACTAGTTCTTAATTTTTGTATTGCTTTTTTCAACCTGTTCATTAATCATCAGTGAACCAAGACAGGCTCAGTATTGACAAGGTTCTGGCAGAAACCACAACCTTTTGCTCTTGAGATCTATTTCTCATGGAGAAATCCATAACTAAGAGCAGTTGGAAATGAGCTCCAAGCTTTCCAAGTGCTTCTTAATTCCCAAGTCTCTTGATTCTGCCCAGGGAATCATGGCAGTCACCTTGTGTCTTGCCTCAGATGCTCTGGGGAGTGTGTTCATCATGTGAGAGTTAAACCACTCTGGGGAAGGAGATGGGATGGGAAGTGTGAGGTGTCCCAGCTCCTGCAGGAGCAGCAGCCCCAGAGCAGGCTGAGCTCAGGCAAAGATCAGGGGGACACATGAACAGCTCCCAGACTGAACTCCACGTGTTGCAGTGTTCGGCCTCCCAAGAAGAGCTGGAAGAAGATCTTCAACCTGTCTGGAGGGGAGAAGACGCTGAGCTCGCTGGCGCTGGTGTTCGCCCTGCACCACTACAAGCCCACCCCCCTCTACTTCATGGACGAGATCGACGCCGCCCTCGACTTCAAGAACGTCTCCATCGTGGCCTTCTACATCTACGTAAGTTCCCCATGGCAACAACCACACCAGCATCTGCCTGTGTCCTTCTCCACCAGGAAGGAATGTTCCACTATTTCCATTCCCTTGTCTGATAGTATTTTTAAAAATATTTTCAGAGTTCGATATGTAGTAATGTATTATTGTTTCAAATAACCAGTAAAATAATTCTACTTCTCTTGGGAAGTAATATGGATATTTTAGCAAAAAATTAAAATACTTGTTTCTCTGAAAGACGAAGTGGCAACACAGTTACAGCCATGTGTCAGGTCTGGAATGATAGTTTCAAGCAGAAGCTCTGTAGGAAGCAGATTTCCAGAAAGGTGCTTGGAATTTTACTTTGTGTTTTTTCCAAGCTCCTGAGTTTGATGCTTTCCCGAGGTGAGGTGACTAATAGAGGGTTTACAAGTTTTTTCCCTCCAAGTTCTGTTTCATAAGTTGTCTAAAGGCAGCTGGGATTTGCCAAAGGTGCCACATTTCCATGGGCTGCTTCCTCTTTAAAACACAGAGCTTTCCCCCAGACCCTCAGCTCCTGTCGGCATGTTCAGGTAGCTCAGCAGTGTCCCCCCTCCAGCTTGTGGAACCCCTGGGCCTGGGATGGGCAGCAGGAACTCTGTGGGTTTGCTGAATGACACAGTGACGGACCCTCAGTCCTGTCCCCTGGATACAGGGATCACACCAGGCCAGAGCTCTTGGGAATGCCAGGACCTGACACCCCTCCTCTCTGTTGCAGGAGCAAACCAAGAACGCGCAGTTCATCATCATCTCCCTGCGCAACAACATGTTCGAGATCGCCGACCGGCTCATCGGCATCTACAAGACCCAGAACACCACCAAGAGCGTGGCCACCAACCCCAAGGTCATCGCCATGAAGGGGCTGGCAGAACTGGCTGCCCTGGGCACGGAGCCTGGGCACGGGGAGGGAGCAGCTCCCCTGCCCACTGCTGCCCTTTAGGGCTGGGCAGGGCTCCATGGGACACTCTGCTTTGGTTTGTGCCTTTTGTAAATATTGATCAAGTTTTGTGTAAATTTGATCTGTTAATATGAACTCAGCCTCAATAAAGAACAGTTTTTTAACTGGGCAGTGTCATGGAAAAACTAAGGGGAGAGCTCTGAGGGCAGGCAAAGGGAAGATTTCAGGGTGTTGGGGAAACAGGAGCACCCTGGAACTACCCCCTGTCAGCCTCCCCTGTGGGAAGATCATGGAGAGCTGCTGGAAGCTGTGCCAGGGCACAGGGGCAACTGGGGACAGCCAGCAGTGTCACCAAGGGCCAGTCCTGCCTGAGCACCTTCACTGGAGTGACCATGTCAGAGCACAAGGGAAGAGCTGCTGCTGCTGCCATGTCTGGCCTTCTGTAAGGCCCTGGATACAATCCCAACATCCCTCTTTGGAGCAGAGAGCAGGATTTGATGGACTGGGTGATGGGTGAGGGAGGTGCTGGAGTTGGAGGTGCTGGTGGGTGAGAGGCTGAACATGCCCAGCTGTTGTCCTGGGCTCATCCTGGAGCAGGACAGGGGGGGATTCTGGGATCCCTCAGGTGAGACCCCACCTGCAGAGCTGCCTCCAGCTCTGAAATCCCAGCACAGGAAGGACCTGGAGCAAGTCCAGAGGCCACAGAGATGCTCCAAGGGCTGGAGCCCCTCTGGATACAGGCTCGCTGCTCCCTCTCTGAGGGAATCAAGGTGTTGGCCAGTCCTGCTGTAAGAATATGCTTTATTTGTATGCAAATTTATTAAAATACACAGCACATTGTAAGGAGTAAATGTTTTGATCAGCGATAAAGGCATTTTATAAAGTTCATTAGTCTTGAAAAATAAAACTGTGTTAGAAACTCTTATAAAAAGGAAAATAAAAGACAGGAACCTGAATGGGGAAAGCAGCCTCTGGGGCCATGGACAGACCATCAGGATTGGAGAATGATGTGCCAAGTGCAGCTTAGGACAAAAATTCCCAGTTTTACTGGAACACTGTTATGAGAGCACTTGCACAGTCCCACACACAGCTGGAACACCAGGTCAAAGTCTGCCCAGTGGGATGGATGGGATTTGCCTCTGGAACCCTGAAAGATGACAGGAAACTCAGGAAAAAATTCCAGGCTCCCAGCACACAGGCCCAGTGTCCTCCCAATGCTCCACCCCCCTGGCCTGGACTCCGTCCTTCATCAACACTGGGACAGCAGGGCTGGGACTGGAATCCTGAGGCTGGGGACTGACCTGGCATGGGCTGTGGCAGCAGGTGGGATTTGGCAGGACCTCCAGTGTGTCCTGCTGGCACTGGGTGAGTTTGGGTTCAAACACCCCAAGTTATGGCAGTTAAGGTTGTTAAGGGGCAGCTTCAGAATCCAGTCCCTGCAGAGCAGCCAAGGAAGGGCTGCCAGGCTGGGGTAGGGCATTATTTTCAGATCACAGTGAGTTGTCACTGGTTGCCTTGTGCTGGTGAATTACAGCCCTTGGAGCCTCTCCCAGTGCTTGATCAGGCTGGTAAAGGCTCAAACTGGCTCCTGAAAAGCAGCAACTGGTGTCAGAGAGCACCTGAGTGCAGAATAACCCCCACCATGTTCCCTCTATCCAGGGAAGAGCTCTGCTCACTGGGCTGAAAATAAAGGACTTGAATACAAATTTACATTCCTTGTCACATTGTTTTAAGAGCTCCAGCCAGCCTGCTCCCCCTGACAGACAGAAACATGACAGAAGGGATGGAATCATGCCCTGCACCAGTAGCCAGCACCAGAAAATGAACCCAGGCCATGGCACAGACCTTGGCAAGCACAAATGTGTGTCTTCAAACACAGTCAGAGGTCAGGAGACACTAAATGGGAGTTCTGGTACCCCAGAGGCAGCGACTTCCCCACCGGGTTTGCAGCTGAGGTGCTCTGATAACATTCATGTTTGTACTGAAAAAACAGTTTAAAAATACGTTATTAAAATGAATATAGTACATGTGGAAGGAATTTCTAGAGCTGAGACTCCAGATCCCCACGTGTAAGCTGGTTCCAGCTGCTGGTCCTGCCTGGATCCCAGTGGGAATAAACACCTGAGTGGGACAGAAAGCCCCTTCTGGTGCAAATCTTTGCTTAACTAAGGGTTAGCTCAGAGGAGATCCAGGCACTACAGAAAAGGGAGGATATGGAAGTAGAAGGGGAAAGTGTAGAGCTTTAAGAATCCAGCTTTTCAGTAGGAATTAAAAACAACCCTGGATTCCTGCCCTAGGCTGGCAACCAACCATGGACAAAGTCAGAAGGCACAATTTCCCTGCACAACCCCATCAGTGAGGTGAACGTGTGGCACAGCCCATCCAATGCCCTCTGCATGTGGGTGCAGGAATTCTGGTACACCTAGAGCAGGAATTCCAGGCCCCAGGCAGGAGCAGCTTGGATGGCACCAGCTGACAGTGCCTTGAGCAGGCAGAACACAGCCCCTGCCACCCCCAGCAGCAGCAGCAGCACCGGGAGGAGCTTCACAGCCCAGAGTTGCTCCTTGGACTCTTTGTTTTCCTTCCCAGGGCATTTGCTGCATGATTTCCTCCTGGGAATCAGCTTTAACTTTGGAGGGAGGATCTTGTGAATCTGACCAATCTCCGTTCTAGACCACACGTTCCTCAGCAGGTCCTCCATTCTCGGATAAATCTCCAGAGGTCTGACATCCGGCAGCTCCTTCTGCTGCAGAGCCTTGATGCGCTGCTGCAGCTGCTCCAGCTTCTCCAGGCACAGCACTGGGGACTTCTCCTTCCTTACAGAGGCATTGAGGTACTTCAATTCAATCTCTTCCACCTTCATTTTGCTGACCTCCTCCACGAGGGGCTTATGCTCCTCCAAGAAGCGCCTGTTGAGCTCCTCTAGCGCCCTCAGCAGAGCTTCCTTCTTGTTCTCCAAGGTCTCGCCGAGTTTGCTGAAATACTGCACCACCACCTCCCTCTCGCTCCTCAGGAGCTCCTCGCACTGGGACTTCTGCATGGTGAGCCTCGTGTGGCAGAGCTGCACGTCCCTCCAGTGCCCATCCGTGAGCTGCCCCCGCAGCTTGCCCGCGGCGCTCTGCGGGTCGGCGATGGGGTGGCCGCGGTGCCGCCCCGAGGTGAGGCACAGCCCGCACACGCCCTGCCCGTCCAGCAGGCAGTAAATGTTCAGCGGCTGCCGCGGGTGCTCCGGGCACGTCCCCTCCGCCCGCGGCTCCTCCTGCTGCTTCTGCCACTTCTCGATGACAGCCCTGAGCGCGAAGCTGGTGGGCAGCGCCTGCAGCGCGGTGTGCGCGGGCAGGTCCAGCACGGCCCTGCAGCTCGGGCAGCGCAGGCAGGAGCGCGGGGCCAGCTGCAGGACGCCCTGCAGGCACTCCCGGCAGAAGGTGTGAGAGCAGGGCAGCACCCGCGGGTCGCGGAAAATACCGCAGCACACGGCGCACGTCAGCTCCTCCTCCAGCCGCTCCATGGCCTGCGGGGGACAGGAACAAAACGGGACATCAGTCCGGCTCTGATCTGTGGAGTGGCCCCAACAAGCACAGAAAGGGACATCAGCCCTGCTCACAGTCACTGCAGTGACCCCCAGCTAGCACAGAACGGGACATTAGCCCTGCTCACAGTCACTGCAGTGACCCCAACAAGCACAAAAAGAGACATCAGCCCTGCCCTGATCACTGCACTGGCCCCAACAAGCACAAAAAGAGACATCAGCCCTGCCCTGATCACTGCACTGGCCCCAACAAGCACAGAACGAGACATCAGCCCTGCTCACAGTCACTGCAGTGACCCCCAGCTAGCACAGAACGAGACATCAGCCTTGCTCTGATCACTGCACTGGCCCCAACAAGCACAGAACGGGACATCAGCCCTGCTCTGATCACTGGAGTGGCCCCAACAAGCACAGAAAGGGACATCAGCCCTGCTCTGATCACTGGAGTGACCTCAGCTAGCACAGAAGGAGACATCAGCCCTGCCCTGATCACTGCACTGACCCCAACAAGCACAGAACGAGACATCAGCCCTGCCCTGATCACTGGAGTGACCTCAGCTAGCACAGAAGGAGACATCAGCCCTGCCCTGATCACTGCACTGACCCCAACAAGCACAGAACGAGACATCAGCCCTGCTCTGATCACTGCACTGACCCCAACAAGCACAGAACGAGACATCAGCCCTGCTCACAGTCACTGCACTGACCCACCAGCACCTTTCCCAGCCAGGAATTCCCACCTCGGCAGTTTATTGCCAAGAGGGGAAAAAAAGGCAAATTAGGAATGAAATTCAGCACATTCTGAGCTGCATCAATGCTCACCTGTGCCTTAAAAAACCAGAAAACCCAGGAATCTGCCACGAGATGCTGTTTAACAGTAGAGGGGTAAAAGTAGAACCAGAATTTCTAAATCACCTCAGGCTTATGAACCATTTTCTCCCTCCAGGGGTAACACTTTCAGCATAAGAATAGAACAAGGGGTACACACCTTTTGTTTCCTCCCCTCACCTGTTTCAAGTGTTACTTTTGCAACATGAAATAGTCATTAAAGCATTAAAATCAAATTTACTACAAGTTCTCTCAAGGTTCTGGCACAAAAGGTGCAACTCAACAGCCCTTACAGACACCACCACTACCAGGAATTAGACTCGTGCTGGGACTCCTGGGTCACTTCAAGCACCAAACTCAAAAACGAACTTTCACTTTCTCTCTGTTGGAAACAGAGAGTGGGAACAGCAATGGGAAGAGACAGAGAAGGCCCAACATCAGAGAGTTAAGCAGAGAAAGTAAGTTTTTCAGGGAAAAAAAAAAAGCTCCAGGAAGCTGGAAAATGCTTTCCTGCACAAAGCAGACACTTCTCCTGCTGTGCTCCAAACAACTGTGGCAACAAATACCTGGACATAAATATACAGATTTATTGTGAGAGTCCCTCAGTACAAGCAAAGTACAAACTAGAAGGTATTTTAAAATTCCAAAGTGCAATTTGTGCCAGTGACACGGTGAGTTTTGGGCACCTCCAGCACCAGGAGGCCTGTTAAGGACTGGGATTTTATCCTCCTCTAATTGGGATGGTGTAGAGAGGTGAAAACATGGAATGAAGGCAGCAGATCCCAGGAGGGCGGTGCATTCCTTGCTAACAGGGCACTCCTCTCCCAGAGAGCTCCAGCTCGTTATGCCAGATGTTATTTATTAACAATTATAGATTTTTTATATATAAATACACAAGCTGTGGAAGAATCATAGAATGGATTGGGTTGGAAAAGACCTCCAAGATCATCCAGTCCAACCCTTGGTCCAACTCCAGTCCCTTTACCAGATCATGGCACTCAGAGTCATAGAATGGATTGGGTTGGAAGAGACCTCTGAGATCAGCAAGTCCAACCCTTGATCCAACCCCACTGTGATCACCAGCCCAGGGCACAGAGTGCCCTGGGCTGGTGATCACAGTGGGGTTGGATCAAGAAGTGGTGGATTCTCACTCAGTGCCACATCCACCAAATCATAGAATGGATTGGGCTGGAAAAGACCTCCGAGATCATCAAGTCCAACCCTTGGTCCAACTCCAGTCCCTTTACCAGATCATGGCACTCAGTGCCACGGCCAAGCTCAGCTGAAAAACCTCCAGGAATGGGGAATCCACCCCCTCTCTGGGCAGCCCATTCCAATGCCTGAGCACTCTCTCTGCAAAGAATTTCTTTCTGCTCTCCAACTTCAATTTCCCCTGGCAGAGCTTGAGCCCATTGTGCCCCCTTGTCCTATTGCTGAGTGCCTGGGAGAAGAGACCAACCCCCACCTGGCACCCAGCAGTGCTAAAGTAGATAAATAACTGTTTACAGGACACTCCCACAGCCCCCATTCTGCTCCAGAGGACGTTAAAAGGTGGATTTGGCCTTGGATCTCAGCTGTGCCAGCCCATTCCAAGGGAATTGCCAGGAGTGGGAGCTGCACTCCCTGCTCCTCCTCCTCCACCAAAGGCAACATCTGCTCTCTCCTCAAGGACTGCAACCCTCGACTTCAGCTGCACTGACCTTGAAGCAAATCCAAACAGAGATGCCCAGAGAGGTCCATGAACTCCTCCTTTATCACTACTGTAGAAACTCGAGTTCGAGTTGTGCAGGAAACAGACACCAAATGGCACTTCAGTGTTATAAATCACCTTCGTGGTGGAAAGTGGGAATTTTGGGAATAACCCCCCTACTCCTACCACATCACTCCATCCCTGTCACAGAGACTTACACTGCGTTGGGTTGGGTTGGGGTTTTTACCCTTTTTGGGTGTTTTTAGTGACCTGAAAGGGAATGACCACAGCTGGGTGGCTTCCCCATCAGGCTGAGCCAACAATTCCCTCCTGTGCATCCCTGTCCTTACCACCCTGGGAGGCTCCAGCCTCACCCTGCAGTGAGGACAGAACAGCCCTGGGAATCTCCACTCCTGGCAGAGACTGAGCTGTTCCACGGATCCCTCTCCTATTATCCATTATATTAAAAACAATTCGGTCTCAGCCTTGGCTTGCACGAAATCCACAGCAATATTCACTCAGCTGGAAACTTTCACCCTCCTCCCCAATCCCAGAGATCTTCCAAGACCAGTACAGGCATCATTTCCATTTAGAAGTTTGCAAAAGTTAACTTGTGCTGGTAGGTTTAAAATCAAACTGCAGGAAAGGGGGGAGAGAGAAAGGAGAAAGTAGAAACCAGGGGCAGGACTCTGCTGATCTTTGGGGGTCCTTTCCAGCTCTGGATAATCCCCCTCCATCCTTCCCACGCCCCAGATCCCTCTGCATCCCTTAGAACCCTGTCAGAGCTGCTGGTGTGGAGCATTTGTGTCTTACCCATCTCACGGTACCTGATAATGGAGCCACAGGGACGGACTCACCTCACCTGAGCCCCGCGGGGCGCTCCTGCTCAGCCGCTGCGGACACAGCCGGGAACTGGGGCTGCAAAACCGGAGCGGGACCCGCGAGCGGCACCGCGATGGGACCGAGAGGGAGCACAGCTCAGGAGCAGCTCCGGCCGGGAGAGCCCCAACGGGGAACGGGGGCTGCTCCCGAGGGCTCCTCCCGGGGAACCGAGCGCTGCTCCCGGCGATGGAACCGCTCCCGAGGGTACCTACCGGGGAACCGAGCGCTGCTCCCGGCGATGGAGCCGCTCCCGAGGGTACCTACCGGGGAACCGAGCGCTGCTCCCGGCGATGGAGCCGCTCCCGAGGGTACCTACCGGGGAACCGAGCGCTGTTCCCGACGATGGAACCGCTCCCGAGGGTACCTACCGGGTAACCGAGCGCTGCTCCCGGGGATGGAGCCGCTCCCGAGGGTACCTACCGGGGAACCGAGCGCTGCTCCCGGCGATGGAGCCGCTCCCGAGGGTACCTACCGGGGAACCGAGCGCTGCTCCCGGCGATGAAACCGCTCCCGAGGCTCCTCCCGGGGAACCGAGCGCTGCTCCCGGCGATGAAACCGCTCCCGAGGCTCCTCCCGGGAAACCGAGCGCTGTTCCCGACGATGGAGCCGCTCCCGAGGGCTTCTCCCGATGAACCGAGCGCTGTTCCCGACGATGGAACCGCTCCCAAGGGCTTCTCCCGATGAACCGAGCGCTATTCCCGACGATGGAGCCGCTCCCGAGGGCTCCGCAACCGCTCCCGAAGCTCCGCGCGCTGTAACGGCCGCACAGTTTGAATGTAAACGGCGGGACCGGGGGAGGGACCAGGGGCGGGGAGGGAGGGCAGGGATAGGCAGGGATAGGGAGGGCAGGGATAGGGAGGGATGGGGAAAGAGGGCAGGGATGGGGAGGGAGGGAGGGCAGGGATGGGGAGGGAGGGAGGGCAGGGATGGGGAGGGAGGGAGGGCAGGGATGGGGAGGGAGGGAGGGCAGGGATGGGGAGGGAGGGAGGGCAGGGATGGGGAGGGAGGGCAGGGCCGGGCCGAAGCTCAGCAGGGTCCCTTGGCCCGCAGGCAGGGCAGGAGCGAGGGCTGTGCCTGTGCCGGGCACCGCGCCGAGCCCGCGGGAACGACAGAGGGAGCTGCAGCGCCAGGAGGATGGATGGACGGATGGACGGACGGACGGACGGACGGATGGAAGGAAAGGATGCTCGCCGGGAACGGTGCCCTCGGTGCCGATATCGCCGCCGCGGAGCGAGGGCTCCGGTGGGACGGGACTCCCCAAGCTGCCCGGCCACCCCAAGCTGCCTTCCCTTCCCCTTTTCCTTTCCCCTGGAGAAATCCCCCCTGGAGCGGGGCCCAGGAGACACGACCCCTCGGCAGGCCCTGCCTCCTACCACAAACAATGCGCGTTTGCTGCTCCGGCCACTCCGAACTGTTCAACAAGCACTTTGGGCTGGAGGGACCGGGCCCGGGGCTGGCTCTGCACTGGCACACACAGCTTTGCATGGGCACAAACCCTCCCCGCTGCGGTGGGCAGGGCCTGGCACAGGTGCCCAGAGCTGCCCCAGCCCCGGGATAGCCCAGGGTTTATTTACACACCATTAAAATAAATTCATTCTCAGCTGTTGCATTCCCAGCGAGTTTGAAAGAGAAATGAAACTCATCCAATGCCTCAATGTGAACATAACACAGCCCTCAAAACTCACCTGGACATCTGCCCTCAAAGGGGCATTCAGAGCATCTTCTGTCTGGGGAACATCTGGAATTGCTTTAAGCAATAAAACCACAACCTCATCCTCTCACAAACTCCCCACCAGTCTTGCCACACATCTTTCAATTCTCATTGTTCCTGACTTTTGGTCCAAAAAACCCACTGGCTGTTAATTACTTTTACTACCTGAATCTAATTAGTTTCTAATTACATGCCCCTAGTGCTGTGTACACTGGCTTTGAACACACTCCCTGCAGAGGGAGGTTGGGAAAAGTGGTATTTTTGCTTCTAAAATGGGCAGAGGAGGAAAAAAGAGATAAAAACCAGAGCAGAGACAGCAGGTACAAGGTATGGTTTTGGGTTTTTTTTTGCTTGGAGATAAAACATGAGCAATGCAGAGCTGGTGATAGCTGCTATTTCCTTACTTTGCCCTGTAAATAATCAGTACATCTTCCACTGCTGGTTTTATAGTTTGGAGTAAACTGAGGAAATTCACCCTTTGCTTTCCACCACCTTGAATTTTTACTCTTTTTGCCTTAATTTCAACACCAGTTACTGGCTCCTCTCCTCCATATATTTGAGACAATCCTGTTTCTCTGGGTTTCAGATGACCCCTCTGTAGCTGTCCATGGGATTGGACCTCCCCTCCCTCTCCCACCCCACACCCAGCAAGGTCTCCACCTATTTAATGTTCCTCCAAAGATGCTTCCCCAGCTCAACACTCTCATTTAAAAGGACATCCAAGGTATTTAAATACAAATTTTAATGAAAACTTGAGGAGAACTCTTGCTCAGCTTTGGAGCAAACACAGGACCCCCATTTATAATGGATTTAAAAGCAAAAATGGGAATTCCTTTGGAGAATTTAGGCTTCCAGTCACTTTTCTGTAGTTATTGAACCAATATTAACTTTTTAAATCAATTCTTTGTGCCACCCGAGTTTCACCCCTGCAGTAGCTCCAACTGACTGTTAGAAAGTTTGTAAACTTTGCAGGTTTCTGCTGAGGTCCCTGTCACAAAGTCTGTTGGATCCAGATGCAGGACTGCCCTAATTGTTTCCAGCCTCAGGACCAGCTTTCCTGCCAGGGATTTGGTGACATGCAGAGATGAGGAAACATTTATAGCTAAAAACCTACAAGTATGAACATGAAGACATCCTTAGGTTACAAAGCTGCCTCTGCCAGCACTTCATTTGAACAGAAATCCTTATAAATATCTTGACACCCTACCCATAAACTATTATTTTTTACCAGCCAGACTCTCCTGTTCCACTACCAATCCAGCTCTGCTTCCTGGGAATGCTGTGCTCCAGCAGGAGATGGACGGAGGCCTGTCCAGGGCTCCAGGATCCAGAGGATGGCTCTGGAATGCTGTGCTCCACCAGGAGATGGGAAAGAGGTCTGTCCAGGGCTCCAGAGGATGGCTCTGGAATGCTGCGCTCCAGCAGGAGATGGACGGAGGCCTGTCCAGGGCTCCAGGATCCAGAGGATGGCTCTGGAATGCTGTGCTCCAGCAGGAGATGGAAGGAGGCCTGTCCAGGGCTCCAGGATCCAGAGGATGGCTCTGGAATGCTGCACTCCAGCAGGAGATGGAAGGAGGCCTGTCCAGGGCTCCAGGATCCAGAGGATGGCTCTGGAATGCTGTGCTCCAGCAGGAGATGGAAGGAGGCCTGTCCAGGGCTCCAGGATCCAGAGGATGGCTCTGGAATGCTGTGCTCCACCAGGAGATGGGAAAGAAGCCTGTCCAGGGCTCCAGGATCCAGAGGATGGCTCTGGAATGCTGTGCTCCACCAGGAGATGGGAAAGAGGTCTGTCCAGGGCTCCAGGATCCAGAGGATGGCTCTGGAATGCTGCACTCCAGCAGGAAATGGAAGGAGGCCTGTCCAGGGCTCCAGAGGATGGCTCTGGAATGCTGTGCTCCAGCAGGAGATGGAAGGAGGCCTGTCCAGGGCTCCAGGATCCAGAGGATGGCTCTGGAATGCTGTGCTCCAGTAGGAGATGGAAGGAGGCCTGTCCAGGGCTCCAGGATCCAGAGGATGGCTCTGGAATGCTGTGCTCCACCAGGAGATGGGAAAGAAGCCTGTCCAGGGCTCCAGGATCCAGAGGATGGCTCTGGAATGCTGCACTCCAGCAGGAGATGGAAGGAGGCCTGTCCAGGGCTCCAGGATCCAGAGGATGGCTCTGGAATGCTGTGCTCCAGCAGGAGATGGAAGGAGGCCTGTCCAGGGCTCCAGGATCCAGAGGATGGCTCTGGAATGCTGTGCTCCAGCAGGAGATGGAAGGAGGCCTGTCCAGGGCTCCAGGATCCAGAGGATGGCTCTGGAATGCTGAGAGGCCACACACAACCCCAGGAAATTCCCCCTCCACCAGTGGGAGAGAAAGAAAAGTGGTCAATTTTTTTTCCATCTACCCCTTTTGATTTACCACCACACTCTGCTCAGATCCTAAAATTCCAGGGCAGATATTTGGTCCAGCAAGGCTGTTCCTTGGGATAAAACCCCACCTGGCAGAGCTTATTTATGGATTAACTTTTGTCCTTTTAATGTTTTAAATCTTTTTTTGACTCACCTGCTGCCCTGAGTTCAGCTGACATGAGAACAATTAATATCCAACCTGAGGATGATCAATATTCCTAAAGGCAATCCAAGTTAATTCCTGTTTGCATCCAAGACTCCCAAACAACTCCCTTTCCCCAACAGTGTAATTAATTTAGTGCATTACCTCAAACTGCAACTTTTTTGGGGAAAAAACACCAAAATGGTTTCAGTTTTGCTCCTGAGGAACCCCAGCAGTGCCACCCCGTGGAGGTTGGAATGGGAAATTATCCAGATTTTGGGAAGCAACAGTGACAGCTGAGCAGCAGAGCAAGAGAATTCTCCAGGTAAAAACCCACCAAAACCCAAACCCACCAAAAGGGGAAGCTGAGGGTGATTTCCTGTGATTATATTAAATCAGAGAAGTGCCAAAAAGGGGCAGCAAATACAGATTTTGACAGTTCTGGTGGGGTTTTGGTTTAGAAAGTTGTTCAGGAAGTTTAGAAAAGTTGCTACAAACATTTGTTCTTCTCCCCCCCCCAAAAAAAAAAGGATTCCAATCAAGCAAATTTCTACAGAACATTCTCCCCACAGGTGTAAATTACCATTTACTGTGTGTAAATTTTCCTTGAAAAGGATTTCATTTCCCTCCTCTGCAGGTTCCCTTTACCTGCAAAGAGGCCTCGTTTATTCAGTGAATCCTTGCAATGCAATGAGGTCAATTAGTAGTTACAGCAAAGCACTGATGTGCCTCCACACGACACACAGACCTCTGGCAGGTAACAAACCTCCCCCCAGAGACCCTGGAAATTCCTTTCTTCAAATAATCTCTGCACCTTTTGCTGAAAAGTGAATGCATTGATATATAAAGAAGCAGCCCAGGCACCAGACTTGCAAGTTTAATGTTTATTTTCCCCAAGACAGCCTAGCCTGCACTCTACTTGGATAAATTCACAAGCTAGTTTCTGCTGCTTCTAGTTTTAAACTTTTAACCATGTTTCTGATGACAAGGAATGCTGCAAAAATACTCTAGTCCAACAAAGAGTTATGATCACAAAATAATCTTTATCCATTCTACAGTGTTTCAGAATTACCAGTTGATTTTAAAACACAAGGTAGATATAGATGCTAATGGTGGCTAACCTGGTATGTTTTATTTATTATAGCAAACTGTTGTTCATGCAACACTTGTGCTCAAAGGGGAAGGCACAGCATTTCCTACAATGAGCCACCTTATCAAGAGTTCAGTTTGTACAAATTTGTAACCTCACCTTGAATTTAGTGTGCAGGACCTCAAAACTGAGGCATTCCTCCAATTATAAAAACACTTGCAGCCTTTTCGTGCAAGTTTTAAAAATACAAAGTTTTCTCTCTAAAGTGGCTCAAAATAGATTGTTCATGGCTGCCTACATCTAAGATAAAAAGAGTCTAAAACAATTGGATTAGGCATATTGCAGGTGTTCAAACCATGACTTGATTTGTACATCTATTCACACCTCTTTTCTCGCTCTTTATTCGGCAGTACATATGCACCAAATTTCATTTTTAGACGTTTCCATATCATTTTCATAGAAAACAAAGTCTGAAAACAAGTAACATTGAAACACAGCACGGTATCCTACCACAACAGAAACATTTTGGTTACAGGACTCAACAAAATCTAAAAATGAGCTATGCTGGAGATTACCACATGCAAAGGTCTTCATGTTATCTTTGAAAATGAAAAGGATGAGGGTTTTATTACCACATTTTACTGCTTTCTACTATTATGGCAACTTGTGTACTGCAACACAGCCTAGTTTGAAGGGAAATGGATGATCCTTTTTTTTTTTTTTCCATGCAAAAATCTACAAATTAGTTTTGATGATATGGAAAAGCTTTTCATAACATCAAACATTCATCTGGTGCAAATGCACAGGGAAGCCTTCCTGAAATTCTGACTTTTACAAACAACTAAAGAGAAGCCGTGAAGGAAAATAAAAGAAGAGGGGGGAGAAAATAAAATAAAAGAAAAAGAAACCAAAACAAAACGAGAAGAGAAACACAGGCTGCAGGAGTAAACCAGAGTCTGCTGCTAAACCGGTCTGGTGTGCAGTGTAAGGTGACACCCCGGGTCGGGTCTGGCCGGGCCGCGGGGCCCCGAGGCCGCTCCAGCTCACACAGACACATCACACCCACGCGTCTCTCGCACACCCCGCCAGGCCGAGCCCCAGCCCGGCCGGCAACACTCACTCAGCGCTGCCCATTCACACGGCGCTTCACAGCAGGGCCGGGCTCGCTCTCTCCGCTCTTACTCACGTGGCCATCCTGTTCTCTTAAGCTTACGAGGCTGGATGATGATAGCACTGCGTTCCCCCCCAATGGCTCTAGGAAGTCGGTGTTCCTTCAGGCACTGAGGATCTGTGACCTGTAGCCCTTTTCTCTGAACAATCTAAAGAAGCATTCAGTGTGAAGTTTGTCGTTGCATTTTGCCACTCATTCTCACTCGCACCCACTCGCCATCAGCTCGACTTCATTTGGGCTTGGCTGGGCCTCCAAATGAAATCTCCACATTTGCCTTCCCGATTTAATGCAGCAGCGGATCCCATGAGCCAAGATTGATGGATCAAACCTTTTTTTTTTTGTTTTATTCAGTGCTGCATTGTACCTAACTTCCAAAATACCACTCTAAAACTGGAACCCTTCTGCTGGTACATTGGCAGATGAATTGAAACCAAATGTTCCACCTTGTATTGCTTCTGGAACAAGGCTTGGATCTTCATCAATCTGGAAGGGAATGGGGACACTGTGAGTGGGGACAGACACAAAACCTGCTAAAAAAGGAGCTGCACAGTCCAAAAAGCATCTCTCTTCACCTGATGTACTTCCCTGCATTGAGTCTTGCCTTTGTCTCCCAAATTTAGCAGAGCACTAAAATGAAGCAATTTAACCTGAAACACTTTGGCTTTTAATTTAGCAGGAAAGGCCACATGACACCCAATAGTATCTTGCACATGGAATTTTCACTCCTGGAAAAGTATCCTGTCAGTGTTCTAAAGAGTCACAGCTCTTAAGACCAATACCATTAAGTCAAGTAAGGATTAAACCCAGACTGCAGTTTCTATTTAGACTGGGCAGCACATATTTAGTAACAGAGGTTACCAAACTGACACTGGATTAAACTCCACGTCCTGCTGGAGATGCAAAACTGGAGCTGCTGCACAAGACTTAGATGTTATTGCTCACATAAAAGTGAAACTCTAGCACAGAGTAACTGCCAAGAGAAAACAGGGCATGAATGCAGCTCAGCTCCAGCATTTCTGCATCCCCTCTCCCTCCATGGCACAGCCAGCCACGCCTGCATTTCCTGCCTCTGCATTTATGATTTAAGTGCACACAAATCAAACCTTCCTGCATGTTACATGTTTGACATGAAAACAACATTCCTGGGAAATTAAACTGTTCCAGGCAATTTGTGTGTGCAGGGCAGAATCTCCCCTGCAGCACTCCAGGCACAGAGAGCTCAGCAAATCAGGCAAGGGCACTATTCAAAGCCTGGGATTTTAATCCCTAGAGATGAGGCTTAAATTAGGCATCAGATCTTCTTTAGGTGCTTCATGGTGAGGAACGGGGAGAGATGCAAGAGGTTCAAACAAGGGCTCACTGTGCACTGCACCAGGAGTGCCCCAGGGCAGCTCTGGGGCTGCTGCCTTCACCCTGGACCACGTTTATAAATGCACACACAAGAGCAGAGAATGACAGCCTTACATCATCTGAAGAGAAGAACTGATCAATGATCTCATAAGCCAGTTTGTAGATGTCCTCATTTTCATGGTTTTGTAGCTGTTCGATTTTCTCCAGGCCTGCAACCAACACAGAGCAAATGTCAGAACACCAAGTTCAGGCAAAGCAATTTTCCAGGAAAGGCATTAAAAACAAACCTGGGAACAGAGTGACTAAGATGCTGTAAACTCACATTATTTGACATATTTGATACATATTTATATACAGATAAATACAAATATGTGCAATACATACAGGTATTTTTGAAGGTCTGACAGGCAGAGTTTTGGCACAAACTGCTCTTTCCTCCTCCAGCCATCACAAATCACTTGATCTTTCTGCCCTCCCTCAAGATTTTCTATTTTAAAAACTATTCCACTTCATGTTAACAAATCCCACTCAGTTTTTAACCTGTGCCCAAATTTAATGTCAGTGTTCTTTCATCCTGGAAAAGTTTCAGTCAACACCAACATGGAGAAAGTGTGAGAGCCATCAGGAAATTAAAGTTATCACAGTTCTACAACCACTGAATGTAAATTTATTTTTTCCATGTTCACCTGGCCATGACTTGTGCATGACTAAGGTAAGCACATCATCCCTACATTAACAGAACCTAATTTGTCAATCAGACTAATTTGTCTAATATATAAGACTACTGCAAAATCAGCACCTACTAATTTTTGTTGCCATTATCCAGCTCCTCTGCACTTTATTTGGTGAGGAAAAGCTTTGTATATTCACCCAACAGGCATGAAAAGGTCACTTTAAAACAGGTTTGTTCAAGACATCTGTGCCAACACACAATAAACCCAACACACAGTAGGAAACCAAAGCACCAATTTCTGCAAGAACTCAAAATATTGATCCTCCTACCTCCACACTCTTCTATAAGGTTGGCTATGGTTTCTGCTTCATCTTCAGCCATTTTTAATATATTACTTAGTCCATCCAGAACCACTTGCACAACTTGTGCATCTTTTACTGTCAGCAAATTGCAAAAGGGAGGGATTACATTTTGTTGGATTAAGTAAGCCACCTGAGGGGGGAGAGGCAAGAGTTACAGGGGAATGTGGCAGAGAACAAGCACACATGCAAATAAATAAGCTCCATGAAGCCCAAGCACTCAGGTACCCAGCCAGGTCAGACTATTCTGTAGTCAGATTATTCTGTATTTTGGCCACTTCCAAAAAATCCCCTTTTAAAAGGTAGCATTTATGCCAGTTATTGTTATAGAATTATTGTTATATATAATTAATTATTACTAAAAGGTATACATTTATGCATTAAGTCATAAATACATTTAAGGTCTACAACACACTGTGAATTTTTCAGTATTAGACAAGGAGCTACAGCCTCATCTTTGAAGAGCAACAGCATCACCCCAACACTGCCACTACTCTGGGCTTGCACTGAACTGGTGCATTTCTACTCATTGTAACTGTCACATCCTCATGGTTGGGAAAAAAGGCAAAAGGAGATGTGGAGTGCCCAAGGATCCCATCAGAGCCTGAGGGAAGCCCCTCACAGCTCCCAGGCCATCCTAAGATGCCATGTCATTCCAGAAACAACTGAAGCTCACTCTTAGATCCCTTGTGGGAAAGGGAAGTGGAGGAACAGACACCCACAGGCCTGGCAGTCCCTCCAAGGCACCTCAGAGTTGGACTCACTTGGTCTTTTCTTCCGCTGATCGTTAAGTTGCTTATTGCCCAAGCAGCTTCTTTCTGAGTACCAAAGTCACCCTACAAACAACCACAGAGACAAACAATCATTCCAGCCTTTATGCTGTGCAGTGTTCCCATAAAAGCTGGTATTTGCCAGGGTCCATTCTGCACAGGCTCACTGTTGTCTGTAAGAGGGCAAGTAACTCAGCAATCCTGGAGCTGTTTGGGTTACTCTCTGTCCATCCCTCCCCTGCAACTGTGTTTTCCAATCAGTCTTCCAGAGGAAGGGAAATTTGTTTACATCAAAGCAAATGGAACTGCAGCACTCCCTCCACTCTCTCCCACTCCTTATCAACAGCTGTCATGTCCTACAGGGAGAGATAAGCACTGAGGGCCAGCTCTGATAAAGCCCTGCACACACCAACTGTGGCTGCTTCTCAAGTTCTTCAACTCACAGCCATTTATTCAATTTAAAGCTCTCCAATTCTTTTCTCAGAGATCAATAAACTGGGAGTTAACAGAACTATTTAGAAACAGCTTTGTGTTGTTTGTCTTCTCTCCTAAATATTTCTTACATGCTTTTAGCCACACCCTTCTTTCTGACAAGGCAGATCCTTGGGAGCACAAGGTGGTTTGGAAACTCATGTTTCAAGACACAAAGAACCCAAAAACTGAAAACAAACACAGGTATTTGAAGTCCCAAATGAGCATCCAACACCAGACCTTGTGGTCTAACCTTATCTAGAAGATGGATTATCATTGGAACAAGGTTTGCATCTATTACTGCCTGAACTTGCTGCTGGTTTCCTGCAGTGATGTTGGATAGGAACCACACGGCTTCCTGCAAAACAAGGATGGCAGCAATTAATTCATCTTCTCCAGCATTTATTCCCACTCCAGCAGGATCCTGTGCATGCACATTCTTCCAGCTCCACAAGACCCTTCAATCTTTCACTGTTACCAGTTTACAACCTCAAATTAAAAGGAAAAATTATTTGGAGACAAAAAAATGTCACAAATGAGCACTCAATTATTGCTTCCCCCTCTGGCAATGGAAGCTGGAGCAGTTTCAGCTGATGGCCAGAGAGCTCCAAAGGCATGACAGCATCGTGGTGTCCAGACATCATGAGGACACAGGATGCTATTGTGTCCTTTGTAGTGCTTCTCTTCCTCGCTTCAATCATCAAAAAACACACCACCTGTTACTGAAATGTTTAATTTTCAGCAGTTGTATGACCCTTGATGCTCATTCTGTCCACAAGCCCAGGACTCTCCTTCCAGCAACACCCACCAGCAGGTGCCTGGGACAGTGTGCAAGAACAGATCTTTGCCCCAGCAGCCCCTCCCAGTCCTTAATTAAATTAACAAATTCTGAACTAAGGCTGGATCTGAACTGGGTCTGGATTCTTATGTTAAATAAGGATCAGGAGCTCTCACCTCCCTTTTGGGGTGTGAGTCTATACTTTAGTCAGGGAGTAACAGTTTCACAAAACTTTAAGTATATTCTGAGTATCAATTTTTAATCTTACAGTTGATAGATTTCTCCCTTTCTAAACCCCCTCCATCATTCCTCAACTTCCTTGCCAGCCTCTCTGGAACAATAACCACCTTTTAGCTGAGTAATTCTCTCAACATGAGAGTGTGGAATTTTCACATTTCCTTCAACTGAGTCTCTGAGATCAGACCACAGGATCACTGCCATGGGTGACCCTGTCAGAGATTTGGGGTGTCTGGGCTTCCCCTGGTGGGCTTGTGCTGGGCTTTAATCACAGGCAGTGTTGCAGAGTGGCCCCAGAAGTGCCCAACACGCCTCAGATGCACTCCGGAATCAGCACTGCCATCAGTGCCCCCAGGGGAAGCCTCTCACACACATCCACACACACCCAGAGCCCCCAGCCCACCCACACACCCCCAGCCCACCCCTCTGCTCACACACACCCCACTCACAGACACCCAATTATCTCTATGTCATCACTTCCAAGAGAGCCAGTTTAATTAAAGTGACATTTCACGTATCAAGAACTCTAAAGTCAACAGCCAGGTTTATAAGATAAAGCATTAATTTCATAAAAATTCAACTAGAAGAATCAGGAAACAACATTCTTGTCAAGTCCAAGTCTGCAGCTCCCTAGAGATTTTCCTATGGGTGTTAATCCCCCAAAGAACTTCAGCACTTGCTGAAAACTGCCACAAACTGTTGTGAGGAGTCAACCACTCAAACCTCCGTGACCCTGCACCGTGTGGAATCCAAGCTCAGCCAAATATACAAGTTATCAATCAGGTACCATCACTTGCCTTATTAATTTTTTCTTTGGGATGTGTCAGAAGTGCTGGAAAATGCGAGAGGGCTTCGCAGTTCAGAACCACCTGTGTCTGCTCATCGGTGCCAGTGACGATGTTCCCCACAGCTCTCAGGGCAGCAGTCTGGGGACAAAACACTCCCTTTAAACACAGTTCCTTCAGCAAATATTTCTCCAGCTGAGCACAAACAGCAACAGGTCAGAAAGCAAATTATGCAAATGCTGCATCATCACACAGGAAAAAACTGTTCAAAGTTCCATGTAAAAAACAAGCAGCCACTTTGTGGAGTAGCACATTTTGAGCAACACTTCCCTCAAGGGATCCAAACTTACCTGCACTTTAACTTCTTGATGGCTGAGAAGAGGAACCAGGTGAGGGACTATTCCCGAGTCAATCACCATCTGGATCTGCTCGTTGCCAGCATCCGTCAGGTAGGAGAGTGCCCAGACTGTGTCTACCAATATCTGACAGGAGACACAGCTTGGTAAACAGCTCAGGAATATCACAAGTGTCACCAAAGTAATTAGAGCCACATTGGAAAATAAATGGAAAATTAATTTGAACTAGTGCTGTGCAGTCACACACACAAAAATCTGATTTAAATTGCAGTAAATCTGAACGTTTCAACTGACAGCTTACAAAAAACAAGTGTTGTCTCAGCTGACAACTCCTGATTCCAACCAGCCATTTCAAACATTCAAATAAGCTGAATTTCAGCTCCTTACACACAGGACATTAAAGAGCAAAATTACTAAATGAACATCAGTTAACATACATAGGCATATTTTGGCAAAGCACTGTTGCCATCAACTTAGACAACTAGGAAGCAAAGAATTAATCTTAAATTCTGATTTAATTTAGGCAAAAAAGATCAGCTGTTTTATGTCTTGCTCATTTACTTCACTATTCAATAAGAATGTTCATATTTAACACCTCAGAAGTTGCATCTAAACCTGATATTTGACATGTGCAGCAGACACTGGTTTTTCCTTCATTTACACTGATTTTCATTACAGATTTAAGTGCTAAGCAAAATAAAATCCTGTTAAATGAATGCTCAGAGAAATAAAAATAAATGCAGTTTCAGTTGTAAGTGCAGGGAAAGTACAAGCAAATAAACACGTGCAAAGACAGAACTATCAGGGCAAAAGCGTAACTGATACTTAAAAATAACCAGTTAAAAGACACCAAAATAAGTTTGCCCTAATGAAAGAGAACATCATAGATTGCCTTTCTTACAAATAAAAAAATTAACTATGATCTTTATGCTATGGCAGAACAAAAGTGGGTGCAAATGGGGTTACTCACATTTACATCCGTGTGGTGAATTAACACACAGAGCGCTGGGAGGATCTGAGGGGGAAAGAAACAGCTGGGGTTAGTTTTAAGGCACAGAGGACCCCCCCAGCTGCAGTTGGGTCCCACTGGGCAGCAATTCCATCACCTCCTGGATGGTTTCCATGGGTGGAGGAGGGTCTTTGTGGCGGCACAGGTTGACCATGACCCAGGTAACGTTCCGGAGGAAGGTGATGGGGATGGAGGGGCTGATGAAGGACAGAAGTGGCTTCACTACTCCAAGACTAATCACATAATCTCTACACTGGGGCCCATCACCTGCAGGAGACAGCACAGAATTACTGTTATGTCAGCAGAAAAGTCACATAATTTATGGATTTATGGTTGTGATGGGTTTGATCCAGGTTATTTTAGTACCAAGCAGAAGGGCTGACAACACCAAAACACCAGGAATGGTGGACAGCCCAACATATTCCTGAGGATTCCTTCAAAAACTTTACAAACAACACTAAAACACCCTTAGAAGTTTTTAGGAGTAACACCAACCTATGATATTTCCTAGAGCCCACACAGCTTGCTCACACACATTTTGATGAGGTGAATGCAGCAGTCTCAGGAAAAGTGGCACAGCATCTGAAAGGCACAAACAAACCCCAGGTGATGGTCAAGAAATGCTCCTCAAAAGGCAAAATAATTCATACACTTCACTCTCACATGAGGAACTTTTCTCCTGGTTAAGAACTGGTCAACACTTCACTAACTTCACTGCAAAAACATTACAATAACTCTTCCTTTGCTGCATATTCTTATAGTCTGGACTTCAGAATATAAAAACCTGACATTTAAGTCTCACCAATTTCCTGAAGCTCGTCAGGACTCCAAATTCAGCACAGAGTTTCTGAATTCAATAAATGCCACAAAGTTGTGTATCAGAGTCAACTGCAAAGTAGTAACTTCCAGCCCAACCAGCTCAAGAAGGTGCACAGCCACAGGATGGACTGGGAATGCAGGGAGAGGGCAGGAAAGGGCTCCTCATGCTCCAATTCAGATAACTGATCCTGTTTTCTTTTCCCCCAGCACTAAGGTGCTTGCTTACATAATAGTTTAGTCTATAAAAACCCACTTAGTTTAGATCCCAGATTTCCAGAGAAACTGGTATTTAGCTGCTCTCTCAACCTCAGCCATGTTTCACTGGAGAAATAAAGCACAGCAGGATTCTTCCTTCCTCCTAAATAAGGGTATTTTATAGGGTAAAAAACCTCCTCAGCAAGCATATCAAGTACTTTTGGAAGGATTACAACAGCCCATCTTTTCCCTTGAAATAAATTCTACTTTCATGTGCCATAGGTGTTAGTGCACACACACAGACCTACAGACCATCACTGCAGGAACTGTTCAATTCATTGAGAAATTAGGTTTAAATATGAAGTGCTCCAGACCAGAGGTGTGGGACAGATTATCTACTAAAGAGATTTCCAAAAGGTTTCCTTTCCCAGGATGCAGCTGGGAAAGGAAGAGGATGGGAAAAAGGCAAGTTGAAAGTATTAAGATACAAAGTATAAGGGTCAGCTACAGATTGTATCAAAGTTAACAGGTTCTTAACAGAGTTTGGAAAAGCAAAGGGCAACTGATCTTGCAACCTATGAAAGTTTTGTGTATTTCCTCCTTAAATTTTAGGCAAAAACTCATTTCACAGCAGGTCTGACTCTTGCAGGGGGCTCAAGAAGCTCCATTTCATTTATTAAATTCAAAAATCCTGCACACTTCTACTTAGTTCAGCTTTGCCAATGGGAGCACTTCTACAGCTTAGGACATGCTTGGAGAGCAGGGGAAAGGTCCCCCTGCCTGGAAATTCAGAGTGCAAATCCAACAACAATTTCTTTCCATGTCCCCAAAATATGAAGGACAGTTTTTTTCTTCAACTTGATTTTGGAAGGGTTTGATGTCAGGCACCCTCTGGACTTGGCCTGCACTTTTCCTCACTCTTGGCCTGCAGCTTTTCCTCCTCTTTGCAGTAAGATCTGAACTCCCTCCACGGGAGTTTTTCAGGTGTTTTGTGTTTGTTTCAAGGTTTTCATTGGGTCTTTCAAGTATGAAAACTGGAAACCAGCAGATACCAACTGCTAAAACACTGTGTTTCCAGATGTTACTCCCCACTAGGAAACCCAAGAGAATTTAAACCCTGCCAAAATACAGACCAAAAGCAGGTGTGTAATTCAACTGGCCCCACTTGCCAGAGGTGTCAGGAGCCTTCACAGGCAGGGCCTTCAGTGACTGCCAACCTGATTTCAGCCAGTTTGTGAACAGTGAGAGGAAGTGGCTGCTCTTTACAGGCCATTTCCAGAGATGCTGTGGCAGCTGCAGAGGGTGAGCAGTGCTGGGATCCTGCAGGACTTACTGGACTGGACCACGGCCTGTGTCTGCTCCGAGGTTCCCGAGGCGATGTTGGTCAGAGCCCAGGCAGCTTCAAACTGCAGGGAGGGACTGCAAGGGAGGGACAGCACCACAGTCAGTGCCACGGGAGTTCTTACATCATCACAAGAATTCAGGCAGCAGTGAAAACAGCTGGAGTTTGGGAAATACTCACTTGTCATCTCTTTCAAGACAGTGCACTAAAATAGGTAATATTCCTGATTTTATGAGGTCGTCGATGGGCGGGTTGCGGTCACTGGAGAGCAGCTTCCTGTGTGGGGACACAAAAGCTCCACAGTGAGCAGAAAAATCACACCCAGAGACACCCAGGGAGGGTCAGCGAGGGCTGCCTGGGGCTGTGCTTGGGGAACCTCCAAGCAGAGTCCCACCAGCCCCCCTGCACAAGCTGTGCCAGGGCCACACCATCCTCTGGGCTGGGAACCTCTTCCCCAGGGGGTCTCTCTGCTCCCACAGACCAAGCAGGAATTGGTTTCTGTACTTTGAGGGAAAAGAGATAAGCCCTAAAATTGAAATCACTGAACTACTGGAAAAGCAAAGCCATTACAGGCATTGCTCCTTTCACTGCCTGTTTTCTCTACCTTGGGAGTTTATCACCAGTCAGCAAAATAAGGCTGAGTTCTGCAGTTCCACCCTCCCACAGCTTCTTCCTCCTCCACCCAGCCAGGGAGACACTCAGACCTCTCTGCTTTGAAAGCTGAACACTTTCCCATCCTCCCAATTGTGTATTTTACTCCACTTGTGAGAAGCATCAAGTTTGCACCAAGACAAATGTATTTATATATAATGAAACTCCAGACTACTCAAAAGATCTTTCTCTATTTTTTTAAAGTTCTCTATATCAAGTTTTCCTTTTAAACTTTTTTTCCTTTTTTTTACAGCTAGAACATATTTTCTGACTTGAAGAGCATGATAAAAATAAGAATAAACCCAGGATATTCCAGCAAACTGTGTTCTTACCTTGCTGCCTGCACAGCACTTAACTGTATACCCTGGTTGTCACTTGAAGCATTCTAAAATAAGAAAAAAGAGATTTTTCACACATTTGTTGCCATGACATGAAGAATATTCAAACAATTAAGTTGGTTTTACCTGTACTATTGCCTCCAAAGAAGTGTTTTGCTAGAAAACAGAGAGAAAAGCAGTTAGAAATTCAAAATGCCTTTAAAGAATGCAGAAAGGAGAAATGCCTGAGTTGATTCTTACCACTCTGAAGTCACCATCTATATCAGAATCTTCACAGATATCTTCATGGGGAACATTCCTTCTCTTCAGAAGATGCTCATCTCTTTTGTTCTGAAAGAGAAAAATGATTGAATACCTTGAAAACTTTGTAGGGGTGTTAAGAAAGGAAGAGAAGCTTCTGATTTGAACAAGTACCATAAACATGCTGTCAGTGATAGAGTTAAAATCAACAAGAAGTTGGGAAGGACTGCACAGAGAAGCACATTTTGGACAGCACTTCTTCCCAAAACATCCTGCATCCAACTTATCTCTGCAGCAACACCCTGTGCTGGAAGTTCCATGTGCACAAATCCACAACCCATTTGTCATCATTTATAATGAGCCACAGCAATTCCCACAGGCCAATGTCCTGTAATTCCACTTGGGATTCCTTTCCCAGGAGCCAGTTTCCCAACAATTCCAGTGTCACTTTCACACTCTTACCTGTGTGCTGTAAGAAAAGAGCTTTCTGCCTACAGATTTGCAGGAACATCTGATTTTCAAAGGAAAAAAAAGCTTTCTGTAAGTCTTTAAAACCTGGCTGGAGCAGAAGGAATGAGTCCCTTTATTAAATGACAAATAAACCCCTGTTTTACAGGACAAAAACTGAACTCTCAGTACCAGGTGCAGTAACTTCAGAACTTCCTTCTGAACCAAAGCTTGGATTAATAAAGACAAACAGATAGTGGGACAATGGTGCTCTTGGGGGGCTACAGGAAGAGTAAAGTCTTTAACAAAAACTCTTACATTTTACTAAAACAACAACACTGTAAAATTCCATTTATTAAGAGCAATGCTGGATCATCTCACCTTTCTCAACTCCACAACAACTTCATTTCTCTGCCTTCTCATAGTCTGCAAAGAATCAAAAAGAAAACACATTATATTCTGCATTTAGACCAGTAAAAAAGTTCTTGTGCAACCATTTAAGTTGATGCACTTTAAATACTTGTGCACAAAGGGTTTAATTGTCATTTTCCTACAGGAAATGGAAATAACTGTATTATTTCATAGTAAAACTGTCTCCTTGGTGTTCACGTTGAGGAAAAAGGGGGTTACAGAATTAGGAATAAACAGGAGTCTTTGAAAGGGCAGAGTTGAAAGGAGTTGTGCATAAAACAGCACCAAAAGCACCATAAAGACTGTGGCAAACCACCAGTGAAACAGCTTTACAAACAAGCTCAAATTAAGACACCTCTGTAAGCAAAGCCAGGTTACAAAACTGCTGTTTATAGAAGAAAACCACATAAAATCCTTGGCACTTTTAAGAGCAATTTTTGGGGTCATTTTCTCCACAGCTCCCACTGACAATATTCAGGGAAAAATCAATTGTAAATATACATAAATTGGTTTATTGCTGCCTGTGTTACTGCAGTGAAAACAGGAAAATAAATCAGCATAGAGTTATTGTATTCCACACCTTGAACTCTGCTGGTCTCATTCACTGAAAAGTTCAAAACAATTCCACTTTTATTGTGACTCCACTTTCACAAGTCCCAGGGAAAGCCTGAGGTCCTGGAATACAACGAGGGACTGCACTAACACAGGATGGAGGGAAAAGGAACAGCTTAATATCAACAGCAAGAAGCAGATCTGAAGATAAGGATTAAAGGCCTGACTCTCAGAGCATAATTACTTTTATCAAAAAGAATGTGCATTTCTTCAGAATCAAATTTCAGATCTGAGCAAGACAATTTGTCTCCTCAAAGAAAGGAGCTCCAAGGAAAAGGAGAGGAAAGGATGTGAATGGAAAAGGAGAGGAAAGGAGGTGAATGGAAAAGGAGAGGAAAGGATGTGAATGGAAAAGGAGAGGAAAGGATGTGAATGGAAAAGAGATGGTTCCCCACTGCTTGGAGGCAGAACTTTCCATGGTTTGAGGACCAAAATGCAGCTCATGAGGAGAAAATCAGGCAGATGAGGGAAAATCCAAGCCCTCCAAGGAGAGATTCCTTAGGAATCCAAGTGCCCAGGAGCTGCAGCACCTGGAACCACCTGGGAAGGGCCACAAGAGCCAAGTGCAGAGCACCCAGCACTGAACACTCCCACACCTCAGAGGGTGCTACAGCACAGGCAGAACTCCACGGCAGCCAGGCTTTCCCAGGAAAGGGGTGCTCCCCTCCTGGCCCTTGGATGGTGCTCTGGGGGCAGGAAGCACCCCACGGTCACTCCTTTGTGCTCCAAGAGCAGCTGATCCACTGCTGGATCCCACACACCAGCTGGAGGCTTTGGGAAGATGCTGCAAGTTCACACCTGACTCACCCACTCCAGGCTCTGGCTCTCAGCCTGGACCACAGGGCTCAGTGTGGCTCCTCCAGAGTCTGACCTGGCATATCCAATATGAAAATAATAGAGGAAAACCTCTGATAATGGGATTGCAGAACTGAGCCACACCCCTGATGATCTCACAGGGCCAAGAACACCTTCCCAAACCACAACCCAACAAAACAAGCATTCCTACAGGAAAGCTGCACCGGGAGAGGGGCGATTCCTCCCAGTCACTGCTGGGCACAGCAAAGCTGCTCCTAAGCAAGAGAACAGCCAGGGCACACTTTCAGGGAGTGAAATTGCTGTAACACCAACCTAAAAGAGACATTAAGCTGTAAAGGACATTAAAAGTAATTGCTACAATTAGTAGTGAGCCCAAAAGGAAACCTGTTCCCTCTCAGGTGGTAACAAACCATCAGGACAAGCACATGAGACAGAGACAGGGGGAGAAGTGAGTTGGGACCTCAACAAACACTACAAGAGAAAAGGCTCAGGTATGTCACTGAGGAGTTTCTTTACTTGAAACATCATATCTGCAGTTATCAGACTGCTGAAACAAGAATGTTCTCCCCTGGCAGGCCCTTGGTTTAACTCCTGCCTGCTCTGAGCAGACCTGCACACCTGGGACTCACAAAAGCCTTCACAAAAAGACAAACTAATGAGGTCACTCTCAAGCACAATTTACCAAAATAGAGCTCCACTAAAATAATCTCTGTGTAAACAGTGGCCTGTTGACAGAGCAGTTATTACTGGTCAACCTGCCCCTGCTCTTCCTCCCAGGAAGAGGAAAGGCACAGCAGGGAACTGAGGTCAGCTCTGTCACGGAGCTCTGTGGCATCACCACCTCAGCCCAGACAGGGAGTTTGGACAAACCAGAAGGACAAGCAGAGTCAGGAGCAGCTCATGTTGTCTGCTGGAAAACAGTTCAAAGGGCAGAAAGTAAGGGACTGCAAAGGTACATTATTCCTTCTGTTCTGTGGGGATTTGACTTGTCAGACTTCTCTGAATCAGTTCCCAGCTTGCACTGACAACTGTGACCAGGAAACCCTCCTCAACATCAAAGCTTCTGAAGCAGAGTTCAGGATGGCCCTGGGAAGGGCTCCAATTGAAGCACACACATCATTTCAGCAGGAATTCGTGTGGCACTTCCAGTCACTGGATCCTGTTTGTTGTTTGCCACATCAAAAATCAAATGATCCGATCTATTTCTGTCAGCCTGTGATGGCCACCCCTCCATCCTCCTTTTTTTCAATTATATTTAGCTTCAGATTTATCATAAGGGCTATTTCTGACCATTAGTCATGACTGAGCCCTTCAGCTTATCATTCAAATCTCGTGTGAGCCGATGCCTGCAGGATCCCGACACATCCCAGGGCTTTCCACAGCCACGCCAGGAACAGAGGGAACATCCTCAGCTCCACACCAGGAACAGCTCAGAAACAGAGGGAACATCCCCAGCTCCACACCAGGAACAGCTCAGAAACAGAGGGAACATCCCCAGCTCCACACCAGGAACAGCTCAGAGGGAACATCCCCAGCTCCACATCAGGAGCAGCTCAGAGGGAACATCCCCAGCTCCACATCAGGAGCAGCTCAGAGGGAACATCCCCAGCTCCACACCAGGAGCAGCTCAGAAACAGGGGGAACATCCCCAGCTCCACACCAGGAGCAGCTCAGAAACAGGGGGAACATCCCCAGCTCCACACCAGGAACAGCTCAGAAACAGAGGAACAGCCCCAGCTCCACATCAGGAGCAGCTCAGAGGGAACATCCCCAGCTCCACATCAGGAACAGCTCAGAGGGAACATCCCCAGCTCCACATCAGGAACAGCTCAGAGGGAACATCCCCAGCTCCACATCAGGAGCAGCTCAGAGGGAACATCCCCAGCTCCACATCAGGAGCAGCTCAGAGGGAACATCCCCAGCTCCACATCAGGAACAGCTCAGAGGGAACATCCCCAGCTCCACACCAGGAACAGCTCAGAGGGAACATCCCCAGCTCCACATCAGGAGCAGCTCAGAGGGAACATCCCCAGCTCCACATCAGGAGCAGCTCAGAGGGAACATCCCCAGCTCCACACCAGGAGCAGCTCAGAGGGAACATCCCCAGCTCCACATCAGGAGCAGCTCAGAAACAGAGGAACAGCCCCAGCTCCACATCAGGAACAGCTCAGAGGGAACATCCCCAGCTCCACATCAGGAGCAGCTCAGAAACAGAGGAACAGCCCCAGCTCCACATCAGGAACAGCTCAGAGGGAACATCCCCAGCTCCACATCAGGAACAGCTCAGAGGGAACATCCCCAGCTCCACACCAGGAGCAGCTCAGAAACAGGGGGAACATCCCCAGCTCCACACCAGGAGCAGCTCAGAGGGAACATCCCCAGCTCCACATCAGGAACAGCTCAGAAACAGAGGGAACATCCCCAGCTCCACATCAGGAACAGCTCAGAAACAGAGGGAACATCCCCAGCTCCACATCAGGAACAGCTCAGAGGGAACATCCCCAGCTCCACATCAGGAACAGCTCAGAGGGAACATCCCCAGCTCCACATCAGGAACAGCTCAGAAACAGAGGAACAGCCCCAGCTCCACATCAGGAGCAGCTCAGAGGGAACATTCCCAGCTCCACACCAGGAGCAGCTCAGAGGGAACATCCCCAGCTCCACATCAGGAGCAGCTCAGAAACAGAGGAACAGCCCCAGCTCCACATCAGGAACAGCTCAGAGGGAACATCCCCAGCTCCACATCAGGAACAGCTCAGAAACAGAAGGAACATCCCCAGTCCACATCAGGAACAGCTCAGAAACAGAGGGAACATTCCCAGCTCCACATCAGGAACAGCTCAGAGGGAACATCCCCAGCTCCACATCAGGAACAGCTCAGAGGGAACATTCCCAGCTCCACATCAGGAACAGCTCAGAGGGAACATTCCCAGCTCCACATCAGGAACAGCTCAGAGGGAACATTCCCAGCTCCACATCAGGAACAGCTCAGAGGGAACATTCCCAGCTCCACATCAGGAACAGCTCAGAGGGAACATCCCCAGCTCCACATCAGGAACAGCTCAGAGGGAACATCCCCAGCTCCACATCAGGAACAGCTCAGAGGGAACATCCCCAGCTCCACATCAGGAACAGCTCAGAAACAGAGGGAACATCCCCAGCTCCACATCAGGAACAGCTCAGAAACAGAGGGAACATCCCCAGCTCCACATCAGGAACAGCTCAGAAACAGAGGGAACATCCCCAGCTCCACATCAGGAACAGCTCAGAAACAGAGGGAACATCCCCAGCTCCACATCAGGAACAGCTCAGAAACAGAGGAACATCCCCAGCTCCACATCAGGAACAGCTCAGAAACAGAGGGAACATCCCCAGCTCCACATCAGGAACAGCTCAGAGGGAACATCCCCAGCTCCACATCAGGAACAGCTCAGAGGGAACATCCCCAGCTCCACATCAGGAACAGCTCAGAGGGAACATCCCCAGCTCCACACCAGGAGCAGCTCAGACCCACCAGCCCTTCCCAAACACATCTGGAGCTGCCCTCAAGAACACTCTGCTGGCCCAAGGTCTTCACTGGTGGGTGAGGTGGGCATGTTTAGGTGTTATAAAATATTTCACTTGAGTAGCTGTGTTTATACACCCACAAGAGGAAGGTCTAACAGCACACAAATAAGGGCAGAACTTCACCCCTTGCTCTCCTTCCAGGGGATGGTTTCCAAGGGCACATTGTGTCTGTTGGGGAACTGCAAAGGCAACAGTTACTGCACAGCAGAGCTGGTTGTGCCATCCCTCCTTCCTTCCTTCCAGGAAGTTGCCACCACAACGAGTCTGGTCTAGGATTCAAAATAAACCCAACAAAAACACCACAGGGGGTGGTGTGGGGGTAGACATGTGGAAACAGAGTATTTACCCCCTAATCTTTTGTGAACTGGATGGCATTTTTGATTATTTTCTTATCAAACACTGCTCACTGCAGCCCTGTGCACACACTGCTTGCTCACAGAGCAGCCACTCCAGGCACAGCAGGAGAGGATTTGGCTACAACTACAGCAGGGACAGAAACCTTGCCCTGTCCCTCCCAGGTCAAAGAGGCACCGAAGAACAAGAGGAGGGAAGAGCCCTCCAACTTCACCCCTGGGTTTGCAAACCCCCCCAGTGTCACCCAGAGATCCAGGCCCTCCTCCAGCCATCGTTTCCCTCCCACACTGAGCCCAGGACAGTCTATACAGTATTTTTCTCCCATGCTGATCAATCACAAACCACAGCAGTCAAGTCTTCTCCCAGATCACTGACACAAATGCTTTGGGATTTTCAACACAGCCTCCAGGAGATCCCACCAGAACCCACGTCTCAGCAACTATTCCCCCCTCAGAGTTAAATGGGATTCTCAGTTATGGATGAATAAATAAAAATCAATAGGACATTGCCTGTGCTGCCACCTCAGTTTCTCCTGGAGAGGTTGGCCGTGGCAAATCAAAAGCCTTTACAAATATCTCAGGATCACTTTTAAGTGACAAGATGGATGAGCTTCACCACAGAACTCCAAGTCAGCTTAAAGGAACCTATTTTTAACTCAGTGAGTGAAATTCCTGCTCTCCTCAGTTCTTCCATATTTAATGCCAAGGAAACTATTTTGTGTGGGATACAGAAAAGGTTGAAAAGCTCCAAAGCACCTGCAATATCCAATATATCTCCTAAGCCCACCCTTCCTTCCCTCCCTGGAGCTTCCCTGCCATTCTCAAGTATATTATTAACATTAAAGTCCAGTGAATGTTACTGGTAACTCCTCAAATCCTGACACTGCTGATCCTAAAGCATCTTGAGTCAATGGCTGCTCCAAAATTAGTTTGGAGTGTTCTGCATCACAGTATTACCATCATTTCACATCATGCAGCTCTCAGAACTGAGCAGAACTATCTATTTAACTCTTCTCCTGTGCTGGCACCATTAAGGCAATTCTTCATCTCTCCCCCAGCAACACGGGAGAGTCAGGGCAGGAAGAGCCAGCAGGAACTCAGCGGATTCTCCCAGGATTTCCAGAGAAATATTATGCATGAAATATTTTTTATTTCATTTCAAAAAACCCCCTAAATGTCAGTGAGATTGGAATGCTGCAGCAGGCAGCAAACACCAGAAGATGAAATGCTGGATCACCTGGTGAAACAAAATGAAGCAAGGAAAAATCCAACACCCCAAATCTCTTCAAACCTCCCCAAAACAAGGTTGCCCTCAAGACCCCTAATTGCAGTAAAGAACAGACATTATTCAAACCCAAACTGTTCATAAAACTACCACAGACATGATGAATCTGCATTTGTCTGGCCCTTTCATTGCAAAGATGAAGTATTTGATCCCAGGGTCTGTGGTGCTACAATTAAAAACAAATTGGAAAGAAGATTTTCTGTCAGCACAGCCATGGCCACAATAAACAGAAAAACAGCAGCTCGTCCTTTCTTGTTCAAGGGGGGGAAAGCCCAACTAAAACCTGTTCCTTACTGAAGATACAAGATGAAAAAAGTCACCTTAATGGATAAGCATTTGCATAATTTAAATTGGAGTCCAGACAGGCCCTTGTTCAAGGGAGATTCTGGGGCTGGATGTTAAAAACAACAAAAAAAGGTGTGATGATTTCTGCAGTTTTAAGGCTCCTTTTTGTGCTGCAACAACACTATTTTTTCCCCACAGCCCCAACAACTCTTAAATCTTGAAGACCTTAACTAGAAATCCTAAAACCCACACGGAGACACTGCCTCAAGTTACTGCTCTCACTGCACAAACTCTCCCAGCATTAAAAAGTTTCTTCTCCTGTGCACTCCTTAGGGCAGGACTATAAATAAGAGAAAGGAGCAGGAGGGATTGTGTGTTTGTGGCCTCAGCTCCCACTCCATTCCCGGTGCCCTCACCCATCTGTCATCTCCAAACACGTGGCACAATTGCTCACAACGTGCCCCTGCAGGAGGGTTTGCCCAATCCCTCAGCACAGAAAGGAATTTTGCTGCACATCTTGTGGAAAACAGGGGGGTGCTTTGGGGTTTCCTTTTCTTCCCCCTTTTTTCAAGGTCAGAATTTGTATTTTTACGACTGGAATAACCAAAGTTCAACTTGAAGCATTTCAAAAGGTAAATATATGATTAGTTCTTCAAGAGATAAAATGCAGGTAATTCTCTGGGTTTTTGTAAGAAATACAAAAATCCTCTGTGAACATTTAAGTCCTGGAAGGTGAGGACAATGTGACAGGAACTCCCCAGGGACTGATCCGAGACATGTGGAATTACAACACTTCTAAGTCTGTATTTTGCAACAGTGTCTATTAATTTGGGATTCACCAAATTAGAGGGATTTATTAGTTGCCTGTCAACTGTCATGGGTTAGAAAAATAAGATTTTTTGTAAAAGCACCACATGAAATTCAGATAAGGAGAAGGAGTGAAGGGGAAGGAGGAGGGAGGGAGATAAAGATCAAAAATTGGCTTCCTCTGCAAGTAAATAGCCAAGTTCATGCTCCAAACTCCCAGGAATTGGGGAGCTGTGGGTTATCCCACCCCGGGCCACTCTCTGAGAGTGGCCAGGGCCAGTTCCCTCCCACTAATGCCAACTGGGATGGGTAAGCAGTTAATGAGCAGCAAGGACAGCCAGGAGCTCGGGCTATTGTATGAAAACCAGCCATGCACGGGGTTATTTTGGGTACCAGGCAGATGCTCCAGGATTTGCTGGATAAATGTCAATATCTAAAATTTAACACGGCCCTGCAGTGGGTTTTGACTGGGTAAAAGGCCATTTAAAGTGCACAAAAAAGGAAAACAGCAAAGAACTTCCTGACAGACACGTGGGTTCCCTTTCCCTGCTGTGCCCATCCTGAACCTTCCCTTCCTCAGCCCTTAAACTTTCCACAGAAAAGCACCTGAATTCCAACCTGGATCTTCCCATTAATCCCGTTTTATTCCTCTATTATCATATTCTATGTGCCTTCCTAGAGCTGTCTGTTCAATAACAAAATTTATATAAAAACAAATTAACATCTATGGCAACTGGTTACCAACCAACCTCTGTTGGTAAACAGAGCAAGTCGTTATTCCCACTCCCAATATTCTTGGCACCACCAAACTCTGCATGGAACTAAACAATAAACTGTTTTATCAACCTACTTGGACAGTGATTAAGTTAAAAACCGAGGAGTTACTGACTTCTGAATTGCTCAGAGGGGAAACCAGGTTGATGTTTTAATTCATGCCAATAACATAAAGGGAATCTTTTATTTTAAAACAGAAATACTGCACTGTCTTCATGGGAAACACTGGAATATTAAGGGAAACACAGGGACACGGTGAAAAACAGCCACGAAAATGCCAAAACTCTTGTCCAGAGCCCTGCACTGACAATTTTAAGCTCCACCGGCACTCCCGGGCGAGCGTTGAAGGGTGAGGATTGACGCCTAATTTTAAAATGTGCCTATTTGCTAAGGAAACCCTAAGTTAATTATATATATTCTGCTGCGTTTGGGGAGCACCTTCAGAGCTCAGGCAACGGATGTGGCAATGCGGCCACCAAAAAGTTTACAGGTCCTTGTTACCGAGCCAGAGCTGCTTCCCGACTAACCGGGCGGGGAAAGAGCAACGTTAAAAAAAAGAAAATAAAAAAAAATAAGAGGGAGAGAGGAGCGATTGGGTGCTTTTAAAAATGTATTTCCCATTAAGATCAGGCGATTGATTATTTATTTAGAGGCACGCAGCGCAGCACCCAGCCGGGGCCTAATTCCTGACTCAGGGTTTTAGGGGCTGCTCGGAGCGCTGTTAATGGAGAAATCGAGGCCAGGGCGCGCAGAGCCGCGGCCGGCGCTGGCAGGGCCGGCCCGGGGGTGTTCTGCTGTCCGGGGGGTGTCCGAGGGCCCGCAGAGCCCCCGGGGCGGCGCCGGGCGGGCCCCAAGCCGGGAGCTCACAGGCCGGGCCGGGCCCGCCCCACAGCGCGGCCTGCGCCGCTCGCTCCCTCCTTCCCTTCCCTTTCCTTCCCTCCCTCCCTCCCTTCCCGGCCGCGCTCACCTCCAGGTCGCGGCCTTTGTTCTTGAAGTTCTTGAGCCGCTGGTTGTCCAGCTTCTCGCTGTCGGCCATGGCGGGGGAGGCCGCGGCCCCTGCGCCTCCTCCGCCCGCGGCCCGAGCGCGGTGAGGGCTGAGGGGAGCGGGGGGGCCCGCGGGCGGCCTCGGCGAGCCGGGATGGGCCGCGGCTCCGAGGCGGGGGGGCGGCAGCAGGAAGCGGAGGAGGAGGAGGAGGAAGAGGAGGAGCGGGCTGTGGGATGTGCGAGATGTTCGGGGTGTGGGATATTCGGGATCGGACCCGGAGCGCTCCCGGCGGCCCCAAACGCGCCGGAGCCGCCGCTGGAGCCGCGCGGGGGAAGGGCCGGGCCGGGCCGGGCCGCGCGCGCGCACGGGGCAGCCTCGCTCCGGTGCCCGCCGCCCATTGGCTGCGCCCCGCGCGCCCCGCGGCCAATGGCGCGCCGCGGGGAGCGGGCGGGAGCCGTGACGCAAAAGGGAGGGAGGGGGGGGAATCGCCTCAGAACCGCCGCCATCTTGGGCGGTGTGGGGTGAGGGAGGAGGGAGCGCTGCGAGCGCTGCGAGCGCCTGCGCGGGGAGGGCGGGCACGAGTCTGAGCGTTACTGTGTGCTTGTGATCCATCCCCTCGTGCAGCACAAAGTCAGCGATTTAATCCTTCCCTCACACGTGATTTCGTGTTCGCTCCCCTCATGGAGTCCAAAGTTAGCGATTTAATCCTTCCCCGCCTCTGATTCTGTGTTCGCTCCCCCCATGGAGCCCACAGTTAGCGATTTAATGCTTCCCTGACAATAGTTGTGTGCTCACTCCCCTCATGGAGCCCAAAGTTAGCGCTTTAAAGCTTCCCTGACAATGGTTGTGTGCTCACTCCCCTCATGGAGCCCAAAGTTAGCGATTTAATGCTTCCCTGACAATAGTTGTGTGCTCACTCCCCTCATGGAGCGCAAAGTTAGCACTTTAAAGCTTCCCTGCCCGTGATTCTGTGCTCAGTCCCCTCATGGAGTCCAAAGTTAGCGATTTAATGCTTCCCTGACAATAGTTGTGTGCTCACTCCCCTCATGGAGCCCAAAGTTAGCACTTTAATGCTTCCCTGACAATAGTCGTGTGCTCACTCCCCTCATGGAGCCCAAAGTTAGCACTTTAATGCTTCCCTCACTCATGATTTTGTGTTTGTTCCCCTCATGCAACCCAAAGCTAGAGCTTTAATGCTTCCCTGCCTTTAGCTGTGTATTTGTTCCCCTCATGGAACCCAAAGTTAGAGCTTTAATCCTTCCCTCACACGTGATTTTGTGTTCGCTCCCCTCATGGAGCCCAAAGTTAGCACTTTATAATGCTTCCCTAACACATGATTTTGTGTTTATTCTCCTTATAGAGCCCAAAGTCAGCGCTTTAATGCCTGCCTGCCTGTGATTTTGTGTTTGCTGCCCTCATGGAGCCCAAAGTTAGCACTTTAATGCTTCCCTAACACATGATTTTGTGTTTATTCTCCTTATAGAGCCCAAAGTCAGCGCTTTAATGCCTACCTGCCTGTGATTTTGTGTTTGCTGCCCTCATGGAACCCAAAGTTAGCACTTTAATGCTTCCCTGCCCGTGGTTCTGTGTTTGCTCCCCTCATGGAGCCCAAAGTTAACGCTTTAATCCTTCCCTGCCTTTAATTGTGTGTTCATTACCCTCATGGAGCCCAAAGGTAACAGTTTAATCCTTCACCCCACTTTGTGTTTGCCCCTCACGGACAGACAAGAGTTGTGTTTTAATCCTTCACCACATTTTGTGTTTTCTCCCCTTACAAGAGTTTAATCCTTCACCCCATTTTGTAGAACCACAGTTAACAGTTTAATGATTCACCCCACTTTGTGTTTACCCCTCTCATGGAGCCAAAATTCGACAGTTTAATTCTTCACTTTGCATTCACTCCCTCACAAAATGAGTCCTACCTATTAAAATATTGAAATCTTGTATCTGATGAACTATTGCTCGTAACAGTGACCCCTCAGAGATACAAAAATAATCTCCTCCAGCTCTCAGGTGCTCAGAATGCAGAGTGTGGGGTAAGGTAGAGACCAACAGCAGCCAGGGAAACAAAACACAAAATATTTACAAAATATATTTACAAAATACCCAGCGGGTTTCCCACTCAAAGCTCACACCACCTGTGACATTTGGGACTCAGCTTTAACTAAGGAAAAAAATATGCTCAGTTTGTAACCTGTTCCTCCCAGGATTCCAGAACATTAGGGGGAAAAAAAGGCTGCTATCCAAACTCTTTAATTTTTATTGAAAAGAGTATTGAAAGAAATAGAGATACACTTGCAGAGCAGAGGGGATGGTAAATTTGTTTCTACTTCTATAATTTGATCCAGAAGATAATACCTTTGTGCACAACTAGAAGCCCTCTTTGGAATGTGTATATGTCTGTCTGTCTGTCTGTCTGTCTGTCTGTCTGTCTGTATCTATCTATCTATCTATCTATCTATCTATCTATCTATCTATCTATCTGTCTATCTCTATCTGTCTCTGTCTGTCTGTCTGTCTGTCTGTCTGTCTGTCTGTCTGTATCTATCTATCTATCTATCTATCTATCTATCTATCTATCATCTATCAATCAATCAATCTATCTATTCATCTATCTATCTATCTATCTATCTATCTATCTATCTATCTATCTATCTATCTCTATCTGTCTCTGTCTGTCTGTCTGTCTGTATCTATCTATCTATCTATCTATCTATCTATCTATCTATCTATCTATCTATCTCTATCTGTCTCTGTCTGTCTGTCTGTATCTATCTATCTATCTATCTATCTATCTATCTATCTATCTATCTATCTATCTATCTCTATCTGTCTCTGTCTGTCTGTCTGTATCTATCTATCTATCTATCTATCCTCTATTATCTATCTATCATCTATCAATCAATCTATCTATCTATCTATTCATCTATCTATCTATCATCAATCAATCAGTCAATCTATCTATTCATCTATCAATCAATCTATCTATTCATCTATCTATCTATCTATCTATCATCTATCAATCAATCTATCTATTCATCTATCTATCTATCAATCAATCAATCTATTAATCTATCTATCTATCATCTATCAATCAATCTATCTATTCATCTATCTATCAATCTATCTATTCATCTATTAATCTATCTATCTATCTATTCATCTATCAATCAATCTATCTATTCATCTATCTATCAATCAATCTATTAATCTATCATCTATCAATCAATCTATTCATCTATCTATCAATCAATCTATTAATCTATCTATCTATCTATCATCTATCAATCAATCTATCTTTCCATCTATCTATCAATCAATCTATTAATCTATCTATCTATCTATCTATCTATCTATCTATCTATCTATCTATCTATCTATCTTTCTTTCTTTCTATTCTGCCCTGATCCTGCATGAAGTCTGTACTCCTTTTTAATGACTGGAAAATGAAGTCTGGGGCTGTGGGGATTCCTCTCTGTTGTCTTGCATGTCCACAGAGATCTTGTCATGATTTTCCATAATAGTTGTTGGGAAGAGCCAAAGTTATGATGAGAGTTGCAACCCCCTGGGTGTGAAAACCAAGTCACCAAATCACTCCGAGACTGAGGAGCATCAGAAAAGAGAACTTGGTTTAGCTCTTTGTGGATTTTTCAGGCTGTGAGGAACTGTGAGTCTTGTCTCTGGGTGTTTCTCAGAGGATGAGGCTCTGATGGTTCCAGAGAGTTGTCACAGAGACTAGAAGTGGCAGCAGCTGAGTCACCACGGCCACATCTGCTACAGAAATACAGCAGTAACACGAGGAGGGGAAATTAGGCAGGGCTAATTAGTCTGCTTGTCTACCAATATGTGAAGCATTTTATTCAGACCTGGGGTAGGGACAGCAGTCCTTTCAGATCACAGTCTGGGTAGATAAAAAGGACATTTTCTTGGTACAGCTATTCACATTTTATAAAGTAATGCACTTTGTCCATCTGCCAATGTTTTAGAAGGCTACAGAGAGAAAAAGGGAAAAGATGAGCTCTTAGTTAGTGCTCTGTTTCATTCAAAGGCTGACAGAGCTGGGGGGGTTCACATGGAGGAGAGAAAGTTCCAGGGAGGCCTGAGAGCCCCTTCCGGTGCCTAAAGATCAGCTCAGTTGGTTAAAACTTGGCTGTAATAATGCCAAGATCGTGGGTTCAATCCCCTGTGTGGCCATTGGCTTAAGAGTTGCACTCAATGATCCTTGTGGGTCCTTCCAACTCAGAACAGTCTGTGAGTCTGTGATATAGGGGCTCCAGCAGAGCTGGAGAGAGACCTGGGACAAGGGAGGGAGGGACAGGACACAGGGAATGGCTTCAAACTGAAAGGGTGTAGGTTTAGATTAGATATTGGGAATAGAGTCTGTGCCAAATAATGAAATTGGGCTGCAGTACAGTGGTACTACATTGTACATTCCTGCTGTGTCTTCTGACTGTAACTAGTCAGGCTGAGAAGGTAAAAAATACACAGTGTTTGAGATCCAGCAAAGAAGTTTCTGAAAGGAAAGGAGAGCCCTTTTCTCCCATCATCACCCTTTCCATCACTGCCTTTTCCACAGCTCTGCTAATCCAGACATGCTCATCCCACCTCTCCCACCTCCCACTGTGCCCCCAGTTATGCAGCCTGTGGTTTGGGAATGATGGAATTGGAAAGGCAGCACATTCTGGAGCGCCCACACTGACTCAGAGCCCCAGGAGTGACAGTGACCTTTGAGGGAACTCATCTCTGCCGACCACCCCTCTGTGCTCTTGAGTCAAAGGGCTGAGAATAATCATGGTCCTTATGAGTAACCGTTTGAGAATAGCTGAGGATCACACTGGAGACTCCTCCTTCAATCCTGCCCTGCCTTAAATTGGATTTCTGCATCCCCAGCTCTGACACCCCATCCTGATGTGCACAGGTCCCTCCTGGTAACTCCACGTGAAACACAAAACACGCCTCACTCCACTAAATTATGTATGTTCTGAGGAAGACAATCCTGCCATGCCCTTTGATCTGGCATCATCTGAAGAATAATTTATATTGTGACTTCACTGAAGACATAATCAGCGGTTAATCAAGTGCATTTTGTGTAACTGTATCTAATTAATCTGTTTGGCTCTCAGAGGAACAATTACCACGTTATTTTTCTTTGATTTTACCTCAGATCTGCAGTGCAAAAACACTCGGAAGACCAATTCTGAAGAATGGACCAGTTCCCTCCTGAATTCTTGATCCAGTGTCACTGGGATGTCTTTTAAAACCCCCAGAGAACTGGGTATTTTGATTCTAAATTAGCTTTCCCTAGAAGGATATTTTTGGCTAAATGTAGGCACT
Source organism: Pithys albifrons albifrons (assembly GCF_047495875.1). Taxonomy (NCBI): domain Eukaryota; kingdom Metazoa; phylum Chordata; class Aves; order Passeriformes; family Thamnophilidae; genus Pithys; species Pithys albifrons. The sequence goes on along the minus strand of NC_092468.1, from coordinate 24,985,826 downwards.
TATAATAAATTATAATAAATATAATATAATAATATATAATAAATATAATATAATATTTTATTTATATTATATTAAATAATATATAATATATAATAAATATAATATATAATATATTACATAAATATATTATATTAAATAATATATAATATAAAATAAATATAATATATAATATATTTTATATAATATATGAAATAATATATAATATATAATGAATATAATATATAATATATTATATATAATATATTAATACATAATATTATATAATGTATATAATATTACATAACAAATTATGCATATAACACAAATTCTCTTGATATGATACTGTTCAAACATGTTACTACAATACAAAGCTCTTCATCTTTGATATTTTTGCATATTTGGGAAATAGTAATGCAAGGAGGAATTTTTTATTAGTAAAATCTATATAAATACATAAATATACCATATGCTATACTATATAAATATACTATACACTATACTATAAATATATAAATATATACTATGCATTTACTAAAATATATGCTTTGTATTTACTAAACATATATTTAGGTAAAAGGAGTTCCTGCAAGTGGCTTTTCATAGCAAGAAAATTATCTCCCTACTACAAGAAACAAAGTATTATGTAAAGCTGCAAAGATTTGTGGTGCACATGGAAAAATTCCCATCAATCCTGGGGTTTCTACAACTGGTATTAACAAGAAGGGAGCCCACTGGGCTGCTGGCAGGATATTTTAGGGTGTGCAAGCACAGGGGTTTGCAAAGGGCAGGTGTGAAGGTGGTTTTTGATGGCAGTTGGCCCAAGTCCTTTGGATGGCAGTGGGAATAAAAGGTTTGGCCCAGGACAGTTAAACAGCTCTCCTGTTCTTGGCTACGTTCACACTCAGGGATTCTGCTCTTGTGCAGGGACACTTGTGTTGGATTCCAAAGATGCAGAGTCCCTGTGTGTGTTTCCCCCTGAGTTGGTTCATTTAGAACCACTGGTTACACTGTATTTTAGCTTTTCTTGTATCTTGAAAAAAAAGTATTTATACTTTAAAAAATGCTCTTTAGTAGGGGTGGTGCTGGAAACTCACTTTGTAACATCCCAGTTTCTCCAAATAATGAACTGCACAGACTTGAAAAATAAAATCAGCCCAAAGTGTAGGTGGGAATCGATGCCTTTCCATTTATAACATATTGATCATGTTATGTGAGACACCAAAATAAATTTCTGAGACTTTTCTGGATTCTGGAGTCAGTGCTGGCCCCTCTCAGATGTTAACACAGCCAAAGGCCTGTGCATGTCCCTGAGGAGTTTGGGAGCAATCCCACATTTACACTGTCCCTGATGGAGTTTGGGAGCAATCCCACATTTACACTGTCCCTGATGGAGTTTGGGAGCAATCCCTCATTTACACTGTCTGTCCCTGATGGAGTTTGGGAGCAATCCCTCATTTACACTGTCCCTTGAGGAGTTTGGGAGCAATCCCACATTTACACTGTCCCTGATGGAGTTTGGGAGCAATCCCACACTGTCACTGTCCCTGAGGAGTTTGGGAGCAATCCCTCATTTACAGTCCCTGAGGAGTTTGGGAGCAATCCCACATTTACACTGTCCCTGATGGAGTTTGGGAGCAATCCCACATTTGCACTGTCCCTGATGGAGTTTGGGAGCAATCCCTCATTTACACTGTCCCTGATGGAGTTTGGGAGCAATCCCTCATTTACACTGTCCCTGATGGAGTTTGGGAGCAATCCCACACTGTCACTGTCCCTGAGGAGTTTGGGAGCAATCCCACATTTACAGTCCCTGAGGAGTTTGGGAGCAATCCCTCATTTACACTGTCCCTGAGGAGTTTGGGAGCAATCCCTCATTTACACTGTCCCTGAGGAGTTTGGGAGCAATCCCACATTTACACTGTCCCTGAGGAGTTTGGGAGCAATCCCATATTTACACTGTCCCTGAGGAGTTTGGGAGCAATCCCTCATTTACACTGTCCCTGAGGAGTTTGGGAGCAATCCCACATTTACACTGTCCCTGAGGAGTTTGGGAGCAATCCCTCATTTACACTGTCCCTGAGGAGTTTGGGAGCAATCCCTCATTTACACTGTCCCTGAGGAGTTTGGGAGCAATCCCACACTGTCACAGTCCCTGAGGAGTTTGGGAGCAATCCCATATTTACACTGTCCCTGAGGAGTTTGGGAGCAATCCCTCATTTACACTGTCCCTGAGGAGTTTGGGAGCAATCCCACACTGTCACTGTCCCTGAGGAGTTTGGGAGCAATCCCTCATTTACAGTCCCTGAGGAGTTTGGGAGCAATCCCACATTTACACTGTCCCTGATGGAGTTTGGGAGCAATCCCTCATTTACAGTCCCTGATGGAGTTTGGGAGCAATCCCTCATTTCCAGTCCCTGAGGAGTTTGGGAGCAATCCCTCATTTCCAGTCTCTCCCCAGGCTGGTGTCCTGTGTCCCTTCCAGCCTGAGCATTCCAGCTGCCCCAGGGATCTTCTCCCAGGAGGCCTCTTTGACCACGAACCACCCCTAATGAACACTTTTTTCCTAGTTAAAGACTCCATATTTTTATTGTCATTTTTTGAGCCTCCCATGTGATTAGTTCTATGACAACACACAATATTCCATTTTTTCCAGAGGAGGCTGCACAGCTCCCCAGATGGTGCAAATTCAAGGTGGTTCCTCTGGCTCCCGTGGCTTTTGCTGATTCCCATCAGCTGAACATCTGCTCCTGTGCTTAGGGAATCATCCCAGGGCTCCCACATTCCTGCAGACACGGAGCAGGAGCCATCAGCTTCTAATTTACCCTCAGAGTTCCAGAGCTGTCTCTGGAACAGCACACCAGCCTATTTCTGATCTCAGCCATCCTGTTTTCATATCATTTTTTACTTAATACAACCCTTGATTTGAGGATTGCTTTTAATTTACATCGATGACATTTTCTACAATTCAGCCCAGATATCTTCAGTTTTAATGCACTAATCAGACAAATTTATAGATCAGAAATGACCACTGGCAAAAAGTGTTTCTTTGTATCAGAGCTGGAGTCAATCCCAAAAATCCATCAGCTTCAAATAGCCCAGGAAGGGCAGGAGCTGGTCATCAATCAGCAGCTTGTGGAGCTGCACTTCCCTGCCTTGTGTTCCAGCTGCTCCACCTTTCCAACAGAACAACCTCCCATTAAAGGGAAGGGAAGAAAATTTGATTTGAGATAGAAAGAGAAGAAATGCTCAGTGCAATGAGCCATTTTGGGGCACCCTGAAAGATCCAGGGATATCTTTCCATGCTAAAACAAATCCTTCCCAAGAAGCCCCTGGCAGCACCACTGATGGTTAAACAGGGCCAAAAACCATTTCTGGGGTTGGGTGAGTTCCAGAATGTTTCTAAAAGCAAAGGAGAACTTAATATCTGCTGGGAACTCCAGTGTTCTGGGTCCTGTTCCACTTGACTGTCTGCAGAAAGGGAAGTCTCTTGTCCTCACATTTCCTCAGGTTTCCAAATGGGAGCCTGATCCTCAGAGCTGTGTTTGGAAAATTAATAATACAATATGCAGAGATAATTAAATGCTGCATGAAGCATTTCTGTGTCATGCTGGACACACAAACAGCAAGAGAATCATGAAACCAGAGACATTTCTGGGAGCACCTGAAACTGGAGCTGGTTTTTGTGGCTGTTGGCACTGCCAGGGAGCAGAGCACACAAACCAGCATCAAATCCAAGAGGCATCTTTGATGCAACGAAAATGTAAATGTGCAGATGCAGATTTGCATTGCCAGGGCTGTGCTTCGGGCTCCTTCTGAAAGGGAACTCCAATACACGCCTGAATGAGGAATTCTGAAAGGCTCAGGGACTGATGTTGAGCAGAGATGTGAAAATACTCCAAGTTTGCATCTCTCTTTGTTACCCTGTAATGAAGAAAATGAGGGCTCTGAGCAGCAGCACTAACGAGGCCCATTCTCACAAGGATTAGCATTGACATTTCCTTGATTTTCTGATGTCTGATAAAGGGTAATATTTCTGTTTCAGCTCTTCTTTTGAGGGGGAATAAGGGCCACAGAATTTTCCTGGAATAAACAGCATTTTAGCAGCTTCAGGAACTGAAGATCCCCAAGATCAACCCTTTATTTTATTCCTCATTACTTTTCTTTTTATTCAAATCTCATTTGAGTTATGAAATGGTCTGCAGGACTCTTAGAAATCACTAATGGGGAAAAAAGTAACAGTGATGGGAATTCCAGTTTGGGAATGTGCTTGTTTGGACAGCTTGGACCTCACTCACTGCTATGACATTTCAGCCAAACATTCATTTTAAAGCATAATGAAAACAAATGTGGATTTTGCCTAAAGAACAGAAATTTATAAGCAACAAATTGTTATTATCGGGTTTGAAATACTTAATCTCGAAAATAAGTCCCATCGATGTTGTAAATAATTACGATAATGATAATTACAGGTTTTGTTTGCAAAAGGCGAGGTAGAGGATTTTTAGCTCTGTGGTTTCAGCCTCTCGGAAGGAATTTACAACCACATCGTTCCTTCTGAGGAGCTGCAGCACACCCGGCACACCACAAGGTGTCTCAGCGTGGAAACGCTAAATTTGATACAAGAATTTGCTTTAGAATATCCCTCAGTAAGACAAAGATTTTACACTGTTTACCTTGGGGTTTCCTTGTTACTCGATGGGGGCTTCCAGCAGCTCATGAGGAAGAAAAGCCAGTACAGATTTACCCGTTTTATTTTAAATAATCAATGAACCACAGGACTCATTGGAAAACCTTAAACTTCCAAAAGGAAAGACTCAGTGTGTAACCCCCAATAACTCAGTGTATAACCCTCAATAACTCAGTGTGTAACCCCCAATAACTCAGTGTATAACTCCCAAAAACTCAGTGTATAACCCTCAATAACTCAGTGTATAACCCTCAATAACTCAGTGTATAACCCTCAATAACTCAGTGTGTAACCCCCAAAAACTCAGTGTATAATCCCCAAAAACTCAGTGTATAACCCTTAATAACTCAGTGTATAACCCTCAATAACTCAGTGTGTAACCCCCAAAAACTCAGTGTATAATCCCCAAAAACTCAGTGTATAACCCTCAATAACTCAGTGTATAAATCCCAATAACTCAGTGTATAACCCCCAAAAACTCAGTGTATAATCCCCAAAAACTCACTGTAGAACCCCCAATAACTCAGTGTATAATCCCCAATAACTCAGTGTATAATCCTCAATAACTCAGTGCATAATCCCCAAAAACTCCGTGTATAACCCTCAATAACTCAGTGTATAATCCCCCAAAACTCCGTGTACAACCCTCAATAACTCAGTGTATAACCCTTAATAACTCAGTGTATAACCCTTAATAACTCCATGTATAACCCTTAATAAGCAGGTGAGAGTTAAGAAATGTGACAATCTTCCAGTGGAGGTTGATTGGAAGAATGATTTGAAACTGAATTAATTTCCACAACATTTAATGCTAATAAGATTTTCTGTATTTTTTATTACTCATACTCAGGTTTAATCTTGTTTACAGTTACTATAAGCCAGTTATTTGCATAATATTTTTTCTCAGATTACATCTTTAGGGCCTCGTGTTACCAAAATCTATGAAACTGTTGCCTTCAGAGTAACAAGTTCAGAGACAACACAGGGAAGTTCCGACCTGTTTGCCCACACTGAATGTTGACTTTAAAGAAGAGAAGCTTTGGAACAGATTGTTGGCACAGGAGTGGTGCAAAACCCTCTCAAGAGCTGATGTCTGGCAGGTGATTTTGCTTTTTATTGTTTTGTGAACCTGCAAAGACTCAGGACTTTGCCCTGAGAATGTCTCTCTTATTTTTCTTTCCCTTTTCCCGCTGTATTTGTGTGGATTATCTTTCCCCCTCCTGCTTAACTCCTGAAATCCTTTTCCTGTAACATCCTCCTTCTTGTTTTGTTCAACCTTTTCAGAGTCATTCCAGCTGGGTTTGTATGCACTGAACATGCAAATAACTGAGGAGCACACAGAGAAACTGTGGCCAATTTATGTTTTACATTTATTGAACCTTACAGAGTAAATCCTCAACAAAGGAAAAAAACATGTAAATTCAGTCAACAATCCATTCCTTGTGTTGGGAAGAGCTGATGGCACCAGCTGTGGGCTCTGGGCATGAGGGCCACCTAATGAACAGATTAATTTATCATATATTAATTAAGCTGTTTGCAAAATGCCTTTCCTTCTTTTTTCTTTCTTTCTTTCTTTTTTTTTTTGCATCCACATGATATGAGAGATTTCCACAGGAATCTCTGATGGTCCTAAAAGAAAGAGAACTTTTCAGACTTCTGAATCAGTTAAGGGAATGTTGAGAGCTGCACATTCTTCAGTGATTAATGTGTGTGCTTTAGATAAAGGAACTGAAATCTATTGATTAAGGCACAGTCACCCTTTAACAGCCAAGCAGAATTTCAAAGGAGATTTGGCTTTGTCTGGATCGATGAAATTGTTGCTGCAGTTCCCAACTGTACTTGCTAAAAACAAACAACACACATGGCTTGGGTTTCAGAGGTAGATGGTTTATTAAACTCACAGAATTCCGTGTTTTTGCAGATATTTCACCAGATTCAGGCTACTCACTGCACTAATATAAGGTCTGGAAACTTCTCATCAGTCAGAAACACAGAACAAAAACATGATCTTTGCACCAAAGGAAGCACTACAAGGGAACAGGTGAATAAATATGGGGAGAACAAGGAAATCATAAAAAATACTCATCAAAAGATCTGGGTCAAGGCCCAGTCATAAAACCCTGACAGCATTGTCAGGAGTTGTGCACACACCGTGGGACAGGAGAGCTTTGAGGAAGGAAAACAGTGGAGTGGGATGTAAATGTGTTTGGTAATTCCAAGGACAAGGAGTGGCATGAGAGAGAGCACAAACCACCAGGGAAAGCTGATACAGAGACCCTGCAAACAGGCACTGCCACTGTGGCACCTGGAGGGGGAGAAGGCTCTGCCTGGGGGGGCTCCAGGGTAAATGTGGGGAGGGGGACACAGAGGGGCCAGCGGGGAGGGGACGTGTCCTTGGTGACCAGAGAAACCAAACCCAGCCCTGGATGGGGCTCACAGGGACACAGAGGGGACAGCGGGGAGGGGACGTGTCCTTGGTGACCAGAGAAACCAAACCCAGCCCTGGATGGGGCTCACAGGGACACAGAGGGGACAGCAGGGAGGGGACATGTCCTTGGTGACCAGAGAAACCAAACCCAGCCCTGGATGGGGCTCACAGGGACACAGAGGGGACAGCGGGGAGGGGACGTGTCCTTGGTGACCAGAGAAACCAAACCCAGCCCTGGATGGGGCTCACAGGGACACAGAGGGGACAGCGGGGAGGGGACATGTCCTTGGTGACCAGAGAAACCAAACCCAGCCCTGGATGGGGCTCACAGGGACACTGAAACACGTCCTGGGGGAGCAGGAGCAGAGCAGGAACAAGACATGAGCTCAGTTGGTTAAAACTTGGTTGTAATAACTCCAAGGCCATGGGTTCAATCCCCTGTGTGGGCCATTGGCTTAAGAGTTGGACTCGATGATCCTTGTGGGTCCTTCCAGCTCAGAACAGTCTGTGGGTCTGTGATTCTCACAGCTGTAGGACAGAGTAGTGCAGACACTGAAACACAAGGCCATGCACAGTCTGCTGAAGTCCCTTCAAACTCAGGTGTGTTGGGACTTGTTTCTGTTCATGAATTTACACTTGCCAATGGTCCCTGCAGTGTGGTGTGTGCCTTGGAGGCTGAGCCTCCACCCCAGGAATCTGCATTGGATAATCCAGGCTGGGGATTGGTGTCCAGAATCCTTCTCCTCATGCTGGACAGAAGTCCTGGAGCTCATTGGAAGTGGAAGAAGCCTGGTTGTAGCTTGGGTCCTTTGCTTTGAAGAAAGCCTGCTTTGAACTCTTTAATGCTTATTCAGCACTTCAGTGCATTGTTGTCTCCTTTGCAGTAGACTTAGAACTCTCTTGATAGAGGAAAGTCATTCCTTTGGTTCAGTTACTTGTCAGAAACGAGGAGGAGACACACAGAGACATTTGAGTAACTCTCAGCACTGCCCTGAGGTTGGGAAGGCCTTGTCCTGCCTTCCTTACATGTTACACTTGCCTCTGATTCTGCACAGAGTCCAAGTGATTGTCTCCAGGCAAAGCAGGGGCGAGTGTCACCATCCAAATTTGCAGTGGTTTCTTTTGCTGCTCCAAACCTTCCCTTAAAATGGCACTTCAGCCCACTGGAATTGTGGCCAGGGAGCTCCATGAGTTATTTCTGAACTCAGAAAGCCCCTCATGACTTTCTGCCATGGTGATCTTACCAACAAATGGCCAGAAGGACAGGTCTCCCCCTCTGGATTTGTCAACTCAAACATCCCATCCAAACGTGTCCCACGGATAATCTCCTTGAGGGGGACAGGGCCCTGCATGTCTTGGGTTCCACATCCTCCTTCCCCTCGTGATTCCCCATCTCAGGTGTGTTCCACCCCTCTTGGGTGACTCTTCTGTCAGCAGAGAGGAACAGGAACAGCAAACTGTGTAAGGACCATGAGCAGGCACTGGAGGGGTGAACACTTTACAGCACAGCTGGAGTGGTTCTGCAGTGGGTCTGGAGTGGTTCTGCAGTGGGTCTGCAGTGGGTCTGCAGCTCTGCACTTGCACAAGACTGCCACAATCCAGCCATAAAACATGCAGGGAACACCAGGGTGGCTAATGGAAAAATTCCCAAAGCTGGAGCAATATAAACAGCTGACCCAAACTCTTTCAGGCCTTCCATCCCATGCAAGACTTCGGTTCCACCACCACAGAGGGCAACACGCTTCATTTTCTGATTTCTCACCTTCTCAGAGCCTTCCATAATCCCAGAATTGTTTTTAGAGAGCAACCTATAACAATTATAAATAATTAAAGAAAAGAAAAGGCTTATCCAGGCATAAATTTTGCATACAGTGCTGTGAGCTGTGTTTTTAGCCCCACTAGAATTCCACTTTGTCGTGCTCTGAAAGGCAAAGACAGTTCTGCTCATCGTGTTCAGCCAAGCAGCAGGATCTGAAACTCTGCAGCTCAGGTTGGAGCTGGGAAACCCCTCTGTGAGTCCCCTGCTATTGATTTCACCACGGAGCACCTGATGGCATCAGATATCAAACCATTCCCAGGCCTGGGGGCAGCCTGTGGCACCAGCTCTGATCCACTCTGTCCAGACCTGAGCCAGAAGTTCTGCTTCCCCTGCCCCTTTCTGCCCCTGGAGCTTCCCCTGCCTCTGGAGCTTCCCGTGCCCCTTCCTTCCCCTGGAACTTCCCCTTCCTGCCCCTGGAGCTTCCCCTGCCCCTTCCTGCCCCTTCCTGCCCCTGGAGCTTCCCCTGGAACTTCCCCTTCCTGCCCCTGGAGCTTCTCCTTCCCCTGGAGCTTCCCCTTCCCCTGCCCCTTCCTGCCCCTGGAGCTTCCCCTGGAACTTCCCCTGGAGCTTCCCCTTCCCCTGCCCCTTCCTGCCCCTGGAGCTTCCCCTGCCCCTTCCTTCCCCTAGAACTTCCCCTTCCTGCCCCTGGAGCTTCTCCTTCCCCTGGAGCTTCCCTTTTCCCTTCCCCTTCCTGCCCCTGGAGCTTCCCCTACCCCTGGAGCTTCTCTTGCCCCTTCCTGCCCCTGGAGCTTCTCCTGCCCCTGGAGCTTCTGCCCCTTCCTGCCCCTGGAGCTTCCCCAAACCTGCTGAGGGCTCAGGGAGGTCTCTGCTCCCGGAGCACAAGGGCAGTTTGGAGCAGTGGGTCCATCTCCTGTGTCTCCCCATCCTAAGGAAGCCCCTGATTCCATTCCTGCAGGCTGGAAAAGGCCAACCAGCTCCCAGAGGAGAGGAACTAATTAAGTCTTTGGATTGATGATCTCCTGGCTCTCCTGTGGCTCAGAGGGAACATTCATCTCAGTGGGGATTCCTTTTGTAGTTTCTCAGCCTTGCCTTCCCCAGGGGCACTGGGGTGGTCACTTTGCTCTGTCTCACTGATTTTTTTTAATTAAACTTTCAGGCATATAATTCCTTTGAGAACCTGCACTGATTGATATTTATTTTAAAGCTTCAAAGCTATTCCAAAAGGTTGGGGTCTCCATGGGCAGATATAACAGGCATGTCTTCACTTCTCTGGGAAACCAAGGTCTTAGAAAATCCAATTTTTAAATACTTAATATTCTGTAAAGTGAATGGAATAGGGTTTATTTCTCTCATTTGAAGCATAATGTAAAATACTTTTTCAAGTTGATGTGTCATTTAGTCTAATTTGATAACCTGCAGAAGGGCTTGTGTGCCTGAAAGCTTAGGCTTGGTTTTAGCTACATGAGCTCATCTATTATGGGGCTTTATTTCTCCCTTTAGAACTTTCTTCTGGTCTAATTAGAGACCCTGGTGCCCCCTCATTAAATCTCTCAGGAGAGTTTCTCACTGAGGGAGTCCTGAGGCCACAGAACTAAACTGAGGTTTATAACAGACACATTATTCGATTAAGAGAATTCAAAATACACCATCCACATGTAAATGCTCATAAATGTATTGATTTGAAACGTTACATTTTTTAACATTGAATTGCTGGGCTCGGAAAACTCACGTCAATGACTTTTACAGACCTTTTTAGGGACAGAAGATGACACTTTGGATTTGACCTAAATCACCCACCCAGGCAGTGAGAAGTCCAGATCCCTGCTCTCCTTTTAGCAACAGTCTCAACATGACTCAGGATTTGGCCCCTGGGAATTAGTCTCAGTGTTAACAACAGCAGCTGTTGAGAAACCTCCCTTTGTTTACTATTTCAGCAAATTCCCCTGATGATTTTTTTGGTCTTTAAATAATCAATGCATGAGACAACAGGGTATGTCCGGGTGATTTTATCGCTGCTTCACCCTCCTGTAACTTGAATTTCCTGCCTGTTTATTAGTAAGGATGAAACACAAATTTCCGGCATGAATTTCTTGGCATCATCATTTTGCCACAAAAATCCAGGTGCACAAGAGGAGCCCCTGCCACAACTTTTCCAGAGCCCATGGCTGGGAAGTTCATTCTTCCACAGCACTGTTGAGGCTCACAGTGATTGAATGACTTGTCTGTGGTCAAAGACTGTGGTAAATGTAGGGGGTTAAAAAATCCAGGTATCTGAGCAGGCATCCCAAGCTCTGGAATATCCCACCTTGTGCCAGGGAGGCAGAAGGAACTGGGCTGGATTTTCTGGGACTAACAATTCAATGGTCTCTTTTCTCCTGCATTTAACAGAACAGACCCCATTAACTTGTCAGCCTTAAACTGTTTTCATGGTTGATGGAGTTCAATTAGTCTTCTAGTTATCAATCCTTCACTGCTGTAATTCAGAATACTAATTCCCTCCTTCAGCCATCAGGAAAATTGGCACAGAAATTTCCCTTGGAATTTTTTTCTATAAACTGTAGTAATGGGATTAGTTACGTCAAATTTAATCAAACCTAAAATTATCAGTAACAATATTTCAGATGGTTTCAGCAGAGGCAGGACAGGATCTGTCAGGATCTATTAAAACATGTCCAAGAAGCCAATTCCCTCATTCCTGTCCCACCCCAAAGGGATTGGGATTCAGCACTTTGCTGGAGTGACCCCATGGTGGTCCCTCCCTCTGCCCTTGGCCAAGGAGAGCAATCCAGCAGTGAAACAAGGAAAGCAGCCCATGGAAATCTGGGACAACAGGACATCAGACCTACACCTTGGAGCCAGCCCTGGATTCCAGCTCTGTCTGGGGCTGGCTGAGGAGCAGCTCCTGCCTGTTGCAGTCTGGTTGGAGTGACTGTTCCCAGAATGCAGGAACAGCCAGCAAGTTCCCTTGCACATAATGAAGAGCTTAAGTTTTAAACCTGCTATATTTCTACATGAGAAATCCACAGAGCATTTAGCACAAAACAGCATTTTACAGTTGCTGAACAAATGACTTGGCCCTTTTACATCTTACAAAATGACTTAAGGGATTTAAGCACTTCTCACCTGCTCAGTTTCCAGTGCTCAACTCCACCTTTCTCATCCTTCAACAGCCACATTTCTGAGCTGAATAACCCTGAGTAAATTAAAAAAATAATAAAATGCTGCAGAGTCATATTTCAGAAGCATCTGCAGGTATAACAGTAGACTTTAATAGTCACAGTTATTTATAAATATTTATGTATAAAAGTTCTCCAGACTCCAATATGTCAGACTTTGTCTGTCCAACAAAATATGTCAACATCCACCAGAGTTTGATGACAGAAAGCCTTAAAGTGTGTCCATTTCCTTCAGGTTTCTGAAGGTCTCCTTGGATCTGCTGTACTGTCTGGCAAACGTGGCCACTCTTTCGAGAGCTACTCTCAGTCCTTCTCCCGTGATGCCACAGCAGGGCTGCACATACCAAGTCCTGTCACTGCAGTACTTCTTCATCTTGAACCTCCTGGTGATCTCCTCAGCATTCAAAGCTCCAGGCAGGTCCTGCTTGTTGGCCAGGACAACAACTGGCACGTTCTTTATGGATTCATTCTTCAGGATGAGTTCAAACTCCTTCCTTGCTTCCTCCAGCCGGCGCTTGTCCGAGCTGTCCACCACGTACAGCAGCCCGTCCGCGTCCTCCAGGAAATTGCTCCAGACCTGCCTCATCTTCTCCTGTCCTCCAACATCCCAAAAGGTCAGCGTGAAATCTCTCTCCATTTCAATCATATCCACGTTGAAGCCGATGGTTGGAACGGTCAGGAACACATCCTTACACCGGAGCTGGTACAACAGTGTGGATTTTCCTGCGAAATCCAGTCCAAGCATCACTATATTGGCTCGCTTTGCTCTGGGGGCTTTGGTGTTCTGGAGGCCCATTGATGCCGTGGAGTTCTCTGCCCTGCCAGCCTGGGATGTTCTCTCTCTTCCCTGAAGCCAATTTGCATCAGTGTCTTTCCTGCTCCGTGAGAAGCAGCGCGAAGGGGCAGGAAGGGGAAGAGCAGCTTGGAGCTGTGCACTCAGTAAAACCTCTGTGCAAACACACGCGGCTTTTATCGGGCTGATAACAGGTGGTTCTGGAGGTGAACTCTCCGTGCCAACCTGTGGGTGGGACAGCCATGAATAACCCACCCATTGGTCACGGGCACAAAGGTTGCAGCCTCATGACAGGTTTGAACAGCTTTCCACACTGCCAGGACCAGCTGCCTGGTTACTCCCTGCACCGTGGTCTGGGGAAACGTCTGCCCTGTCTCAGTGCGTGCTCAGAGATCAAGCTCTGCATCCACACCCTTTGGGGAAAGAAAGGAGACATAAACACAGACAGTGGGGGGGCAAATCTTATTTATCGATCCACAGCATGACAAGGTACCCCATTTATCAGAGCATCTCATCTCCCAGCAACAAACTGATCTTACTTTGAGTCCTGTGTTCAGATTTGGGCACCACCACATAAAAAAAAACATTAGTCCATTGAAGGGCATCCAAAGGAGGCCATGAGGATGGGGAAGGGTCTGGAAGGGAAGCCGTGTGAGGAGCAGGTGAGGGCACTTGGTTTGTTCAGCTGGAGAAAACTGAGCTCCGACCTCATTGGGGTCTTCAGCATATTCCCAAGGGGCAGAGAAGGGGCAGGCACCAATCTCCTTGCTCTTGTGAGCCATGACAGCACCCAGGGAATGGCTGGAGCTGTGCCAGGGCAGGGACAGCACCCAGGGAATGGCTGGAGTTGTGCCAGGGCAGGGACAGCACCCAGGGAATGGCTGGAGTTGTGCCAGGGCAGGGACAGCACCCAGGCTATGGCTGGAGTTGTGCCAGGGCAAGGTTGGGTTGGATCTCAGGAAAAGGCTCTTCCCCCAGAGGGTGGTGGGCACTGACCAGGCTCCCCAGGGCGGAGGGCACAGCCTCAAGACTGCCAGAGCTCCAGGAGGGTTTGGATGATGCTTTCAGGCACAAAGTGTCATTCTTGAGGTGTCCTGTGCAGGGCCAGGAGTTGGTCTCGATGATCCTGCTGGGTCTCTTCTGGCTCAGCTTAGTCTGTGATTCTGTGGTCAGTGGTCTCTAAGGTGAGCCTGCCCAGGCCCATGGACTCAATGCATGTAAAACTCCAGTGAAAACGGGCTCTGCTGCACCTGCCTGCCTCTGGCCACACCAGGGACTCCTCCAGCCAGGGCTGTGAAGTATGAACAAGTTTAACTGCAGTCTGCATGACCACACAATGACTAAATACAGTCCTTAGGAGCCACTCACCACTGAGACTCTGCTGCCCGAAATGAAACATTTCTGTTACCTTCATTCTGCCCTGCCCTGTGCTTGCCCACTGATCCACCAGGACTTCTGCAGGGAAAGGGACAAGAATCAGGGAAATGACAGTCTTGATCATTTTTTTTGGCCAGAATTCTAAATAGTAGAATAAAACAAGAGGAGATAGAAAATTTAGTCCAGTATTACTGAATTCCTCCTGAGTGTCTATTTTTCTGACACTGGACAGACCTTTGCTGGGCTGGTCTGACACATCCCAGTTGATTCTACAATTCCATGATCCTGTGATCCTGAGTACTGCAGTGCTGACTTGCTCTCACACCCAGCAAACCGTTTGTCTTTGCTTGAGAAATTACAGAATCAGCAAAAAGATGGAAAGGTCTTGGTGGCCAAACGAGCTGCTGACTGATGGGACAATCATTTCAATAATTACGACATTGATTGCCCAGTTATTATGTGTTGTGGAAAATAAACCTCTGCCTCGACAGACAAGTTATAATCTGGTATCTCCTGGAGATAAAAGGGTTAGACCAGAACTAATTGGGGACAACAAAAGATGACAGTGACGTGCTCACTGCTGGGTGTTTTTCACTGTTAATCACACGTATGGATTATATGGAGGACTTTTTGCAGGAGCAGGTCATGAGTTATTAAACCCAGGAAGAAAGGGTTTGTGTTTCTTTATAAATAATGCATAGGAATGAATTGAAAGATGGGGAGGCAGGAAACCCTGCAATGTGTTCATGCAGTCGAGTGACTCAGAATTCCCTGGAAAACAGTGTGCAGTTCTGGTGGAGCTGAAATATGGAGATGGTGAGCAAGGGCAAAGCCCTGTGGGGATGATGGGGCTGTGATGTGAAGCTCACTCCCAGTTCTCTGCTCTGTGTTTGCTCCAGCTGTGCTCAGTATTTATGGTCGTAATTTAATTCCGACATCAGGCATTCTGGCACTTCAGGGACCAAGCAGAGTGTGACTTTTTACCCCAATTATGTAAAGGCCAGCACAGATCAGCTGGTCCGGGAGCGTCTCAGGGTCTGCCCGTTTCTAACTCTACCCAAGTCCACACGAGTTTGGTTCAGAGCAAGCTCTTGCCATCCGGAGCCGCTTCCAGGACAGTTCCCGTGTTGCTCCGGAGTTCCCAGCCAGGTGAGAGCAGAGCACAGGGCAGAGTGTGCAGCCTCCTCTGCCGGGCTCTGCCCCCGAGCACTGGGCAGGGTGGGACATCCCCTCTGCTTTGGCCAAAGGTGTGTGTTTGCTCGGCCGGGCCGGACTGTGTCACCTGCGCAGGGTTTGCACAACGCGGAGTAACAAACCCGGCACGGCTGATTTAGCACCGCCTGATCCGCGCTCAAACTGCGCCGTAACCCTTTGGCAAAGCGGGCAGCGCGCTGGGAACTGTGCAGGTCCCCCGGTCACCGGGGCAGGGGATTCCACCTCGTGCTTCGCTGCAGGAACCAGAGCGATGGATGGAGCGAATCCTCCCGGGGCCACTGGCTCGGGATTCCTGGTGGAGGAGCCCTCGGGGAAGGGTTGGTTCGAGATTCCTGGCGGAGGAGCCCTCGGGGCAGGATTGGATCGGGATTCCTGAAGGAGCAGCCCTCGGGGAAGGCGGAGCTCGGCATTCCTGGCGGAGGAGCCCTCTGGGCAGGCTGGGATCGGGATTCCTGGCGGAGGAGCTCTCTGGGCAGGCTGGGATCGGGATTCCTGGCGGAGGAGCCCTCTGGGCAGGCTGGGATCGGGATTCCTGGCGGAGGAGCCCTCTGGGCAGGCTGGGATCGGGATTCCTGGCGGAGGAGCTCTCTGGGCAGGCTGGAATAGGAGCGGCCGCTGGCGGTGCTCGGGGAGGCGGAAGACGAGGTGCCGCTTCCCGGTCCCGGCAGCGACAGGAGCGGTGGGCGAGGGGCACGGGAATGGGAACGGGAATGGGAACAGGGACGGGAAAGGGTCCCCTGGCCGGGGTTGGGTGCGCGGGGGAGCCCAAGCCCCGCGGAGGGAGCAGCACCGAGCGCTGCTGCCCGGCCCGGTTTTAGTGGGAATGGCTTTGAACCATTCCCTGGATTCGGCAGAGGGCGGCAGAGCCCCTCGCACCGATCCCTCCCTGCTGCCTCCTCATCCATGGGATGCGGAAAGGTGCCTGGAACAGAGGACAGGGTGGCTCGGGCAGTCAGAAGTGAGAGCGAGACGTTGTTAAAAGTGCTTTACAATAATTCTTAAAGTATTGTTATATCGGAGCGTTGTGCTTGTGGAACTGCCCTTGCTTTCCATTGGCTGGAAGTCACGTGGAGAAAAACATGGAATCACCCGCCGGTTTGGGTTGGAAGGACCTTAAGGATCATCTCGTTCCACCCCCTGCCATGGGAAGGGACACCTTCCATGGACCAGCCTGCTCAAAGCTCCATCCAACAGGAATATATTTGCAAATTATTTCTGTTGGTGGCTTAAAAAAGGGTTTTTGTATACATCTAACATTACATTATTTTAAAACATTTAAATTGGACTATATCGTGGTTATTGTAATTTCTAGCCTTTAAGGGATCTGAGAATGCCACTTGATTTAATGAAGTTGATTTTTACCTTTTTCCTCCCTCAGAACAAGCAGCTGCTCCACCTCAAACGGGGATGAAACATCTGTGTGTCCTTCTGCTGTCTGGGCTGCCTTCCTCCAGCTCAAACCAACCAGCAGGACTTCTGTGTTAAGGAAAATACCCCACTTGGAACCCTCTGCACATCCATTTGCTGAGCACTTTGGAGCTGTTGGATTTCATACCTGGTGTTCCTTCCTCGAGCTGGAGATGTGCTGGGATCTCTGGGATCACACCACCCAACACTGGCAGAGCTCAGGTTGGTGCAGGGAGGGTTTCCAAGGTGGAAGCCATGAGGTTTCAGTGCCAGCCATGCTCAGGAGAGGCTCTGCTGTGATCCCTGCAGGGCAGGAT
Organism: Pithys albifrons albifrons; assembly: GCF_047495875.1. Classification (NCBI taxonomy): domain Eukaryota; kingdom Metazoa; phylum Chordata; class Aves; order Passeriformes; family Thamnophilidae; genus Pithys; species Pithys albifrons. The sequence goes on along the minus strand of NC_092468.1, from coordinate 24,968,667 downwards.
GGAGCAGCTGGATCAGGGAGGCTTCAATTTGCCTTTATTACACTCCACCCCACTTCCAGCTGAGAAGATAAGAAGGTGTGACTGGAACAACACCCTTCTGAATGCTACTGTTTAATCTCTTTTTCAGCCAGAAAGATGCTGCTTCAGGGCTTGTAATGGATTCAGAAGGTCACCAGTGAACTTCCACAGACACTGACCATGCCCCTGGTCCCAGCTGGTGCCACATACATGAGACCCTTGAAAGGGGTGTTTGTGTTTCTCCTGGTGTTTTCCATGGTCACAATGTGGTACATCACCTTTTCTTCCCACACTGTGCTTGAGAAGGTGAACCTGATGTATTTCTATGAGTATGAGCCCGTGTACAAGCAGAGCTACCCCTTCACTCTGCGGGAGCTCTGGAAGTGCCACGACATCCACCCCTTCCTGGTCATCCTGGTGTCCTCCAGGCCCAGGGATGTGAGGGCCAGGCAGGCCATCAGGACAACGTGGGGCTCTCGGAGCTCCTGGTGGGGGCAGCGAGTCCTGACGCTGTTCCTGCTGGGGCAGGACCCCCCTGGAGCAGAGGAGCCCACGGAGCTGTCGGTGGAGGACGAGAGTGTCCTCTATGGAGACATCATCCAGCAGGATTTCAGGGACACCTACGACAACCTCACCCTCAAGACCATCATGGGCTTCCGGTGGCTCTCCGAGTTCTGCCCCAACGCCACGTTCCTCATGAAGACTGACAGTGATGTCTTCATCCACACCCCCAACCTGGTGAGGTTCCTGCTGCCTCGCAGCCAATCGGAGCAGCTTTTCACCGGGTACCCCCTCGTGGAGAACTTTGCCTACAGGGGCTTGGACAGAACCAGGTCCATCTCCTACGAGGAGTATCCCTTCAGGCTGTACCCCCCCTACTGCAGTGGGCTGGGCTATGTGCTGCATGGCAAACTGGCCCTCAGGATTTATGAGCTCATGAGCCACGTCAGGCCTGTGAAGTTTGAGGATGTTTATGTTGGAATTTGCTTAAATCTCCTTAAAGTCAACGTCAGTGTTCCAGAAGATGCAGAGCAGTTCTTTCTGTATAAAATCAATTTTGATGTGTGTAAGTACAGACATTTGATTGCAGTTCATGGCCTGACACCAAGTGAACTGATCAGCTTTTGGCAGGATTTGTCATCCAGCAATTCCATGACTTGCCTCTGACTCTGGATTAACACAGAAGCTCCAACCTGTTCGGTGCAGAAACATTTCAAGTTCAGGGCAATGCAAAAACCAGTTCTAGACATGACCTTGACAACCCTGCAGTGGCAGCATTTCCCTGGAATATCCCAGTCCTCTTAAATAAAAATACCAGGAATTCACAGAGCACTTTTCCATGGGTGTCCCACACACTCAGGGCACTTTGGAGGGCGCTGTCCCAGCTGCCACCTCCCCACGTGGTCAGCTGTAGGAATTTCTGCCTGAATCCTCTGGAATGCATGGAATGTCACCAAGGAATGATGTTTATGCCAAGAAACTGGAAGATGCTTCCCAAATTCCTGCCAGGCTTGGTTTTGTTGCCACTCTCAGTGATTTGTCCTCTGCCCAGCATGAAACTTTAACCAACCTCCTTTGTGTGTGTCAGCCCTGGGACCCTCCCTGGGAGTGTCACCCCTTGGGATGGAAATGTGTCACCTCTGGAATGATTCCAGGACTGTTCCAGGGATCCTGTGGGAGCTGCAGGAGCTGATGGGAAGCTCTGGCAACGTGGTGCAATTTTGTGTGTGTCTCTATGCCTATAAAACAGAATGGCTTTGGTGCCTTTGGCAGTGCCCACAGGCTCCTGGAGGGCACATGGAGAGGAGTTCAGGTGCACTTTGGCTACCAGACATCCCAAAAACATTGGGATAATCAATCCCCACACAGGTTAACACCTCTCTGTGTGTACTGATGCATCCCAGGAGCTTTGGAACCTGCAAGGAGGATGAAACCAGAATAATTCCTATCGTTATTTCTGTTTCTAAATTAGTTTCCATTTAAAATGGAAGAAATCCCAATATTTCTATTCAAAGAAGACAAACTCTGCCCTATCTGTAAAGACCAGGTTTTAATAATCACTTTATTCATATCAGCAAGGCCCAGTTTTCAGTAGTTTACACTTCTAAGAGACAACAATACAGAGTTTGCAGTTGCATGAACATAATTAACCTGGACACATCCACTACAGGGGAGGAGACCACGGTGCCATCCTGCCCGTGGGCTCTGCAGCTCCCTGTGCCCAGGGGCTGCCTGGCCTGGCACAGTCCCAGTGTCTCCCAGGGACAGGAACCCCCAGGCTGAGGCTCCACCAGTGTCTTCATTCCCTCGTGGTCAGGACTGGGTTTGGCTCTTCCCAAGAGCTGCACGTGGGGTTTGGATGGGATTAGAGGGTTATTTTTTTTAGGGACAAAAATGAGGTCTTGGGGACAACACTCTCTAGACAAGATGTCAGTGTTCTAAGGATGGATGTTAAGCTCAAAGCTTTTTAAAAATAAGGTGGTTTTTTGTTGTTAAATAGCTGAAAATACAATATTGGATAACTGAGGGAAGGATGCTCTTGTATTTCCAGAGACAGGTAAAACTACAGCTGTGCCAGGGGTTGAGGATCTGGGATTTGGTTGTTCTGAGGGCACATCCTGAGAGCTGTGAGAAATATTTACCTTGTTCTGTGATTGTTTATACATCTTCAGAGCCCCAACCCTCTGTTTTTCAGAAGCCTGTTGTATTACATGTTCAGAGAGGAATTATTGGCCACAAGAACACTGATACTGCAGCACCCTTTGTATTGCTTTTCCCCCCCAAAAAATTGGATTTATGACTCTGCAGACTTCAGGGAACTGCCAGAGCAGAGAATGCTCCTGGAGAGGGAGAAGGGAGGTCCCAGGGGGTGACCAGAAACACCCCCAGCACCTGCAGGGGGTGGGATTTGTGCCCAGTCTGACCCTGCTCACAGGTCACCAAGGTTTGGGCACAGGGATCTCTTGGACATGAATTGCCACCAAATCACAGTCCTGGTTTTCTGACAAAAACCTCATTTCCAAATCTGGTTTGTATTTGAGTCTGACCTTATTATTGCTTAAAAGGCTGTCAAATTGCTGACCAAGCTCCTGCTTCTGCTGGAAGTCATTTCTAGGGAAGTTTTGAGCATGAACAGCCATGCAAGAGGTAAAACCCCATAAGACCATGAGCTAATCTAAGAACTGAAGTCAGGATGGGCCCAAATTTTGTTGGATCTGCCTAAAATACTCTACTAAAAGGGCCTCAAATTTTTACAGTTTTTTTTTCTCATGCAGCAAGTGGTTTAGAAGCTGCAGTAAACCAGAATTCCAAGTGCTTGTGATTTTGATAGGAAAATTGGGGCTTCTGACCTGAATAGCCCAACAATAATAATAATAATCCACTGGGCAGAGATGTTTGGAAATTGCTGCTGGATGGGGAGCAAAGGGGGTTCCAGGGTGGAATTCCCAGCCTGGATGTTATTTTAGAGGAGTTAAAATGCTTTGTGTGCATTCTGGAACAAACCAATTCCAAATAAACCAGGAGGCAGCAGAGGCAGGGGCAGCATTCCCTCTGATCAGCATTCCCAGCACATTTGGAATATATCCCAAAGTTTTGCCTTACATTTCCTAGCACTGCTAAAGCCCTTCAATGCCTGGATGCCCAACCCCAGCTGTGGTGCCACCAACCCCGGCCGTGGTGCCACCGACCCCGGCCGTGGTGCCACCGACCCCGGCCGTGGTGCCACCCATCCCAGCTCCAGAGGGACAGGGAGGGAAAGCCAAGGCCCTTCCAGCCCTTCTGGGAAGGATCTGAACCCCCTCTGTGCAATCAGAGATGAACTCCATGGCAGTGCAGGATCCAGTGCCTGATCACCGAGGGAAATGGGAGCCTGTGATATCCCTGGGACAGCCCAAATTCCATCCAGGATCCAGTGCCTGATCTCTGAGGGAACCACTGAAATGGGAGCCTGTGATATTCCTGGGACAGCCCAAATTCCATCCAGGATCCAGTGCTTGATCTCTGAGGGAACCACTGAAATGGGAGCCTGTGATATCCCTGGGACAGCCCAAATTCCATCCAGGATCCAATGCCTGATCACCAAGGGAACCACTGAAATGGGAGCCTGTGATATCCCTGGAACAGCCCAAATTCCATCCAGGATCCAATGCCTGATCACCAAGGGAACCACCAAAATGGGAGCCTGTGATATCCCTGGGACAGCCCAAATTCCATCCAGGATCCAATGCCTGATCACCAAGGGAACCACCAAAATGGGAGCCTGTGATATCCCTGGGACAGCCCAAATTCCATCCAGGATCCAGTGCCTGATCACCAAGGGAACCACCAAAATGGGAGCCTGTGATATCCCTGGAACAGCCCGAATTCCTCCAGCACTGCACCAGCTGCCTCATTACAAGGGACATTTTGGCATGTTGGACCACAGGAAAGATGCTCTTTGGCACCAACTCCATCCCTCAGTTCCTGCCACGTGAGGCTCCTCCTGGGGGCACTCCTCCTGGGAGTGACTCAGGCTCAGGCTATGAAGAATTCCATGGCCAGAGGAGCACCCAGCTGGTGTTGGCCACTTCCACCCAAAGGCAGCTCCTTTTTTGGAGAGGTGCCCAGGCAGGAGAGCAGCAGGGAGGAGCCCCTGGCACATTCCTGGCATACAGCACCTGGCAACCTTCCCAGCTGGAGCACAATGTTAAGGCAGTGGGAGAAGCCTGGATGGCATCAGCAGGATGTACCTGACCTTGTCTTGTCCCACAGCTGTGCCACTACAGAATTTGGCACAAATCAGCAGAACTGGGGATGTCCAGGTGTGGATTCAAGGCTTGGCACACTTCCAGCAGGGAGCACAGGTGGGCACTGAGCATGGATGGGGAGGAGCACACCAAGCCTCTCACCTTCTTCTGTCCTCCATCCTCATAGGTCCCTCAGGGATGCTCTGGAGAGGGTCACGGATCCCTGAGGGATGCTCCATGGAAGGTCACGGATCCCTGAGGGATGCTCCATGGAAGGTCACGGATCCCTGAGGGATGCTCCCTAACCCCAGGAGCAGGAGCTGCAGGAGGCCCAGTGTACCCAGGAGCTTTGCCTCCAGGAGTGTTAATGGAGCATGTTTTTTGGGAGCTGACCATCATTCCAGTTCCAGCTCTCCCAGTCCCTGGGAAGGATTAGTGGTGGCACAAACATCCCTCTCCTGCTCTGAAGCTCCTTGTCCCTGGGAAGCTCCCCAGGCTGTGTCCTCCAAAGGGACATCTGGGAGGGACACAGGGAAGGCTCTGCCCCTGCTGCTGGGCCATTCCTGGCTCCAGGACTGAGCATTCCCATGGAAATACCACACAAGGTCTGCACTTCACAGGGCTCTGACCTCAAATACCTTCTCAAGCTGCAAGAACTGAAGTGCTCTGCAATTATTGCCATTTCCTGCTGCACTGAACTGCTGAGCTGCAGCTCAGAGTCACTCAGGGGATGGAAAACCTTGGAGCCTCCCACCCTCCAGAGGGTGCTGGACACCTCCCCGCTGCTGCTCTGCCCTCTCGAGTCCAGGGGCATTCCTGGAGTGTGGGATGAGCAGAGGCTGCCAAGGGTTCCATGCACAGCACTGGGAATGGCAACAGGTCCAATGAAGAGCTGTGATTATCCCCAGAAATGAAAGAAGTTCCTTGGGGAAGAGGTAACCCAGGAACAAAATCAAGAAGAGCAAGATGGGAATTCCTTCTTGAGCAGAAATTGGTGCTCTTTGAGTTTCACCTTGAGGTACCCAGAGCTGCTCAGCACCCAAGGACATTGTGGCAATGCCAGGGAATGAATCAGATCCCCCTGTGCACCCAAACACCCACCACCTCCATGAGCCTGAAGGCTTGGGCAGGTCATCCAGCCCCAGGTTTGACAGGGACATCCCAAGGATTTTGTACCCACCCAGCCTGGTGTGTCCATGTCACACTCAGCCCTGTCCCACTGCCAGGAGGAGCTGCCACCACGGGCAGAGCACACTCCCACCATCCTCCTTCCAACTCCCAGCAGCCACAGGTTCCAAAACACAACTAAACACTAAAAGTTAGATCTAACCAGACTTTGATCCAGGTTGAACACAGGTTTCCATGCCCACAGTGCAACGATGCTGCCTGGCCTCTGTACCTCACCCCAAACCAGGCTCTGCCCTGGGATCACCACCACAAACCCACCTTTGCAGGGGTGCCAGGGGCAGCCACTCCACCTGGGCAGCCCTGAGGGATGCCCTGCTTTGAGGAATTTTCCAACAGTCACTAATGACATTAATTTCACCTTGCATCACTTCCCAAGTCCATGCCAAGAAAAGTAAGGTCAGGGTGATTCCTGGTGACATTCTGCTGTCACAGCTGAGCTGTTTCTGATGCAGAAGGTGTCAAACCTCTGAGTATTTGGCTGAAGTTTACCATGGGTTGGTTTGGATACGATATGGCCTAGAACTGTTCTAGAGCAATGCACAGCCTGGATAAACATGTGGCTTCAGGTAATTCAGAACTCTACCTACTCACATGCTTGGCAGGGGTTGCTTCAAGGGGTTAAATGAAGTGAGAGCCAAGAGTGGCAGCAGGGGACACTTGGCTCCTCCTCCTCCTCATCCACACCAGTAAGAGGCCAACAACCACAAACCTTTTCCTATTCAACTGTGGGTTAAGGAGATGAGGGACATGAGCAGTCAGAGCTATGGGGGGAAGCAGCAGCACTGCCCTGTCCCTGCCGGGCCCCGGGACCGACCCTGGAACAGCAGAGCCCGGAGGGGAGGGAGCAAACAAAAAGTCTACCCAGGGTTCCTACAGAAAACTGTGCCATGGGAGGTTCCATCAGTGCCCAAGGAGCAGCAGGGGCATGGGGGGCAGGGGCAGGTGGGCAGGCACAGTCCTGGCCGTGGCTCAGCACGGCTTTGTTGTATTGCTCCTTTAGTCAAGTGCAGAACGCAGAGCGGAGGGACCCACCACGTGGGGAGGGTCTGACAGCACTCCCAGAGCTTCCTGCTGGCTCTGCTGCGAGTCCAGAGCCAGCCCCTGCTCACTGCTGCTCCTCTGCCTTGCTGCTGTTCCTGAACTTCACCACCATGACCGTGATGTTGTCGGGGCAGCCCCTGTAGAAGGACTGCAGCACGATGCTCTTGGCGCCGAAGTGCGGCTCGTCCAGGCGCTCCTTGATGAACCTGACGGCCTCCTCGTTGCTGAAGGCATCCCACAGCCCATCAGAGGCCAGGATCATGAACTCTGGCTGCAGTTTGTCCAGGTCAAAGGTCAGGATGTCAGGATCAGGGATCACCACGTTCAGGTTCTTCAGGGGGTAGTCGCCCAGGGAGCGCGACATGGCCAGGATGCCCTGGACGCGCCAGGAGCCGTTGAAGCTGATGAAGCCACCTGGGGAGAGACACCACCACTTAGAGCAGCTCTTTGAGACCTCAGAGCATTTCCCTGGTGCCTGACACACCACCCCAAACCCCATCCTGAGGGAGACAGAGCTCAACACATGGGGGTGACCTCGGCAGGAAATGCTGCGCTGCCACAGCTGGAGCAGAGGAACCAGGAGTGGATCTGCTTTCAAAGGAAGCTTCCCAGGGAGGCCCACAGCCCATGGAACAGCACAGGAATTTCTGTCCTGCACCACTGACAGCCCATGGAACAGCACAGGAATTTCTGTCCTGCACCACTGACAGCCCATGGAACAGCACAGGAATTTCTGTCCTGCACCACTGACAGCTCATGGAACAGCACAGGAATGCCTGTCCTGCACCACTGACAGCCCATGGAACAGCACAGGAATTTTTGTCCTGCACCACTGACAGCCCATGGAACAGCACAGGAATGCCTGTCCTGCACCACTGACAGTCCATGGAACAGCACAGGAATGCCTGTCCTGAACCACTGACTGCTCATGGAACAGCACAGGAATGCCTGTCCTGCACCACTGACAGCTCATGGAACAGCACAGGAATTTCTGTCCTGCACCACTGACTGCTCATGGAACAGCACAGGAATTTCTGTCCTGCACCACTGACTGCTCATGGAACAGCACAGGAATTTCTGTCCTGCACCACTGACAGCCCATGGAACAGCACAGGAATTTCTGTCCTGCATCACTGACAGCCCATGGAACAGCACAGGAATTTCTGTCCTGCATCACTGACAGCTCATGGAACAGCACAGGAATGCCTGTCCTGCACCACTGACAGCCCATGGAACAGCACAGGAATGCCTGTCCTGCACCACTGACTGCTCAGCAAAACTCCTGGGGATGTGCAGAGGGAGAGAATGACACAAATCTTTACACTCTGTGAGCACTTTTCCTCTGTGGTTCATGGATCTCCTGAAGGAAACAGCACTGAGGACACCCTGAAGTGGGACCCAAAGGCAGGAAGCAAAGAAACGTTGCAAAACTATTGACAGGCTCCTCCCAAACTGCCTTGGAAGGAGCTCTGTCAAACAACACCAAAAATCCCTTGGGAACAGAGGACAAAAGGTGACTTCAAGTTGCTAAAACGCCCCGTGGGATGTGAGGGATTCCACCATCACCCGGAGAGAGGATCCAGTTCCATCTCTGTCCCCTGGGGGGTGCTCAGAGCGAGGTCTGCTCTGCCCAGTGCCCAGTGCCAGGAGTGGGAGGCAGGCAGGGCTGGAGGGCACAGCAGGGGAACTGTGGCACTCCCCATCCATCTGCACAGCACCAGCTGCTCCTCCCAGTGTTCTGTCACTGCAACAGGAAGGAAAAGTCACCCGAGGACAAACAATTTGCAAACATGCAACGTTCAGTGTAGGACAGAATTTTCTGTCTGTGAACTGTCTGCTCTGGTGTTGTTACAAATGTCTTTGTTCTCTGTTCAGCCTGGGTGTTATTTGTCACCTGTCACCTTCATCTTCCCAGAGCATTCCCCTTCCTGGCTGGCTGATCTAATCTCTAAATTCCTTCTGCTTCCAGGGGAAACTATTTCATTGAAGGATTCATTGTTGCCTAAAGCTTGAAACTTGATTTGTGTGACACTTTGAACTGCCTGTTCTCATGGACACTCTGTGGCACTGAGTGCCATGATCCGGTGATCACAGTGGGGTTGGATCCAGGGTTGGACTTGATGATCTCAGAGGTCTCTTCCAACCCAACTGATTCCATGATTCTCTGATTCTCTGAACTCACCAGCTCTCTTAATCCTCTTCCTCTCCTTCAGCTGGTAGGGCTTGTGGTCGTGGGACAGGGGGATGGCGTTGCCGTCCTTGTCGCACAGGACCCCGCGCGAGTCGCCCACGTTGGCCACGGTGAGCTCCTTGTCGGACAGCAGCGCTATCAGGCACGTGGTCCCTGGGCACACAGAGGGCAGGGGGGCACAGCAGACATGGGGGGATGTTTATAGGTGAGGGATCAGAAGGAAAATGTTCTCCCTGTCAAGGAATCCCAGAATCGCTGAGGTTGGCACAGCCCTCCAAGGTCACAGAGCCCAAGCCCTGAGGGATTGATCCATCCCCACGGTGCCACCCACACTGCCAGGGGCACAGAGGGGGAGTGCTGCCCATCTCCAGCTTGGAACTGGATTGTCCTCATGGCCAAGGAAAGTAATTAAAGTACCAATTAACCCCTGAGCCCCTGCCAAGAGCTGAGCCCTGCTGGGGTAACCCAGAGCTCCCTCCCCTCGCCCCCCAGAACTGAGGTCACTTCTTTGGCTTTACTGAAAAAAGGAAAAGACACTTTTAATTCCTTCAACCTTTAAATCCACAGCAAATGTAGTTGGTCATTGCCCACTGTGTGCAGCAGGGGCAGTGTTGGCTCAGGTGCCAGGACAGCACTGGCAGCACAGGGGGTTTTCCAGGTGGGAACAGCACAGGGTGTGTTCTCCTCATCCCACAGATCCAGAGTGGGATGGACACCGAGCAAAGCAGAGCTCAGGGAGGCCACGAATTCTGTACCTCCCCTGCAGCACTACAAGCTGGATTTGTAAAAGCTCCAGCTGTTACAAACATTCCTTGGGGCCAGACAAATATTCCCTGGGGCCAGACAAATATTCCCTGGGGCCAGACAGAACCATTTCATCCATGCAGAGTCAAGAGATGGCTGGGAAGTTTTAGACACACAGATTAAAAGGGAATTTTAGCACTGACTCCACAGTGCTGCTAAAATTGTTACCAAAGGCACTCTGGTATCTCTAACAGTAAATAAAATTAATTTAGTGGTTGTGGGGGTTTTTTTAAGTAGACCAGGGAAGCACAGAGTTGTTTTCAGCTCTGTTATTAATTGACATGTGATTATTCATGAATAAAAAGGTTTCTGCCCAGCTCTGGGAGAAGCCCTTGGGACCAGCCTGTCCCCTGGAGGTCCTGGGGGTGAAACTCAAGCACCAGCAGGATTTCAGTCCATGCCCTTCAAACCAAATTCTCAGGGCTGTTGTTTGTTGTGTTTGTTGCCCAAAACACAGTTCAAGGCTCTGCTTTGCTGTTCCCATGTTAAATATCCCATGGCTTGTATAAATAAAACACCCAGCAACAAACAAATTGTGTTTAGATCCCTGTGTCCCCAGGGTTTGTTTTTGGCTCCAGGGGCTGCCCTGCCCAGCTCTGAACTACAGCTATTTCTGCACAAGGCAGGAACATACAAATATATACATTTATCAATAATTTTTTTTGGACTTGGTGGGCACCTTGCAGACCTGCCCTCACCTCCTTCTCCTCAAATGCCTTTCAAAGCAGGGGAGACCAAAAGCCAACACACCCTCCAGGCTCTCACTCCCAAATCCCTCAGTGCTGCCCTTTCCTGCCATGAGCTGCACCTGCCCCTTCTCTCAGCCCACAAAATTCTTCTGCAAAGCCACTTCTGCAAAGCCTCAAAATAACCAGCCTGAAAAGTCAAGGTCTCCTAACTCCTTAATCAACTTCTTTATCTGCCCAGCCATGGAGCATCATGATGGCTTTACCTGGTAAAGCTCTTTGCAGAGGGGAAAAATCTCATTTTTTCCCAACAAAGCATTTCTTATCCCTATTATTTATGGTTTCTGGTGCAATTGTCCTGCTTTAATGTTCTCATTTTCTCCTTGCAACCCCTTTCTCTGGGGGAAAACACCTGCAGTGCCAGAAGGGCAGCAGTGCCACTGGAAAGGGGCATCTCCCCCCCAGACAGTGGGACCTTGGCAAGGATCAGCTCAGCAAACACAGTTTGGGGCTCCCACCTGGCTCTGGATGCAGCTCCTAAATATCAATATCCTTCCTGAGTGTCTGAGAGCAGGAAAAATGAAATCCATCTCTTCTGTCAGGCAATAATGAAACTCCTTTTCTCCAGACTCTGGGGCAGAGGGACCATCCATTAAAGAAAAACCTCCAGGACAAACCAGCTCTGGAATCCCCCAGAACTCCCTGGCACCCCACACTTAAAGCCAAAATGCCTTGAAATCCCCAAACTTGCATTTTTTCCAGCCCAGATGTTCAGAGATACCACAATCCAAAGCAACAGGATTAACAACCAACAAAGCTCCTTTGGGAGAAAATATTCCTGCACAAAATTCCCTTGCCCTGAGTGGAGAGTGTCACTTTTGGATCCCTCTCTCATTCACTTTTGGCCTCCTTTCACTTGGTGAAGTTTCCTCAGCCAACCCTCACACCCTGCCAGCATTTGGCTGTTTTCTGCTATTTTTATTTGGGAGCTCTGATGGATTGAATTCCTCAAGGGAGATTCCCCAGGATGTGGAAGCTGCCCTGGATGAACACTGAGTGTTGCCACAAAGGCCACATTGAACCTGCAGAATTGGGCCCAAAGCTCAAGGCATTTTAGGGCAGTTCTCTTGGATTGTGGAGGCAACTGAATTCCCCCCAATGGAATTCCCACCCACTCCCAGCCCCTGCACACACCTCCAGGCAGCTCCTTGCCAGGAATATCAAGTCAGCAGCACAGCAATGAGCTGTTCTTTCTGCTTCACTCCTTCTTTAGGAGGTTGTAAGTTAATTTATTTAAACACCAAAGAACTTGGTGACATTCAGGGGGTTTGGGGCATTTATTGAGGGCTATTTTGGAAAATCAGCAAAAAACCATCAAGAGTCTCATTTTGCTCTGTGATTGCAAAGGAGGCCACACATCAGGAGGAAGGATCTAAAAGCTGGAAGACTCTTCTGCCTACCAGAGAACAAAAAGTAAGTATCAAAGCTGGGCCTCCCTGGAACTGCACTGCTCAAATGCCTCCAGACCCTCCAAATTCCCTGACAGTCCACATTTAAAACCAAGTTCTGAGATTACCCAGCACACCCTGAGCTGGGACAGCCCCAAAATAAGTTAGTTGTGAAGGAGAAAAGGGCACAGAGCAGGTGGCACCACCTGCAGAGAGGATGAGGAGCCACAGGGAGATCCATCACCATCAGGATGCTGGTGGGAAATGAAGTGTCCTCTCAGCTGCTTGACATTCCATCCCTCAAGTGGAACATTTTCTGTCTCCACTGAGGAGAAAGAAATATTTCATGGAGTTCCTTTGCAGCTGTGAGGACAAAGTTCAGCACGAGGTGGGTGGAGAAAGGCTGAGCTGAGCAGAAAGGGGACCTTGGGTTGAAGCCCAACTGTACCTGCTTCGTCGTAGGACACCGTGAGCTTCTCCAGCATCTCCCGGTCGATGGACAGGATCTGCTGCTCCAGGATGGTCTGGTAGGACAGGACACTGTTCTCCTTGTCCTTCTCATAGTCCTGCAGGTGCTGCTTGAGCACCTCGGGCAGACGGGACTTCACATACTCTGCTGCCGACTGTGGAGCAAAGAGGCAGTGGGTTAATTAATGCCCTGGAGTTAATTGGAGTCAAGGATACAATGGACCACACTCCCCACACACCCTTCAGCTGAGAGTGTGGGGCAGTGGGTTAATTAATGCCCTGGAGTTAATTGGAGTCAGGGATACAATGGACCACACTCCCCATTCACCCTTCAGCTGGGAGTGTGGGGCAGTGGGTTAATTAATGCCTTGGAGTTAATTGGAGTCAGGGATACAATGGACCACACTCCCCACACACCCTTCAGCTGAGAGTGTGGGGCAGTCCAGAGTTGCCCACACACCCCCATGTGTTTGGGAAATAGAACCATGAAACACAAAAGAAATTGCTTGAAACCATCCAAAAATGGTGGTAACAAACTGAAAGGTCTTGAAACCATCACAAATGGTGGCAACTCAACTGAAAGGTCTTGAAACCATCACAAATGGTGGTAACCCAACTGAAAGGTCTTGAGACCACCCAAAAATGGTGGTAACTCAACTGGAAGGTCTTGAAACCATCACAAATGGTGGCAACTCAACTGAAAGGTCTTGAGACCATCCAAAAATGGTGGTAACAAACTGAAAGGTCTTGAAACCATCACAAATGGTGGTAACCCAACTGGAAGGTCTTGAGACCACCCAAAAATGGTGGTAACTCAACTGGAAGGTCTTGAAACCATCACAAATGGTGGTAACTCAACTGGAAGGTCTTGAAACCATCACAAATGGTGGCAACTCAACTGAAAGGTCTTGAAACCATCACAAATGGTGGTAACCCAACTGAAAGGTCTTGAAACCATCCAAAAATGGCTTAAACCCATCAAAACTGGTGGAAAACCAACAGAAATATCTTTAAACCCACAAAACTGGCTTGAAAGCAACAAAGAATGGCTTAAAAACATGAAAAATGGTGGAAACCCAAATGGAAAGGTCTTGGAACCATCAAAAAGTGGCTTGAAATCAACCATTTGGTGTCTTAATTGGAAATCTTAAGGCATGAAGTGCATCCTCCCCCAGAAAATTGTTGTCATTTCAGTCTCTGCTCGGGGCCAGAGGACACAGGAGCTGACACAAGGTGGCAGGTGGGGCTGATGTCACACAGCCTGGTGAGGAGCAGCTGCCCCTGGAGAGCTGCTGGTCCCCCTGGCACTGCAGGGACAGCTCCATCAGCCCTCTGCATCTGGCTCTGCCACCCTGCAGGGACCCAAGCACAACGTGCCTTCCAGCATTCCCACCCCTCTGCTGGGAGGGTCCCACTCCTGCTCTGAGGGGGAACAGAGATTCCCTCTCTCTGGCACAGGGTTTGGAGCTGGAAAAGCAGGAGGCTGCTCCCTGCTCCAGCCTTCCTGCCCACCTCGAGACAAAAGGGAAAAACAAATCATCCCAAGGTTGTTTTATTCCAGGCCTGGGAATGACCAGAAGTTACCTCTGCTCTCCACCAGGCTCTTCCTGGGGTTATATTTAGTTTCCCAAAGGCAATCAAGGATTAAATTGCAACCTTCAGACATGCCTGACGTCGTGCTCCACGTTCCTGCACACTGAGCAGCAGGAATTATCCTGGGAAAACTAAAGGAACTCTGCACAGGAGCACAGCAGAACTAATGGGACAGTTTTATGGCTGTTTTCTTCCATGGGAAGGCCAAAAGACACACTGGACATGGATTAATGTACCCAAGTGTGGAATGTTTCCCTGGAGAAGAGGTTGGGCTCTGGGAGGGGAATATTTCTGTGCTCTCTCTCAGCCACGGGAGAACTGAGGAATTCTGAGGCACATCAAAGCAGGACTGATACACACCAGTGGGAAACTGCAAACCCTCTCCAAGAGGCCCTGCCCTGGGAATGCTGCTCATCCCATCCCAGGGTGGGGAGGGAGGCAGAGCATCCCAAAGGATGTGCTGCTCCACATGGAGAGGATTGCCCAGGAAACAGCCCAGGAGTGACCAGGGTTCTCCAGGACAGAAGGTGCCCATGAGGATGCCAATCTCTCCAGGAGCCACTTCATCCTGGCAGAGATGTCCCTGTTTCAGGACAACTCTGGGAGCACATTCCACTCCACGTTGTCCTCAGATTTGTTCCCATTTTACTGCCATTCCCAGAGTTGTTTCTTGGCATCCTCATGCTCTGGAAAGGATTAAAGAATATTCTGTGTGTTCCTGAGAGCTAAAATGATGGCAGACAAACCACCTTCCCAATGGGAAGGGCTGGTGGTGATGGAATTAGACACCAAAATTCCCCTTCCAGCCCCACTGTCAGTGATTCCAGAGCAATTCCTGCTCCTCAGCCCCAGCTCTCCCACCCCACATTCCAGGACCAGCTGCTTGTCCTTCAGCAGCAGCACCAGGAATAACTCCCTCAAGTCAGTGGGATTTTGCTGAGCCAAACCTCTTGGAATAAGGACATGGAGCTATGAATAGTTATTCAAAGGGAAAATATATGAGAGCAAAACATAATCTGCTCTCCAGGGGATAATTCAGGATCTACAAATGGCACCAGGACAAACAGTTTGCCCTCCAAAGCAAGAACTGTGGAAAGGACAAACATGCCAACAGAAAACTACCAGCAGAGTTCCCCTCTGACACAACATTTTGGTACAATTAGCCTATTATTTCTATTAAAAAGTGTCTTTTTCTCCACCATAAACATTCAGTTCAATATTACTGAATTAGGAAAGCCAAACTCACAATTTAAAATCATTTGATCAGCTGAAAATGTTTGAGGAGCTCAGAAATCCCCTCCCAGGCCTTTCAGCAACCCTGAACACCAAACCCACCACTGCTATTTCACAGTTCCTGCACAATCATTTCCATAGCAGGGAAAAGATTAGCCTGACAAACATCTTGACTTCATCAGCCTCTATATAATCAGGAGAAAATTAACCTGACTCCAAGGAGATGGATAAAGTTCAAATTAATATTCACTCTGGGTTGTCAGAGATGTATTAAATGCATAATTACAGTAATCCAGAGCTGCTTCAGCTGCAGAAAATGAGGAGCTGCCCAGTGAGAAGTGGTGGAGGAAAAGGCCATCTGGTGTGAGCTCTTCATTCCCTGGGCATGGAGAGCTGGATCTTCTCCTTTGCCACAGCCTGAACAGGGATTTGTGGCTGCAGGAACTCCAGAGAACCCCACAGCTCATGGCTGAAAATACAAATGTGGTCACTGATGGTTCTGAACTCCACGTTTCAGTTCGTTCCCTAAAACAGCCCTTGGCTCTCCCTTCTTAAATGGAACTACTGAAGTGTCCCAGAATGAGGAGCAAGGAATCAACACACCTTGGGATGGGAAAATGGCACTTTCTGTCCCCCCTCCCACTCCCCCAACATCAGTCACAGTGGAATGTGTGGCAGTGCAGGAGCTCCTGGGATGGGATGGGATGGGATGGGATGGGATGGGATGGGATGGGATGGGATGGGATGGGATGGGATGGGATGGGATGGGGTGGGGTGGGGTGGGGTGGGATGGGATGAGTTGGGATGGGATGAGATGGGATGGGATGGGATGGGATGGGGTGGGATGGGATGGGATGGGATGGGGTGGGATGGGATGGGATGGGATGGGATGGGATGGGATGGGGTGGGGTGGGATGGGATGGGGTGGGGTGGGATGGGATGGGATGGGATGGGATGGGGTGGGGTGGGATGGGGTGGGGTGGGATGGGATGGGGTGGGGTGGGATGGGATGGGGTGGGGTGGGATGGGGTGGGATGGGATGGGGTGGGATGGGGTGGGTTGGGATGGAATGGGATGGGATGGGATCAGAAGGGAAGGGATGGGATGGGATGGGATGGGATGGGATGGGATGGGATCAGAAGGGAAGGGATGGGATGGGATGGGATGGGATGGGATGGGATGGGATGGGATGGGATAGGAAGGAGACCAGGGCACAAGAAACACAAACCCAGGGTGTGGTCAGTGGAGCACTTGTCCAACTCATGTTCTCAAACCCTGATTTTAATTAGTTAATTAAGCTGAACAAAGCCACACTCCGAGCAGTCAGTCACTGGTGCCACAGAGGAGCAAAGACAAGGCATGAGACTGATCTGCCCTCACTGCACTTGGCAGAGCTACAAGGAATGCTCTGGAATCTGGGTGCCTAATTAAAAGCCTAATTTCCTCAAGGCAAGGGGCATCATTTTAATTATCTTGCCTGGCATGTTGAATCAGGACCACAGCACTTGCCTGTCCCACTCTCTGAAGGAATAAGTCATTTTGAAAAATAAGACAACACTCAGAATCTTGCAGAGCCTTTGGAAGTGAATTATCTTTGCTGGGAGAGGATAAATTCCCACTGCACAGACAAGTTCCCGATATTGCTGATCTGAATCCTCTGCTATCTGGGACCTTCAGCCACTGACTCAGGCCCAGTGTCTGCTCACCTGCACTCCTCTTTCTCATGTAAATACATGCAAATGGCCCAAACCAGCCCATTATCCTCCCACTGATGAACTCAGCCTGAGTGGCACATCAGGGCCTGGCACAGCTCCCTGTGACATCTCCCTTGTCCATCTTGGCTGCCATTCATGGATTCTCCTTGGAAAGCTCCTGTTTTCCAGCTTTGTTCTCCAGGGGAATCAACGGGGAAGGCAACATAGCACCAGAGGGAGGAAAACTCATTAACTCCAAAACTGCTTCCTGACTTTAATTAACCATGTGCCAAATGGTTCCTGGCCCACCACTGGGCAGCTCATGGAGCCCCCAGACCTTCCTTTAGGATCCACCACTGCCTTGGGATCTCCTGGACAGCTCACGGAACCCCCAGAGCTTCCTTTAGGACCCACCACTGCCTTGGGATCTCCTGGACAGCTCACGGAACCCCCAGACCTTCCTTTAGGACCCACCACTGCCTTGGGACCTCCTGGACAGCTCATGGAGCCCCCAGACCTTCCTTTAGGATCCACCACTGCCTTGGGATCTCCTGGGCAGCTCATGGAACCCCCAGACCTTCCTTTAGGATCCACCACTGCCTTGGGATCTCCTGGACAGCTCATGGACCCACCACTGCCTTGGGACCTCCTGGACAGCTCATGGACCCACCACTGCCTTGGGACCTCCTGGACAGCTCATGGACCCACCACTGCCTTGGGACTATTAACACAGATGAGCTGAATATTAAATCAGGATAAAAGGTTTTAAAATGCATGAAAAGACTTGTCCACTACCAGTTAGATAAATCTCAGTGCCAAATTCCAATTTATCTACTAAATGTAAATGTTATGGGGCTCTCCAGCAGGGACTGCTCTTGCTCAAGCCCTGCCAGAAACATTTCACCCAACCAGGACCAAGTGAAACATCTCCTTTGACCACAGGAATAAAATCTAAGCAAAAGGAGATCATTTTTATATTGGTATCAACAAGCAGAAGTGAGAGAAGGAGCAACAACCCTCAGGATGCCCCCAAAAAAATCTCAGCTCCACGTGGAGTTTTGCTGCTCCTTTTGGCTTCATTTGGGGTTTTATTGAGCTCCTCAACCTCAACACAGAGGGGGAAAAATGAGGTTTCAAACCAACTGCAGCTCGAGCTGACCTTTCAAACTCGGTGCCTGTGACCCTGAATCGATGCAGCCCCTGCCCTGAAAGCTTTTAAGGAGGAATTCAAATGCCCTGAAAGCTTTGAGGGGGAATTGAATGCCCTGAAAGCTTTGAGGGGGAGTTCGAATGCCCTGAAAGCTTTGAGGAGGAATTCAAACGCCCTGAAAGCTTTGAGGGGGAATTCGAATGCCCTGAAAGCTTTTAAGGAGGAATTCGAATGCCCTGAAAGCTTTTAGGAGAAATTCGAATGCCCTGAAAGCTTTTAGGAGAAATTCAAATGCCCTGAAAGCTTTTAAGGAGGAATTCGAATGCCCTGAAAGCTTTTAAGGAGGAATTCGAATGCCTTAAAGCTTTTAAGGAGAAATTCAAGTGCCCTGAAAGCTTTGAGGAGAAATTCAAATGCCTTGAAACCATCCAGGGGATTTCTACAGGTGCTTCTGTGCTGCAGCTTTTACAAATGGCATTTCTTTTTAGTGAAAAACCAGTTTTACCAGAAGCCTTTCCCTCTGTAGTTGAGGGGGAAAATGTATTTATAGCCTATTAGACTCAATTAAATTGCAAAGAGCATTCATCTTCCTTTGCCATTGTTCTCTCCCTCCCAGCACAGGGTGGAATATCTGAGGCTAAATGGTCTCTCCTGATTTAGAGACAGCACTTTCTGCCAAGCACAGAAACCAGAAAGCCTCAGCCTGCCTTTGGTACTCAGCACACCCAGAGGACTCTCTTTGCCCTGAGAACTTCCCCAACAGGCAACCCTCTGCTCCCACACCTTCCTCCCATCCCTCCTCCTCCTCCCAACACTCCTGAATGAAACCATTCTGGAATTCCATCCAGGAGAACTCCAAAGCTTTGCAGGGAGAGGAATTTTCAAGTAACAGCTGAGTGTCAATGGGCAAAATATTCTTATTTTGCTTCATTTTCCTCAGTCATAAACGACCTGCACATCCTCACCCTGGAGAGGAGCCTTAGCCCTGGAACCAAGACCTGTCCTGCTGAGGCCTTTCCTAAATGAGTAAATCTAAAGCTGGAAACAAATCTTAAGCTTCTGGTTGAGTTTCTCTTATGAGTGACCTGAAAAAGATTCTGCCTCAAGAGATGCTGTTAATAATTAGCCCCATGTCACCTGCAGTGAGGAGAAGATCAGAAGATCAAGCCCCTCCCTGGGTGTGAGCAGGAGGGTCTGGGAGGCTGCAGAGCCCTGGGGGTGGTCCCAGCAGCCCTGCCTGAGGGATTCCCACATGGAGACACACCTGGGGTGGATTCACCAGGCTCTGTCTCCTCCAGATCTCCACAGATCCTGCACACAAAGAGCCACCAAGGCAAACATGGCCCTGGAACCCTCCACATGTTCCACCTCAGGGGGTGGTGACCTTTATAATCAGCGGGGAGAACAACCCTGAGCCTCCCTGAGCTCTGGTTACACCTAATCATGGCTCTCTGGGGGGTCCTCTCCTCTCCTTGGCTTTCCAAGGCCACTGGGTTGAGCTGTGACCCAACAACGGGTTGGGGCACTCCCAGCTCAGCTCCAACTCATCCAATGCCATGTGGGAACAAACCAAACTCTGTGTCCTCTCCAAGTGCTGCTGGAATACCAACCTGCCAGGAGAAGGGATGTCCCTGCCTGCCTTGGGGATCATGGGGGGAATGAGCAGCTGGAACATGAGATTTTGGGACAACCCAGTGGCTAAAAACCCAACTGGAATCCCAAGGGGTGTGAACAGTGGGGGAATAACAACCCTTGGAGTGGGGTTGCTCATGGAAAACTGTGCCAGATGGAACTTGGGAACCCAAAGAAGATGGATTTAGAAAGCAACAACAAAAAGAGAAAACTATTAGAACAAACCCTAAAGGGTTTCCCAAAGAAAGGAACTTTCCCACTGATGGGCAAGAGGTGAGATGTGGAGAAGGCTCTTAGAGATGCTGCACTGACACAGACTGGTCACTGCTCCTCTTCCTGGAAAGAGGAGGAATCAGAGAAACCTTGGAGTCACTGAGGAGACAAAGAATGGCCTTGGCTGGATGTCACCCCACTCAGCTCAGCTCATCTTGCTCCAGGAAGTGTCTCTGCCTCAGGTTCTCCATCTCCATGTGCTGTTCCATCTCCCAGGCTGAAGGACCTCACATTAAACAAAACACCTTCTTCAGGAGGAAAAGACAAACCTCCCAGAGTGGGCAGAATTGATGTCAGGGAGTAATTATATCAACCACTTAATTAAATGGCAGAGACCCAAAGACAGGGACTTCATTAAATAGAAAAGCAGCCAAGTTGAATCCATAAATAGTTTCCAAAGTGTGTTCATTTTCTGGGGCCATTTCACTGCACAAACACTGAGAGCTGTACCCTTGAGAGAAGGAGAGGCACAAATCAGGCCCAGCCAGGAGAAACACAAATGCCTGGATGTCATTCCCTCTTCCCTCTGCAAACAAACATGGCAAAGAATAAATCCAGAATTTCCCCTGTCAGTAGATCAGTTATTGAGCCCAAGGGCACAAGGGGAGCAGGGAATGCCTTGGGAGGGTTTCTGTTCACATCCCTGAAGGACCTGACCAGCCAAATCCCACCAGAAAGGTGGGAAAATGAGGGAAGAGGCAGATGTGGGAATAAAGACCAGAGACACCAATTAAAGGGAGGGGGGAGTGAGTAAAGGGGAATGAAGGCAGAAAACAATGAAACCAACTGTGTCCAAGAAACACCTGGATGTGGAACTTGCAGCTCTGGTCTGGTTGACAAGGTGGTGGTTGGTCAAAAGGTGGACCTGAGGATCTTGGAGATTTTTTCCAACCTTAATGAACCTGTGATTCAATGCCAGGAAAATATAAGTGACCATTTAAACAACACGGTCCAGAAACACACTGGAATTAAATAAGGTAGTAGATGGTAACTTTGTTTGTGTAGCAGCAGGACCAGCTCCCTCCACTCAGGGACAGCCCAGACACCTCTGATTCAACAAATCCCCAAGCTCTTCCTTCCCCTTTCTGCTTCCCTTTGCAAAGCCTTCCTATTTTTAAGAGCAGCCCCAGCATGGATTAAGTGGCCATGATAGCAGAGTATAAAAACTTCAAAGAAGCCACTGGGAGTTATTCTGCTCCTGCATTACACCCTCCTTGAAAAAGCTCCTGGGCTGCAGAGATAAGAGCACAGCTTTGATTTGAAGGCTTTTGTATTGCTTGGAGTGTTTGTGTATTAAAGTGGCACAGCCTGAAGTTTTCAGGTCTCCCAGCAAGCCCCCAGACAACAAAAAGCACATCCCTTTTATCAGGAGCATGAGCAAAGCAACTCAGGCAAAGGAGCTTCAAGATTTTGGAAATGTTCCCAAAAATATTCAAACCCTTCCTTTCCAGGGGTTTAAACAGAAATTTCAGCCAAGCTGAGCCAGTGTTTCTGCAGAACAAGAGATTGGGAATTCAGAGAAACCCAAGATGTCAGAGTGGCTCTTTGGGGACATGGCTGGTGCCCAGGCAGTGCTGGCAGTGCCCTGGGGAGGACTCTGCCCCAACCTCCCCCAGCCCAGGGACATGGGCACAAACTCTCCCACCTGGGCACAGCTGGAGAGCTGCCCAGGAACAGCTGGGCCTCCTTCAGGCCAGAGAACAGGCAGCATTTGGGGATCACAGAATTCCAGAGCTCTGCTCACTGTGCACCTCGGGAAAAGCACAACATTGCTCAGGTTTGCACCAAAAGAAACCTCAAATATAACGTGGCTTTTCCAGAGGGCTGAGAAGCTGCTCCCCTCAGAGCCTTCCCCTTCCCAATCCACCCCTGCCTCTTGGGAAGGAATTCCTCAGCTTTTCCTGACTCAGTTTGTCTGAGCTGAAAGCTGGGGGAGATGGAGTTCATGTTCTCAGCAGAAAGGGTTGGTAGCAAATCCTCCTTTTGCTGCCACTCAGGTTCTGCTTTATTATTTTCTGAATTCATTTCTGAATTCATTTCATTCAGAATCCATTTCTGAAGGGGGAAATCCAATTTTCCCGAAACCCTGTGGCACTCTGGGAAGATGCCAAGCCCTGCCCACCAACCCGGTGCTGTTCCCACCTCCAGTGGTTTTCCCCTCAGGATGGAAGAACTCTGTTGGTTTTTTGTTTGGGTTTTTATTCCCTGCTGCTGCTGATTCCATCTGGATCTTCTCCACGGAATTATTCCCACCCCACCTCTTATTTTCCATGAGTTTTGTGACACTTGGCCAAGTCCTGCTGACAGAAACCCCACCAGGTGCCATCTCCAGCTGGTGACTTCCCATCTCCCTTGACTTCCAGAGCTCTCTGCCAATGCCACTGGGAACTCTATTTTGAGCATCAAAGGGATCAGCTGTGGGGAAACCAAAAGAGAAAAGCAGAGTGGAAAAATCTGGTCCTTGAAGCATCTCAACAGATCAGCACAGAAATGAGAAAATAATTCAGAGCAGGAAACTCAGGGGTTGTGGTTTCCTGTCCCCAAAAGGGGGTTTGTTTCTTGGGGACACAGAGACTCAGGAAACAGCATCCCAAAGAATCCTGGTGGGGTGAGTCAGGCTGAAAAAATGGTGGAAAAAAAGGACAAAAGAGGTTTTGGGAATGTTGGGGGTGTGACAGAAAGGAATTTAATTGGAGAAAAATAAAATACCACTGGGAAATGTTGGGAGGTGGCAAAAACCTGGCAGACCCAGGGGGTGTGGGGTGAGGAACCAGCTTTGGAGCCAAGGAATGATGGCAAGGAGGGACCTGCAGGGAGGAAAAGGGACAAAAAGGGAAAGCAGACCCCCAAAACATTGAGTGGAGGGAAGGAAATGCAAAGGGATGGCTTTGAAGGGGTTTGGGAGGAGGATGGAGGAAGTCAGAGAATGTCATCATGGACACACCACCTTGGGAGGGCTCATCCTTCAGGGTGCCCAAAATCCCTGTTCCAGCTGGGCACAAAACAGGGACAGAGGGACACAGCTGAGGGGTCAGAGCTGCTGGGCAGGGCACCCTCAGCTCCTGGTGCCCACAAACCCCGGGCTCTGGCACTGCCCAGCATCAACTCACCACAGAGTCCTGTTGCCCAAGTGTCCCAGTCCAGCAGGTGGGCCCAGTTTGTCCCTGTGTGGGTGTGCCCAAAGCTGGGCATTCCAAACCCTCTGGGCCATTTCCCAGAACTGTTCCCAATGGCCCATTGGCAGCAGCTGCCCAGGGCACAGCTGAGCCCTCAGGCTGGGAGCTGGCTGGGAAAGAAGCCTGGCAGAGGAGCTGGGAGAACTGCCCTGCAGGGACTCCTTGGCACCTCCACACCCACCTGAGGGCTCAGCTCTGCCCATGGGCCAGCAACCATTCCAAAATCCCCCCTGACTGCCAGAGTCAGATCCCCCAGTGTGGAACTCCCTGCCCTGGGGGAGGCACTGGGGGCTCCCACCCAAACCTGAGGGGAGAGAATCTTGGGCTTTGGGGACCTCTGGGACCACTGATGGGATCCAGAGGAGGAGCAGCCCCTGGCCAGGAGGAGCCCCCCACTCTCCACCAGACTGTGCCATCATCTGCACCAACAGGTTTGTCCCTTCCTTTTCCTTTGGCCTCGGGGGAACCACGTGGGGCTCAGCACAGGGGCCACCAAACCCCCCTGTGTTTGTGCCCCAGGGGGTGGGTTACACTGCTGGGCTTGGGGGTTAAACCCAATTTCTCTTTGTGCCATTGCATTTGTTGCAATATTGTTATTAAATTGTAGCTCTGATTTATAATCTCTTTTGTGCTGGGTTTGTTTCTCCTGCAGGTTCACCTTCAAACCAGCACACCAAGGAAAGCTCAGGGGGTTGGGATGAGGGTTGGGAAGGGCACCAAGTTGGGTTTCCCTGAACAAAGATCCTGCAGCTCCAGATCCTGGGAAGAGCCTGGAGTGGTGCCTGCTGTGCCAGCTCAGGCTCCAACCCAGATTAACTCTCCTTGCTGGGCCTTTTCATGGAATTTTGGCTGGTTTTAATCCCCCAGCCCATCAGAGGAAGGAGAAAATCCCCTGCAAAATAAATCCTGAGAGGGAGCTCCTCCTCCAAGAGTTCCTGATGCTTCTGTGTAAAACCAGGAATAGCCCAGAAGGGAAATCTGAGAGGGAATTCATGGGCTGAGAGGAACTGAAAGCACTTTGGGGAGGCAAAAATTCTGCTTTAAGGAAACATTTCAGTTCCTTTCCCACCTAAGAGGCTTCACCAGGACAAAATATATAAGCAAAAAGCCTGAGAAAATTTAAGCAGGGCCATTTGTGAACTCCCCATCTCAATTTGGGAGCCCATAAACTCCTTTTTTCCCCAGGATTTTCATAAAGTGGGTTTTAGTGAAGTGGGAAATCAAATTTGCAAGAGCAACGACTGCAGCAAATCAGGATAAAATGTTTGATGCTTCCTGACACTTAAAATAATTCTCTAATCTGGTTTGCTGGAGTTTTGCAATAAACTCTCCTTGCTTGGAAATAAGGAGGAATCACAGGGGGGAAAGAATTCCAATAAAAAATGATGCACTGAATGTTTTCAACTCACACAGTTATGGGAGATTATAAAGAGCTGCAGATTAAACCACCTGAAAGGGGAATCTTTAATCCCAGCAAGCAAATTGAGAAGTAAAATTGAATTTCTCTTGATTTTAGGGATGAAAAGGAGATCCTTTATCCCCTCCATCCATGGCCAGAAATACACTGGATTTCTCTTCCACGAAGGTTATTTTGGTCACTGTTCAAGTCATGAGGTCTCAGGATCATCTTTATCCTGCTATTTTTATTTCTCCCTGCCAGGTTTTTGCCCTTGGCACAACTTTCCAGCCTCTGTTCTTTGCCATCCTTCCTGGAGCACCCACTTTATTTATTCTCCTTAAAACCTTTAACAACTTTGAATTTATGGGCTCAACTTTCCAGCAAGGCCTCGATGCTGTTGCCCAAACTCACGTGTGTATTTTGCAGAATGAGACTGTTTGAGTATTTTATTTTACTTTATTTATTTTATTTTATTTTTTATTGTATTGTATTTTATATTTTATTTTATGTTCATTTAATGTTTTTTATTTTTATTTCCTTTTATATTATATTTTATTTTATATTTTATTTTTGTATTTAATTTAATTTTATTTTTATTGTATTTCATTTTATTTTATTGTATTTCATTTTATGGTATTTTATTGTATTTTTATTTTATTTTATTGTATTGTATTTCATTTTATGGTATTTTATTGTATTTTATTGTATTTAATTTAATTTAATTTTTATTTTATTTTAATTTTATTGTATTTCATTTTATGGTATTTTATTTTAATTTTATTTTATTGTATTGTATTTCATTTATGGTACTTTATTTTATTTTATTTTATATTTTATTTTATTGTATTTAATTTAATTTTATTTTATTATATTGTATTTAATTTAATTTTTATTTTATTTTATTGCATTTTATTTTATTTTTTTAATTTCATTTTATTTTTATTTTATTTTTATTGCATTTCATTTTATTGTATTGTATTTTATTGCATTTTATTGTATTGTATTTTATTGCATTTTATTTTATTGTATTTTATTTTTTTATTTTATTTATTTTATTTTATGTTTATTTTATTTTATTCTATTTTATAGTATTTTATTTTATGTTTATTTTATTTTATTCTATTTTATAGTATTTTATTTTATTTTATTTTATGTTTATTTTATTTTATGTCTATTTTATTTTATTTTATGTCTATTTTATTTTATTTTATGTTTATGCTTATTTTATTTTATTTTATGTTTATTTTATTTTATTTCATTTTATTTTATTTTACAGGTTTTCTGTGGCAGAGCTATTTTAAACACAGCAGGACTCGAGGACAAGGTTTTCACTGCTGATTTTGGCCTATTTTACTGGTGGCTTTTGCCTTTCTCACTTTGGTCACTCATAGCAACAAAATAAAACACAAATATTTAAATCCAGACTCAAGCAAAGAAATCTGCTCAATATTTTCATATTTAGATGCCCAGGAAATAATCTGGTGGTTTTACCTAAAAACTTCCCCCATGTTTGGAGGTTTTTAATAAACACCAGCAAAAGTTTTCCTTTAATTCTTCCCATCACTTTTTGGAACCTCCTTGTGTGTTTTTTGGTCAACTCCAGGGCAGCCAAGTCTGGCTGAAACTCCTCCTGCCTCCCTGGGATCAGCACAAAAGACATTTGGGTTATGCCAGAGGGAGAAAATTCAGGTTCTGGCAGCAACTTCTGCAGAGATTTGGACCTGCAAGTGGGAATATTTTGATTTTTTTCCCAGTTGTCCATTCATCCCTTGGCCAAATGACTTTAGTTTCTTCCTTGACTTGTCGGTCAATGCTGCTGTTATGGGTTCACCCAGGTGGGCCTAGATTTGGGCTCTGAAGTCTGGACTAGGCTGAAGCTGTCAGCTGACTTGAGCTGGGCTGAGCCAACAGCTGACCTCTTCTAGCCAGGAACTTTGTATTCCATCCCACATTATGGCATCATCTCCAGGGCAGTAGGAACCAGTGTGGGAGTGGTTAAGGCAGTGGCTTCTCAGCCTCCTCTTGGGAGGACACACGATGCTGTCCCAGGGGGGATGGAGAGGACCAGGCCCACCACTGGCTCACAGGGTACCTCAGGAAAGTAAAATGTGTTGTTCTGGGTCTCTCCTTTCTGCTTGGGTTTGTCTCCCTGGGGAATAAGCTTCTTCTTAAGTAATGTGTAGTTAGGACAGTAGAATTTGTGTGTTCGTTAAGAAGTTGAGGTGGGGAACTTGTTGTTGCAGACTTGTGTGAGTGAATATTTGTACTCTCTTCTAATTGTCTCTTTCTTTCTGTGAAAGATATATGTAGATTTAGTATAAATGCAGTTTGAAGTGTTTGTTTTTCCCCTCTCTTTTCCTCCCTTTCCCTGGTGTTAGGAGGGAGGCTTTTCTCTCTGTGCTTGGGGGGGGTTGGCAGTTGCTTATCCCAAACCAAGACAGTCAATGATGCCGAAACCCGGGAGCGACGGAGGACCTTGGCGGGTGTCCCAGAATCTTGGCAGGCTTCCCGGGAGGATTGTTGTAGAAACACAGATTGATAACTGCCTTGTTTAGGTACATCCAGAACAGAAAATGTAAACAACTCTCCCTTACTGCTGAATGCTCGTTTTCACTGTTTCACTGTCTTTGTGAGTTCAAACAGCTCGACTGGTGCCTGCTGTGACTGCAGCCACTGCAGAGAAGAGAGGCCCATGTAAGCTGTTCGTGTGTGGCAAGACATGGCTGTTTGATTTGAATCCCTGAGGACTCATCATGGGAATGCTGATGTGCTGTCCTGGGCTGAGCTGGCAAAGCGCCAACTGTCCAGGACAGAGTGAAAAGGGTTCCTCCTCCCCCCAACTAGCCAAGGGAAAAAGAAGAGGGAGAGGAAAGAAAAACCCTCAAAACCAGGTTTATGCTGGAACTAACTACATGTATTTATGCAGAGAAGAGAAAATTAAGAAGATACTACAATATAACACCCACTTACACAAGTTATGTACAACAAGAAATAACTTCCCACTTCCCAGTAAACACAAATTCTACCATTTTAACTACAAATCATTCTAGAGAAGTTGGTTCTTCAGAGACAGACTTAAGCAGAGAGAAAAGCTAAGAACAAACATTTTACTTCCCTCAGATAACATGATGTTAAGCCGGTGCTCTGGGCTTGGGCCTCCCCATCCCTCCTGGGATGGCAGAGTGTCTTGCTGGCACCACAGCTGTGAAGCAACTGCCCAAGCCACACCCACACACCAGCTCTTACCCCTTTTGAGATGATGCAATATGGTATGGAATACAATATTATTGGCTAGAAGAAGTCAGCTGTGAGCTAGCTCAGCCCAGCTCAAGTCAGCTGACAATTCCCAGGCCTAGCTGAACTTTAAAACCTAAATTTAGGCCCAGCTGGCTAAACCCATAACATGTGCCCAGGAGCTGATGAGGAGCATCTCACCTGGACTGGCAAGGGGAGGAGTTGTTCCTGGCTCGATGGGCCCATGGTGCCTCAGGCCACCTGTAGGTGGATAAAGTCGAGGGGTGGATTTACCCATGAACACTGTTCTTAAGGTTATCCACAGCTGTGAAGCGTGTTTGCCATTGGGAGACCCCAGTGAATGGGGAAAAGAGGAGCCAATTTTGCCAAGAGATGGGTGGGCAAAAAAAAATCAAAATATTTTCACTTGCGGGTCCAAATCTGGCAAAAAAAAATCAAAATATTTTCACTTGCGGGTCTAAATCTGGCAAAAAAAAAATCAAAATATTTTCACTTGCGGGTCCAAATCTCTGCAGAAGTCTCAGTCTCTGTGTTAGTGTGAACAAAACCCCTCCATTTTCTCCCTCTGGCATAAATTAAATGTGCTTTGTGCTGATCCAGTGCCTTTTCTGACTGCAATAAGAACTCCAAGGCATTCCCTTGGATTTGAAAAGGGTTTTTTTGGCCTGCCTGGAGGCTCTGCTGCTGCTTTGCCTCTTTCTGTGCAATTCAAGAGCTCAGAAAGACAAAGCCAAAAAGGCCAGAAAGGACTTAAATCACTCAGAAAATCCTGGTGAAAACATCCTGGCCGTGATTAAAAAACTTCTTGGCATTGAAGGAAGTAACAGAGGAAATATTTGGTGTATCCTCCAAAAACAGGGGGGAAAATCTCCTTGTCCTGGATGGAATTCTGGGGGGAATTTATACAAAGCTCCCAAATGAAGTGCCTGGAGGCATCACAGCCCTGGGGATGGGGTAATTAGCATGGGCAGCAGGATTTAATTAAGTTTTACACCCCTGCATGATGCAGTAGATGGAGAACTGCAGGACAAGCCAACCTGCCTTAACCAGAACTCATAAATCAAATTAAACCCCCACTTATTGAAACCACTGGCACAGAAAAAGCTTCAGAAATAGATAAAAAACTCCAAAGTTCACAAATCCTTCTTCAACAAGGAAGCAACAAAAAATATTATTAATCCTGACATCCTATCCAGGGCTTTGTCTGCAGGTTTATTTTAGATGAGGGGAAAAAAAAAAAAAACTGTCACAAGGTCTGACTTTGATGTGCACTTTGCAGTGTTTTCTTAAGAGGCATTTTTGGGAGTGGTGTCACCAAAGGGCACAGGATGTTTGTGCACTGGAAAATGGAATTATTGTAGCCTGGAACAAACAGAAGAGCCTGATGGTCAAAACACAAGATTTTCATGGATAAAAGTTTGACCAAAAAAGTTTGACCAAAAAAGTTGGACCATGAACAAAATCCAAAATCCACCCCCTGGGAGGAGTTCCCAGTCCCATCCCAGGACTGGGACCTTGGGAAATGAAAGCCCCAGAATTATTGTAAGATTGGAAAACACCAAGATACAGGTGATTAAACCCCAAGAATTCCTTAAAATGCAGGTGGGGTGGGAGGAGAAGGGACGTGGAGTGGGAACTCCCAAAGCTGATTAAACACCAAACCCCCCCAAATCTGGGAGCAAAAGGGCAGAGAAGGAAAACCAAAAGCAGCTCTGGGAAGGGCTCCCCTCCAGCTGCTTCCCAAGAGGAAACTGCAGGGAATTCCAAAGGATAGAACTGAAGGAATGGCAGGAGTAGGACTATCAGGTAACACAGAGAATCACAGAATCAGTTGGGTTGGAAGAGACCTCCGAGGTCATCAAGTCCAACTCTTGGTCCAACCCCACTGTGATCACCAGCCCAGGGCACTCAGTGCCACATCCAGTCTCACCTTAAACACCTCCAGGGATGGGGAATCCACCCCCTCTCTGGGCAGAACATTCCAAAGCCTGACCACCCTCTCTGCAAAGAATTTCCTCCTGATATCCAACCTAAACCTCCCCTGGCAGAGCTTAAGCCCCTCTGGCTCTACTGTTGGTTGCCTGAGAGAAGAGACATCAGGAGATTACCAGGATGGGGCCATAATTGAATCATGGAATCATCAAGGTGGGAAAAGAGCTTTAAGAGCATCGAGTCCAACCACTGAGGCAGCACCACCACATTCACCACCAACCCACGGCCTCAAGTGCCACATCCACACATTTTTTGGACACTTCCAGGCATGGAGACTCCACCACCAAAGGCATTTTATGCCCCAGGCAGGATCTTTCTTTACTTACCCTGCTCTGGTGGAAAGGTTTGTTCTTCCCCTCAGCTCCAACACACAGGGTGAGTTTTCAGCAATCCCTGCCTTGTTTTTTACACCATTTTAGCTCGTTCAGGAGTTGCCCTCCAAGAAACAGCTGCCTGCACAACTCACACAACTTTATTAACAATCAAAGGTGAAAATAAGAAGGAGAAAGACACTTCTGGTTAAAAATAAAGGAAGGAATGCAAGGAACTGCCTGCACAAGTTTAAACTGTTCCTGCCCTCAGGAACAGCTTTTCACAGCTTGTTCAGATTCACTGGAAAACTAATTAGAGAAGATGACAAATAAGGTGAATTGTACCCAAGCTGTGGCTATAAAACAAAGGAGCTGGATGTTTGGAGGTGGTTTTTAAGGAAGTTCTGAGGTTAATTCAATAAATATAAAGGTGTTTGCCAGTTTTAGAACCTCCAACATCACTCTCCAACCAGCCCCAGCCCCAGGAGCTACAGAGGAACATCATTTACCCCAGCAAGGGGAAAATCCTGCAACACAGCAGCAACTTCAGCAGGAGAACAGGGGGGAGATGAAATCACAGCCCTGCATTTTAATTTAATCAGGTGAAAGGATTTTTTTTTTCATCTGTTAATGCGAAATTAGCAACAGATTGGACTTTAAACTGCCACTGGGAAACCAAAAAAAAATCCAAATTAAATCTAAGGCTGCAGCTGAAAGTGTGAATAGCACAGAGTGAGTGTGGGGGGAGTGTGGGACACCCTGCAGGGATCCCAAATTTCCCTCCAGCCTTTCTGGATTTAGGGATTACAGCCCTGGATGTTAATGCTGCTTCTCTGAACATCCTTCCAACATTTAGGGCAAAAGAGCAGATTAAAGGGCATTTTCCTGCCCTCACTGTGTTTGTGAGTGCCCATTTCTCTGCAGCTGCACAATTTATTGAGCAAAGGCTGCACAAAGCCTAAAAACCACTAATTGTGGAGGTTTTATTCTTGACAAAAGCTGAAGTGGCCAAACTGCTGCTGCTGTTTGACCCACGGGGGAGGTTTTTCCTCCCTGCATTTCTAATGGCACAACCAGTTCATGAACAGACCTCAGACACCAAAGGAAACCCTCAGAACTCAGGATGCTGTACCAGAGCTAAGGTTTGAGCTCCAGATGGAACTTCTGCTCCAGCTGTGGAGGCAAAAACCTGACACAGAATTGATACAGAATGGAACATTTGGAATATATAAGAAATATTCTTATGTGTGAACAAACTCCAAGGGAGAGCAAAGGCTGTGCAGGACAATCCTGTTGGAGAGAGGGAGAAGGTCCCTCCTGAGCCTCCTTTTCTCCAGCTGAGCCCCCCCAGCTCCATGCCCTTCCCTGGACACCCCCCAGTTGTCTCCCAGTCACATCCCCCTTTTTTAGCCACCAATTTACACACCAGAGCAACAGGTCAAACCCTGTCCTGGTTCCCTCAAGCCCATTTTGGGTTGGGCAGGTGGAAAATCCCCCCCAGGTCAGCAGAGCTGCTCCTGTTGTGCCCCAGGACCACACTGAGCTGAAAGGAGGGAATTAAAGACTAATCCTGCACTGATATTCCCTGGGAAATTCCAGCAGGACACCTGGAGTGCCCCTGCAGTTGGACTGGCCCAGGGTTTGAGTTTCACTCTGATGGTTCTCTACGAGCTAATTAATTGTTATCTCCATTTAATACAAAAGCAGAACTTTTTTTCTTGGCTTTTCTGCCTTTCTTTAACATTCCCCACAATGAGGCTGCTCCTTAACCTCAGCCATGGATTTCCTGGATTCAGGAAGAGCTCACACTGATGCAGTTCAGGAAGAACAACCTGCACCTTCTGCCACCCCCCCAGAGCTCCAGCAGCTTCTCCAGGGCAGCTTTTGCACTGCAACATTTCAAAAGCAGAGATGAAAAATCACTCTACAAATCACTCTATAAATCACTCCAAAGATGGAGCAGGAGAGGAGTGGAAGGAGAAGTCTGGGCTGTAGTTCCAGGCATGAACAATCCTGGATTCCAGAACTCCTCTGCAGCCCACTCTGGCTCCTGACCCTTCCTGCAAACACTGGTTGGTGCTCCACAAGAGCCAAAAAAGCACAGATAAAGCCATTGTTTTGGGAGTCTCCTGCCCCAAATGTGGGAATTCTCCATCTCTCCATGCACAAGCACCAAGACCAGCACTTGGGGACCCCGTGGTGGGTCAGGAGTGACCTGTGAAGGTGCTGCTGGCAGGGATGTGCTCCCCAGGGCCAGCACTGTGATGATGCTCTCAGGGGCTCTGAGTGCATTAATTCCATCCAAAATGTCATTTAAGTTGCTTTACACTTGATGAAATACCAGCAATTTCCAGGAATACTTTGAATATTGTGGATGTTACATCAGTATAAACAAACTGTGCTCTAACACATCCACTTTCTGTCTGTGTTATAACACACAGAAATAAGATATTCAGTTCTGTGCTCCCAGCCAAGCACTACCCAGGTCCTTTCTTTACAACTGCTACACAATTTGTTCTCTCTTTGAACTCAGAGCAAAGCAAAACTGTTTAAAGATCACTGAGGAGCAGGAGGGGGAAATGCAGGGAAATGTTCTGCTTTCCTTGTGCCTCACAGGAACTCACCCTCCTGGCTGTGCTGGTTTTGCTGGGAGTAAAAGGAGGTGATTTGGTTGGGGTGGGAGTTGTGGTGTATTTTGGGGAGCCCTTTCATGCCAATCTGAAGCCTGGAAGTGGCACGGAGGAGACAGGACTGTGATCCCAGGACAACATTCCCTCACCTGGAGAAGGACAGACATACACAGACATGTGTACCATTCTAAAGAATGAGCAAGGAAACCAAAATAATTAAAAGGATATAAGAGTTTGAGTGAAGTCTGGAGAGTTTAAACCACTCCTGTGAATTGTAAGTGGTGGAAATAATCTGCTGCCTGTGGGTTTGCAGCTGCTCTCCCTTAGGAGCACAGCTATAGAGTCTAATATATTAGTTTAGTGCAATAAATCTCATCCATCACCCTCAACTTGACAAGATCTATTTTCCTGCAAAACAAGGCAGAAAGATGAGGGACAGTTCTTGAGAACTCTGGGGATGGCACCTTCAATGATGCACTAAATTTTGGGCCTCACTGAGGAGTTCCAACCCAGCTGTGAGTCCAAGGGGTGTTTTAGATTTATGACCTGGGACAGAACTCCACTGGAAACAGGAACTGGAGATGGTTATCCCTAAAAAAACACCCCAGAAAGAAGAGCACCCACTTCATTTGGAGGTCACCACTGGGCTCTGGGTGATGTTCTCAGGATGGTGTTGCTGAGGAGGAGAAGAGGAATTCCTGCTTTATTTCAGCACTCAGGTCTGGTCAGGGCATGGGAGAGCAGTTGACTCTTTATATAACCCCATAAATGCTCTTCAAAGAACCAGCTGAGATGCTGGTCAAGGAGAGACAGCCCAGAAAACCAACCATGAGCTCTTTGAGGAGCCCAACTCTTCTCCAAACTCAGGGCAGGGCTGAATCTGTAACCCTGCACCGGGGGGATCTCAGACACAAATCTGGGGCTGGCAGAAGGTTTCCAGCTCCTTTCTCCAGCCCCTGCCTTTCCAAGCCTGGCTTGGAAGGGTCCTTAGGCTGAGCTCAAGCCCTGTCACAGTTTTCACCCCATTAACACACAAACACTCCCTCCAGGGCCCCAGAATAGAAAAATATTTCTATTTTTGAAAGAGCTGCATCTTGCATGGTCAGTGAACACCTCCAAGTGTTCTCCTGTCCCACCTCCAGGTGTTCTCCTCTCTCACCTCCAGGTGTTCTCCTGTCCCACCTCCAGGTGTTCTCCTCTCTCACCTCCAGGTGTTCTCCTGTCCCACCTCCAGGTGTTCTCCCCTCTCACCTCCAGGTGTTCTCCTGTCCCACCTCCAGGTGTTCTCCTCTCTCACCTCCAGGTGTTCTCCTCTCTCACCTCCAGGTGTTCTCCTGTCCCACCTCCAGGTGTTCTCCTGTCTCACCTCCAGGTGTTCTCCTGTCCCACCTCCAGGTGTTCTCCTGTCCCACCTCCAGGTGTTCTCCTCTCTCACCTCCAGGTGTTCTCCTGTCCCACCTCCAGCCCAATGGACCAACCCCAGAGCACTTTCCCTTCCTGCCTTCTCAGCTATTCCAAGATAAATATAAATACTGATGGCAAAGCATGGAGCAAACACTCCAGTGGCTCCTCTGCAGCTCCTGCAGACTCAACAAGTGCTTTAAAGTGGGTTTTGCCACCAGACCTTTTCTGGGCTTTGCTTGGGTTTCTCCTCAGTGACATCTGAGGGTTTATATAAAACTGGGTTGGGTCCAGAGAAGAGCAACAACCTGGGGAAGGGACTGGAGCACAAGCCCTGTGGGGAGAGGCTGAGGGAGCTGGGGGTGTTCAGCCTGGAGAAGAGGAGGCTCAGAGGTGACCTCAGCACTGTCTGGAACTGCCTGAAGGGAAGTTCTGGCCAGCTGGGGGTTGGTCTCTTCTCCCAGGCACTCAGCAATAGGACAAGGGGGCACGATGGGCTCAAGCTCTGCCAGGGGAAATTCAAGTTGGAGATCAGGAGGAAATTCTTTGCAGAGAGAGTGCTCAGGGATTGGAATGGGCTGCCCAGAGAGGGGGTGGATTCCCCATCCCTGGAGGTTTTTCAGCTGAGCTTGGCCGTGGCACTGAGTGCCATGATCTGGTAAAGGGACTGGAGTTGGACCAAGGGTTGGACTTGATGATCTCAGAGGGCTTTTCCAACCCAATCCATTCTGTGATTCTGTGGATGTGGCACTGAGTGAGAATCCACCATGTCTTGATCCAACCCCACTGTGATCACCAGCCCAGGGCACGGAGTGCCCTGGGCTGGTGATCACAGTAGGGTTGGATCAAGGGTTGGACTTGATGATCTCGGAGGTCTTTTCCAATCCAATCCAATCCAATCCAATCCAATCCAATCCAATCCATTCTATGATTCACTTGCCATGATAACATTATTTAGTGTTATGAGGAAAGGAATTAGGAGTTTTAGATCCTGAAATGCTCTGCATGAGGCACTAAATAAGGAAACCAGGCAGGGACAGATATTTTTAACTTTCTGAGTTCTAAAAGACACAATCCTGTTTCACTGAATTTGGTATAACAGTCACTTGGTGAGAATCTCACAAAACAACCCCCAGCAGGCTGGATAAACACCCCAAATATTTTGTCATCAATTTCTCTGCTCCCCAGTCAAGCCTCACATTCCCCAACCCCACTGTGGCACTTCTCTGCTTTGCATTAATTAACAAACACAGCTCCCAGTTAAAAAAAGTCCTGGAATGGCAGCCAAAAAAGGGCTGGAAAGAGCAGCTGGGAGAGCCAGGAATGGGCAGACTCCTGGTCCTGGGCACCACCCATGAGCTGATCCTGAGCCTCTTCCTGCCCATCCTCAATTGTCTCCCTGCTGAACCTTCTCTGCTTTGGCCTTCAAGCTCTGATTCCATCCCATCAGGATCAATGCCTGGCAACCAAAGCAGAGTGTGGACAGCTCCATGGGCAGTGGGAAGAGCTGCAGTGGCATCAGGGTGGCATCCAGAGAGCAATGAATTATTGAGCCAACAGAAATCCACGGCCTTGGCTGGACGGGCAAGTTTAAGAATGGATGAGTTGCACTTGGAGGGCAGTTCTGAGCAACAAAGTGGGAGCAAAGAGCTGCTCCAGCAGAAAAGATTCCAGACAACCAACCCCTACAGTGGAATCATGAGCAAGTTGGGCACCTCTGGGCAATAAAAGCAAAAAATCTCACAGCCCAGAATGGTTTGGTTGGGAGGGACCTTAAAGCTCATCCAGTGCCCTGGGCAGGGACACCTCCCACAGCCCAGACTGCTCAGGGTGCATCTTAAATACACACAGGCCTGAGAACAGGTTTCATTTGAAATCAACCCCCTCTCAGCTGTTAATAGACCTCTGTTAGATACACTTGGAGGGTGGGAAACCTTTCTGGTTATGATCTGATTTCAGCTTAAATAAAAGAGAACATTCTGGAGCGTGACCTCCCTCCACGTTTCTCCCCACGCTCCACTCACTAAAGGAATATCTATGCAAATTATGGTCCAGAAAATGCATTCCTAAGTGATAAAATCAGAGACAAGAGCCCCTGTTCATGCTTCAAACCCAACTGAATCCACACTGCCTCATTCTCTTTGGAGTTCAGGCTTTGAGACAGGCCATGAGGATTAAAAAGCTGTGTAGAAGGTGATAAAATATCCACAGAATGAGTGACTAGGACTGAATTCTGCCCCAGAGCAGAATCTAACCCAGCACTCCTCAGCCCTGCTACCCCCAAATCCCAGTTCCACCCTCACAGGGACCTCCTTTCATGCCCAAATCCCAACTTTGAACTCCTGGAGTTAAACATTTCAACCTTGTGGCTGGGAAAACGCTGAGGAATGAGGCAGGTCTGGTGGAGACAGCAAGAGTCACAATTCTGCTGAGGATAACCCACATTTCTGGGCTGAACTGCTAATCTGAAGCAGCTTCTTGGGGCTGTTCTGGATGGAGACCCACACAGGGTAACTTTACACATCTCTATTTGGTGACAGAGCCTCAGCCTCCAACTATCACAATATGATCCAACTGTGTGTTCTACTGCAGGATCTCTCCTCTTAAGGGACATTTAAAAGGAGTGTTTAACTCCATCACAGTCAGTTATGGTGTCCTCAAACCACTCCTGCCTTGCTGTTTGGGTCCCTTTCTAAACAAACAAACAAAAAGCTTCCTCATCCCCAAATGGGACTCATTTAAAAGGTTCTAATTGGGTTTCTCACAGGAGTCCTTTGGGCATGAAAGGTGAGCACCAAGAGCATCTCATGCTGTGGAATCATCAGCCTTGGTGCTGCTGGGGCTGAGCAGGGATCCCTTCCCTGGAAACCACAGTGGGAAGGGATCCCTTCCCTGGAAACCACAGTGGGAAGGGCACCCCAAAACGGTGATGAGATTCATTTAAAAGGTTCTAATTTCTCACAGGGACAGGGATTCCTTTGGGCATGATAAGTGAGCACCAAGAGCATCTCATGCTGTGGAATCATCAGCCTTGGTGCTGCTGGGGATGGGCAGGGATCCCTTCCCTGGAAACCACAGTGGGAAGGGATCCCTTCCCTGGAAACCACAGTGGGAAGGGCACAGTGGGCAGGGATCCCTTCCCTGAAAACCACAGTGGGCAGGGATCCCTTCCCTGCAAACCACAGTGGGAAGGGCACAGTGGGCAGGGATCCCTTCCCTGAAAACCACAGTGGGAAGGGCACCCCAAAACGCTGATGGGATTCATTTAAAAGGTTCTAATTGTGTTTCTCACAGGGACAGGGACTCCTTTGGGCATGATAAGTGAGCACCAAGAGCATCTCATGCCGTGGAATCATCAGCCTTGGTGCTGCTGGGGATGGGCAGGGATCCCTTCCCTGGAAACCACAGTGGGAAGGGCACAGTGGGAAGGGATCCATTCCCTGAAAACCACAGTGGGAAGGGCACAGTGGGAAGGGTTCCCTTCCCTGAAAACCACAGTGGGAAGGGATCCTTTCCATGAAAACCACAGTGGGAAGGGCACAGTGGGAAGGGTTCCCTTCCCTGAAAACCACAGTGGGAAGGGATCCTTTCCATGAAAACCACAGTGGGAAGGGCACAGTGGGAAGGGCACAGTGGGAAGGGATCCCTTCCATGAAAACCACAGTGGGAAGGGCACAGTGGGAAGGGATCCCTTCCCTGCAAAGCACAGTGGGAAGGGCACCTGAGCACTACAGAGCGCAGCAGGGACCTGATGTGGCACATCAGGTGACAGAGGGCACAGGGTTGTTGTGCCCCAGGGCAAAGGAGGGAAGGCCAAGGGGCTGTAAAGTTTATTTTCAGTTGTGTGCCCGACCTGTGGCACAGCCAGAAATTGAAGCCTGTCAAACGATCTGCAAACACCTGTTTGCAGAGGCAGAAGATGTTTTCATGACCTACTTTCCAAATGCTTGGAATCAGAAGCCCAGAGAGGTCGAGTTAAAGCCACTGTGACAGAAATAAATGCAAAGTTTTCAATTTGTGTATTAAAAAAAGCCTCTCAATTAAATGGTTTTTGTCACTGAAATTGTGCTGGGCTTTCCTGCCAATTGGAGGTGCTGGGAAGCTCAGCAGCAAAACATTCCAGTAAAAACACCTCTCCTGCCTGTAATAGCTTTGAGGTTATGGCCTTTCTTATTATTCAACATGATTTTCATCTTCCTCCACTGGCAGGTTTTGCCTTAATAGGATCTCCCCAACCTGCAGGCCAAAAAAGCTTTTAAAAGCCACCCTTGCAACAACTAATCCCAAACTGCAGCTGGATCCACTTTCTCTTGGCTCTGCTGAGCCTGGTCAGGGTTTGCTGCCAGTCTGGAGAGTTCACATGAACACTTTGGAATACACAAACTCCAACTCCTGCAGCTTAAAAGCCTGGAGTGCAGATCCCAACACATCCCAAGGGATTCCTGGATTTTCTCACAGTGTTTTTCTAGTCATGACCCAAAGTGCTGCTCCTGTCTGGAGCTGGGATGTGACACTGCCAAGGAATTCTTTGGAAGGAGGCAAAAAAAGTTGGATAAAAATGTATTTTAAGGGAAAAAATCGTGTTATTTAAAACTAAAATGATTAAGAGAAGTTATTTCTCAAAGCCTGAGAATACAATGCATTGCTTGAATATGATAATTAATTAAAAGAGATTATTTTATAATAATAGATCTGAGCAGATCTAGATGAGGACACCAATATTGCAGCACCTACAGGATCAAAGGAAGCTGGAAAAAATGCAGATTTTTAAAAATCTTTGACTACTTTATCATTATTCTCTTTGGAGAAACACCTCAAATTCCTGTCTGTCCCACTCTGATTCCAGTTCTGATTGGAATTTCAGGAGAAGGTCCTTGAGCTCATCCCAACCTGGCCACAGAGTCCAGTCCCAGGGAAAGAGGCTCAATAAGAGCAGCTCCACCACAAAATTAACCTCAAAAATCCCAGAAGTGTCTCTCAAATCAATTCCCTCTCCAGGGGCTTAAAATATTGTGTGCAATTAGTGCTAGAATCAAATCCCTCAGTGAATTCTAACAAATGTAGATACATTATTTGGCTTCTTATTTAGTTTTTTATTGTGCTTTTATTTATTTCCATAAAACCGGGGGGAAAAAAAGTCACCAAAAAAAATTTGATAATAAATGCCATTCTCCTTTCCAGAAACTTGGCAAAATAAAAAATATATCAGGATACATAATATCTAAAATAAACACTGAAGCAAAAGAAAGAATTCAGGTGGATGGTTTAAATGTTTGCCATTTCAAAAGAAAGAATTCAGGTGGATGGTTTAAATGTTTGCCATTTCAAAAGAAAGAATTCAGGCTGATGATTATAAATGTTTGCCAATCCAAAGCCTCACAGAAAGTGCTTATTTAAAGCACTGATTGAACTAATTCCATCCTGGAGGCAGCAGGTTCCTCCTGCACTCCAAATTAAAAATAATATCCCCATTAACCTCAGCAACAATTTCCTAATTGCCAAAGATGGCAAATCTTTTGTGCAACCTCCATCCCCAGGGGATTCAATCCTTGCTTTGCCTTCCAAACTCACCCCATGACTGAGCTGAAAGTCCCTCTGAAACAAAGTCAGACTCAGGGGATGTGTTTTATATGACAGCACAAAACATTTGGAAAAATGAGAAAGAGTCATCCCAAAGCAGCTCCTGCCATCAAGATTTACACATAAAATCCAGGCAAGAGCAGGGGCTGTTTGGAGCTCCGTGGTGTGGCCATGCCAGTTGGCACCACCAGCTGGGCAGCTGGCCCTGCACTTTGTTCCCTGTGTCCTGAGCAATGAGGATTGTTGTGCTCCCTGCCAGCAAACAGGGAACTGCTGTTTCTCTTTGTGCTGAGGGTCCAGCCAGAGAGGCTGAAGAATCCCTGCAGTGTGGGGTGAGTTTGCAGCTTAGTTTCTGTCACCTCCTGTGTGCCCTGAAAGCCTGACTGCCCAACACAGCCCAGAGCTGGCTGCCCAACACAGCCCAGAGCTGGCTGCCCAGAGCTGGCTGCCCAACACAGCCCAGAGCTGGCTGCCCAGCACAGCCCAGAGCTGGCTGCCCAACACAGCCCAGAGCTGGCTGCCCAGCACAGCTCAGAGCTGGCTGCCCAACACAGCCCAGAGCTGGCTGCCCAGAGCTGGCTGCCCAGCACGGCCCAGAGCTGGCTGCCCAGAGCTGGCTGCCCAACACAGCCCAGAGCTGGCTGCCCAGCACAGCCCAGAGCTGGCTGCCCAACACAGCTCAGAGCTGGCTGCCCAGAGCTGGCTGCCCAACACAGCCCAGAGCTGGCTGCCCAGAGCTGGCTGCCCAACACAGCCCAGAGCTGGCTGCCCAGAGCTGGCTGCCCAACACGGCTCAGAGCTGGCTGCCCAACACAGCTCACAGCTGGCTGCCCAACACAGCTCAGAGCTGGCTGCCCAGAGCTGGCTGCCCAACACAGCTCACAGCTGGCTGCCCAGAGCTGGCTGCCCAACACAGCTCACAGCTGGCTGCCCAACACAGCCCAGAGCTGGCTGCCCAACACAGCCCAGAGCTGGCTGCCCAACATGGCTCAGAGCTGGCTGCCCAGCACAGCCCAGAGCTGGCTGCCCAACACAGCCCAGAGCTGGCTGCCCAACACAGCTCAGAGCTGGCTGCCCAGAGCTGGCTGCCCAACATGGCTCACAGCTGGCTGCCCAACACAGCCCAGAGCTGGCTGCCCAGAGCTGGCTGCCCAGAGCTGGCTGCCCAACACAGCTCAGAGCTGGCTGCCCAGAGCTGGCTGCCCAACATGGCTCACAGCTGGCTGCCCAACACAGCCCAGAGCTGGCTGCCCAGAGCTGGCTGCCCAGAGCTGGCTGCCCAACACAGCTCACAGCTGGCTGCCCAGAGCTGGCTGCCCAGCACAGCCCAGAGCTGGCTGCCCAACACAGCCCAGAGCTGGCTGCCCAGAGCTGGCTGCCCAACACAGCTCAGAGCTGGCTGCCCAACACAGCTCACAGCTGGCTGCCCAGAGCTGGCTGCCCAACACAGCCCAGAGCTGGCTGCCCAACACAGCTCAGAGCTGGCTGCCCAACACAGCTCACAGCTGGCTGCCCAACACAGCTCACAGCTGGCTGCCCAGAGCTGGCTGCCCAACACAGCTCACAGCTGGCTGCCCAACACAGCTCACAGCTGGCTGCCCAGAGCTGGCTGCCCAGAGCTGGCTGCCCAACACAGCCCAGAGCTGGCTGCCCAAAGCTGGCTGCCCAGAGCTGGGTGCCCAGAGCTGGCTGCCCAACACAGCCCAGAGCTGGCTGCCCAAAGCTGGCTGCCCAGAGCTGGGTGCCCAGAGCTGGCTGCCCAACACAGCCCAGAGCTGGCTGCCCAAAGCTGGCTGCCCAGAGCTGGGTGCCCAGAGCTGGCTGCCCAACACAGCCCAGAGCTGGCTGCCCAAAGCTGGCTGCCCAGAGCTGGCTGCCCAACACAGCCCAGAGCTGGCTGCCCAACACAGCCCAGAGCTGGCTGCCCAACACAGCTCACAGCTGGCTGCCCAACACGGCTCAGAGCTAATCCAGCACAATTCCTGAGTTCCCTTTATGGCTCTGGAACACTGGATGTTTCCAGCTGCAGCCAGAAAAGGTGGAAGCAAAGTTTGTTTTCAAGCAGGTGGGAAAAACTTCCTCTCCTTGGCAGGGTCAGAGTTACCTGAAGCTTCAGGGCCACTCAGATCCCTCTCCCCAGTGGGAATCCCATCCCATCCTGTCCACATTTCCCTTTTCTTTCATACCAATAAAGGGCCAAACTTGAGATGTCATGCCCCTTTTCTTCCACACCAATAAAGGGACAAATTTCATATATCATTCCCCTTTTCTCCTGTATCAATAAAGGGCCAAATTTCAGATGTCGCTTCCCTTTTCTTCCACACCAATAAAGGGCCAAACTTCAGATGTCACTTCCCTTTTCTCCCACACCAATAAAGGGCCAAACTTCATATATCACTCCCCTTTTCTCCCACACCAATAAAGGGCCAAACTTCAGCTGCTCAGCAACAAACACCTAATGAATATATTGTTTTGCTCAGTGGGCTCATCCAGACTCTTGCCCAACTTTCCCTCCTCTCAGCAGAAATAAACCCACGGGAACCACATCACAAATATGTCAGTTTAAAAAAATCCAACATTAAAAGCACCTTCTCCATCCTACACAGTGTCCTGTACATCTCTAAAAAACCACTTGGGTAATGAAAAAAAAACAACAGGAAAATTGGAAAAAGCCCATTCACATTCAAAAGCAGGAAAGCAGCTGAAAGCTCAGGGGTATAAACATCAAGAGCACTAAGGAGACAAGCAGGTTTCATCCTCCCCTTCCTCCCACTCCCACAATCAGTTTTCATTCCTGAAGCCTTGGAGAGAGATTTTATTTCATGCCAGTCACAATCAGATATTTCAAGGCCTCCTTTTCAGTGTGTGTTTGGAGGAAAAGCAAATTCCAGGGAAAAAAATGCCTGCAAATAAATCATGTTCCCATTTAAAAGGAAGCTTAAAGAAGTGGCAGCCACAGAACTGGGTTATGGGCCATGCACTTTCACTCAGCAGAAACGTTTGGTGCCCTCCAGCAGTTCTCTGTTGGGAAGAGAAGGCAAAAGTAAAGAGATTTATGACATTAAACAGCACATTGATTGAAAGCAGAGCTGTTTGACAGCCCCAGCCATTACAGCAGAGCTTAATAAAACCAAATGTTTACCCCTGAAGGGGATTTGGGATAAAAAAAAATAAAATAAGCCTTTTCAACACTTGTGACAACGGGAGAATTTGCAAGGGATAACATTTTGGTGCTGAAAGTCAATGCAGAGAAGTGTTTTTTCTGCAGGGCAGCTCTGAGGTTTGCCCACAGGCTGTGCCAGGGCTGATTGTGGCGTGGCTGAGCAGCTACAACACGTCCTTTGTTGTCTGGGTGGCCATGCCAGCTGTGCCCACAGCTGGGGAGCACACAGGGCAGGCATGGGCACACCTGGGGGGGCTCCAGCACCACCAGACACTGGCACAGCACTGGGATGGCACTCGGGGCCACCACGATGCTCCCTGCCCTGTGCCCTCTGCCCCCTGTCCCAGTCCCAGTCCCTGTGCCCTCTGCCATCCTGTCCCAGTCCCAGTCCCTGTGCCCTCTGCCCCCTGTCCCTGTCCCAGTCCCTGTCCTGTCCCCATCCCTGTGCTCTCTGCCACCCTGTCCCAGTCCCAGTCCCTGTGCCCTCTGCCCCCTGTCCCTGTCCCAGTCCCTGCCCTGTCCCAGTCCCTGTGCCCTCTGCCCCCTGTCCCTGTGCCCTCTGCCACCCTGTCCCTGTCCCAGTCCCTGCCCTGTCTCAGTCCCTGTGCCCTCTGCCCCCTGTCCCTGTGCCCTCTGCCCCCTGTCCCTGTGCCCTCTGCCACCCTGTCCCTGTCCCAGTCCCTGCCCTGTCTCAGTCCCTGTGCCCTCTGCCCCCTGTCCCTGTGCCCTCTGCCCCCTGTCCCTGTGCCCTCTGCCCCCTGTCCCAGTCCCAGTCCCTGCCCTGTCTCAGTCCCTGTGCCCTCTGCCCCCTGTCCCTGTGCCCTCTGCCACCCTGTCCCTGTCCCTGTGCCACCCAACAGCTGCTCTTCTGCAAGGACTCTGCCAAAAGAGTAGAAAGAAAGGCACATTTCTCCCTCCATCCAATTTATTTGATCACCTGCAAATCACTCCAGACCTCAAAACCTGCTCTTAAATTTAAAGTCCTTTCTGTGATTCTGGGATCTTTCTGTTCTTATCATTTCCTGAATGTGACCAAAGTATTTCCCCTCTACCAGAGGAAGAAAAGCCTGATTTGGTTCCAGGTGTATTTGCCATTTAATGCCTTTGCCACAGGATGGAAAGAAGGGCAGGGATCACCTCCATCCATATTATTTTACGGCAAATCACTCCAGACCTCAAAACTGCTCTTATCAAGTCCCTTCTGTGACTCTGATCTTTCTGTTCTTATCATTTCCTGAATGTGACCAAAGTATTTCCCCTGTACCAGATGAAGAAAAGCCTGATTTGGTTCCAGGTGTATTTGCCCTCTAATGACTTTGCCACAAGGATAGAAAGAAGGGCAGGGATCACCTCCATCCACATGATTTGAACATAAATCACTCCAGACCTCAAAACCTGCTCCTATCAAGTCCCTTCTGTGACTCTGATCTTTCTTTCTTTTTATTTCACCAAGATTTTGCCCTTGTCCCAGACAAGGAAAGATCTGAATTGGCACCAGGTGTATTTACCCTCTAATGATGTGGCCATAAGGATGGAAAGGCAGACTTTTCCTCCACTCATATTATTTGGTGGAAAATCACTCCAGAGCTGAAAATCTACTCTGAAAAAGTCCTTTC
Organism: Pithys albifrons albifrons; assembly: GCF_047495875.1. NCBI lineage: Eukaryota > Metazoa > Chordata > Aves > Passeriformes > Thamnophilidae > Pithys > Pithys albifrons. Next base: position 24,923,998 of record NC_092468.1, on the reverse strand, counting down.
TGTAACTCTGATCTTTCTGTTCTTATCATTTCCTGAATGTGACCAAAGTATTTCCCCTGTACCAGATGAGGAAAAGCCTGATTTGGTTCCAGGTGTATTTGCCCTCTAATGCCTTTGCCACAAGGATGGAAAGAAGGGCAAGGATCACCTCCATCCATATTATTTTATGGCAAATCACTCCAGACCTCAAAACCTGCTCCTATCAAGTCCCTTCTGTGACTCTGATCTTTCTGTTCTTATCATTTCCTGAATGTGACCAAAGTATTTCCCTTGTACCAGATGAAGAAAAGCCTGATTTGGTTCCAGGTGTATCTGCCATTTAATGCCTTTGCCACAAGGATGGAAAGAAGGGCAGGGACCACCTCCATCCACGTGATTTGAACATAAATCACTCCAGACCTCAAAACCTGCTCTTAAAAAGTCCTTTCTGTGACTCTGATCTTTCTGTTCTTATCATTTCCTGAATGTGACCAAAGTATTTCCCTTGTACCAGATGAGAAAAAGCCTGATTTGGTTCCAGGTGTATTTGCCACCTGAACATCTCCTGGCAACAATTTAAATTACAATTTCCACAATTTAAATTACAATTTCCACAATTTAAATTACAATTTCCACAATTTAAATTACAATTTCCACAATTTAAATTTCAGTTTCCACATTCTCCCCAGTCTTACCTACCCTGAGTATTTGTCAGCATTTTGGCACCTGCAAAGCTTTTTTCTCCTAAACTGCAACGAAATTTGCATGTTTTTAAAGCTGTGCTGCCTTTCAAATGAAATCCCTACACTTGGCCTGAGCTTTAAACTGCTTTAATAAAACCACCAAGTGTTTAAGAGCAGCCAAACAGGAGTGAAAACACACAAACAGCCTGAAAGGAAAAGAAATCTCCAGCTTGCTGCAACTGCTGATCCTGCACACAACTTCCAGCAGCCTGGAGATCCAGAGGGGTCTTTGTGGACATCTTTGGAAGGCTGGAAACTTCCTTCTGGAGTTGCCTTATCTTTAGTCTCTGTTGTTTTATGGCCTCCAGGGTGAACTGAAACTCTACAGGGCTCCTAAAGACAAAGGGTCATTAAATCTTCATGACCTTCTGTCACCTGGAAGATCTGCTGGGCTGGGCAGGAGCTGGAGAAACTGGTCTGGCCAGCTGGACTGGGACCTGAGAACAGGCACTGAGTGGGTGGTGGGGATGGACTGGGTGGGAAGGGACAGCAGCAAAGGGAACTGCGAGTTCCAAAGGCTGTTTGGAAGGACACAAAGCCCCAGTGACTCCTCCTCTGGCTGGACTGGGGTCACAGAGAACACCCCCTGAAGGGATGGATGGACTGTTGGTTCATGGGATGTCCAGGGACCACAGAGTCACAGAAAGGACTTGGTAAGAGCAGGTTTGGAGGTCTGGAGTGATTTGCCTTCAAATCATGTGGAATGAGGTGATCCCTGCCCTTCTTTCCACCCTTGTGGCAAAGTCATTAGAGGACAAAGACACCTGGTGCCAACTCAGGCCTTTCCTCATCTGGTACAGGGGGAAAATCTTGGTGAAATAAAAAGAACAGAGAGATTACAGAGTCACAGAAGGGACTTGAGAAGAGCAGCTTTGAGGTCTGATTTGCCTTCAAATCACATGGATGGAGGTGATCCCTGCCCTTCTTTCCATCCTTGTGGCAAAGGCATTAGAGGGCAAATACACCTGGTGCCAACTCAGACCTTTCCTCATCTGGTACAGGGGGAAAATCTTGGTGAAATAAAAAGAACAGAAAGATCACAGAGTCACAGAAGGGACTTGAGAAGAGCAGGTTTTGAGGTCTGGAGTGATTTGCAGGTGATCAAACAATCTGGATGGAGGGAGAAATGTGCCTTTCTTTCTACTCTTGTGGCAGAGTCCTTGCAGAAGAGCAGCTGTTGGGTGGCACAGGGACAGGGTGGCAGAGGGCACAGGGCAGGGCAAGGAGCATCAAGGTGGCCCTGAGTGCCATCCCAGTGCTGGTCAGAGCTGCCTGCACAGCAGGAACAGGGACCCTGCAGGGCACAGGGCAGGGGATGGCAGGAGGGCACAAAGGGTGGGGAGTTCACCTGAACTTCGAGGTCTTAACAAATCTTATGGCAAAGAACTGGAGCTGGAGCTCTGCTATCACTTTCTGTGCATAATTAGAGCAGCTGCTGCCCTGAAATTAGTTTGGAGGACTCTCCTTTCAAGGGCACTGATTCAAAGCAGGAGGAGCACCCAAGGATTTTGTTCCTTTTTTCAGATCTATCAGCATTTCTATGCTGTGCTCCCAGTGAAGCCCTGAACCTTGAAACCCAAGAAACTTCAGTGCCAGACACCTTTGGATTGCCCTTCCTAGTCTGGTTTGGCTTGGAAGGGACCTTAAAGTCCATCTCTTTCCACCTTCCCCTATCCCAGGTTGCTCCAAACCCTGTCCAAGCTGGCCTTGGAGCATCCAGGGATGGGTCACACCACGAGGAGACCAACACCTTCAGAGGCTCCTGGGGAAGGTGCAGTTCTCAGGAGGCACTAGACAGGCCAGAGAAGAGGGCAGGGCTGAAGAAAGGGCAATCCAGGGGTGCCAGCTGCAGTGCCCTGGCATTGCCATGGGACATCCCCCCAGGGAACTGCAGCCATGGCACAAACCAGGGAGCTGCCAAAAGGAGCATCCACAGACACACAGCCAAGAGACTGTTGAAAAAGGGAAACTGCCAGAAGCCAAATCTCAGCCTGAAGGAACAATTCACACCATAAATATCTGGATCTATAACAACAAGGGGGGAAGGAGGAATCCTGCCCTGCCCCCAGACAGCTCCTGGAGGCACCACATTGGAGGCAGAGCTGGAGCAATCTGCTGGTTGACCAAGCCCACACCACAGAGGAGAGGAATTCCTTTTTCTCACACATTATTAAACACAAAACTGTTCAAGTTCTTGAGTTACAGAACAGAATTTATCAAAATCCTGCTGCCCCAGAACTGTCTCCTCCCCACCCAGGGTGATGGAGAAGCTGCTGAGCACCCACAGACACATCCCATGGAGCTGAGCTGCTCAAATTCACACAGCAACTTTAGAGACTTTTACAATCTAAGAATCAAAACTGTCTGAATTTCACCCCATTGGCAGCTTGTATGCCCAGACATGGAAGCATCAACTCCAGCAGAGCTGGCAAAACACATTCAGAATTAACTCGGGGCCACCACGATGCTCCCTGCCCTGTGCCCTCTGCCACCCTGTCCCAGTCCCTGCCCTGTCCCCGTCCCTGTGCCCTCTGCCCCCTGTCCCAGTCCCTGTGCCCTCTGCCCCCTGTCCCAGTCCCTGCCCTGTCTCAGTCCCTGTGCCCTCTGCCCCCTGTCCCTGTCCCAGTCCCTGTGCCCTCTGCCACCCTGTTCCAGTCCCTGCCCTGTCCCAGTCCCTGTGCCCTCTGCCCCCTGTCCCTGTCCCTGTGCCCTCTGCCCCCTGTCCCTGTCCCAGTCCCTGTGCCCTCTGCCCCCTGTCCCTGTCCCAGTCCCTGCCCTGTCCCAGTCCCTGTGCCCTCTGCCCCCGTCCCTGACCCAGTCCCTGTGCCCTCTGCCCCCTGTCCCAGTCCCAGTCCCTGTGCCCTCTGCCCCCTGTCCCTGTCCCAGTCCCTGCCCTGTCCCTGTCCCAGTCCCTGCCCAGTCCCAGTCCCTGTGCCCTCTGCCCCCTGTCCCAGTCCCTGTGCCCTCTGCCCCCTGTCCCTGTCCCAGTCCCTGTGCCCTCTGCCCCCTGTCCCTGTCCCAGTCCCTGCCCTGTCCCAGTCCCTGTGCCCTCTGCCCCCTGTCCCTGTCCCAGTCCCTGTGCCCTCTGCCACCCTGTTTCTGATTTTTATCAGAATTGAGAAAGCCTCATTCTCACCCCTGATGACACAGCCCCCAATGGCAGCAATTAACTCCCTGCTTCCAATTAGGGAGTTTTACACCACTTTAATCAATTTGAAGTCCCAGTTCTGTAGAGCAAATGAACATGAAGTTGAGCCCTAAATCACACCCGTGTGGGCTGCCAGGGTGAAGATCCTAACCCTGGGACACCACACCCCAGAATCCAAACCTGCATGAACTGAACAGCATGACAGAAATGTCCCTATAAATCACTTTGTCTTATTCTTTAGGCCACTGGAGTGGAACTCATGAGCAGATTTGAGCCTTGCCCATCAGCATGACCTCATCTCCCTAAATATTTATTCAAACATTTGGGCACTTTGCAGAGGACTCTGGATCACAAACCAAAGGAAATTCCTATAAAAGGAAAACCATCCCAGCAGTTTCTTCTTAAAAGCTGCAAAGCCTCCCAGACTTCACCTTCCAGCTGGGCTGCAACCCCCAGAGAAGCTCAAAGCTGTTGTTTGATTTATTCCTACCTTTTATAAAATCCCAAGCCATTAATCCTTAATGGCCTTTACTCAAAAGCTTGATAGATAAATTTTCATTGCTGAGATCCCTTAAGTAGTTCAGTATCAGAGGGACAGGTTTGGAATTAGAATTAGCAGATTTAGGAAAAAAAAACCCAAACTCCAATTGTCAGCTTTTTGTTCTTTCAACACAGCATAAAGTGCTGCTGAGGGGGAGAAAGTAAAAGCAAGAAAAAAGCCCAAGCACCTGGCCTGGAATGCAGAGCAGGTTTATCCAAAGAGCTGGCCCAGTGCCTGCTCTCCAGGTCCTGCCTCAGCATTCCTGTTTCCAAGGGCTCAGCCCAGGCTCCCAAGGACTCTCCCCATTATCCTCTGGCCTTTCCCTTTCCTCAGTGTCTCTGGCAGTTAATCAGTAACCAGAACCTTCTGCCAGCACTGGGTGATCCTGACTCCAAGTCCAAGGTTTAATCCTGTTAAAACTGCATAGACTCATAGAAGGCAAGAATGAAATAAGTGTAATTTAAAAAATAATATAAATTAGAAGAAACCCCCTATTTTACTACAAGTATCTAAAAGTCCTTATTATTGGTGTCCTACTTTAACTATATGTTTCTATAAATTAATTCAAAGGCATCACTTTGGAGTTACAACAATGGAATAGAATGGCAATTAATTCAAAAACTTCCTTGCCAGAAAGAGTTTCTAAGACTTACACATTAATCTCAGATGCCATAAAGTCATTATAGAATCAAATCATAAATGTCTCACAAAGAATGTTTCTTAACCCACCAGTTGCTTTGCTGGTCTTGTTCTAAATTTCATACCAATTCCCTTGAGCAGAACCATCCACTGCACCTCACTCCTCATTCCCAAGAAGACACAGATAATTAATCAAAAAGCCAAGGAACAGAAATTGTGCCACCCAGGGCAGCACTGCCAGCCATTCCCCCTTGCCCAGCTCAGCCCCACACTGGGCACCAAAAGGGGCATCTCACACCCCCAGCACCATCTCAGCCACTCTGAACCCCAAATATCCCATGGGAAAAGCTCCTCCCCATCCCACAGATCACAGGGACAAACCTTGCCATGTTCCTGCAGGGAAACAAGGAGAGAAATCTTTTCTGAGCCAGTTCCTGAGCCTTAATTTCCCCACACCCATTTCCACTCCAAACGAGCTCAGGCAGCACTCAAGGTGCCATCTATTACTCTAATTATTTCTAAAGCCTTCACCCCACAGGGAGAGGAAAAAACAATGATCTGCAGCAGAGCCATAACCATAAAACTGCAGATGGGAGCTGAGCCACTTTGTTCTTGTCTAATACTGAGATCTCATTACCCTGAGTGCTTAAACCTTAAATATTGGAGAGGAAATGCTGGTTAGGAGAGTTAAATCACTCTGATTAAGCAGCCCCTGCTCAGCTTTCCAGCTCGTTTCTGGACTCTGACACTGCTCCATCATCCAAAATTCCCCAAAATTCCTAAAGAAAGGAAAAAAGGGGAAACAAACAAAAAAAAAAAGCACTCAAGCCATCTTTGAGCCTTAAAAAGAAGCTGCTGAGAGAACAGAAAAATACTTTATCCTTTTCTTTTTTTTAGGTTACATCACCTTGAAAGCTTTGGCCAAAGTCAGGGAGTGAAATAAGAGGCAGAAACTTTTCTACATGGTGACCTCCAAGTTGCCTGTATTATTATTATTATTATTATTATTATTATTATTATTATTATTTTTTTTTTTTTTTTTATTAATAATAATAATTATTAATTATTATATTATTTATTATCAAATAGAAGCTGCTGAGAGAACAAATACTTTATCCTTTTCTTGTTTTTAGGTTACATCACCTTGAAAGCTTTGGCCAAAGTCAGGCAGGGAAATAAGAGGCAGAAACTTTTCTACTTGGTGACCTCCACCTTGCCTGTATTATTATCATTATTATTGTTGTTGTTGTTATTATTATTATTACTATTATTATTTTATTATTATGTTGTTGTTGTGTTGTAGTTTTGCTGTTGTTTTGTTGTTGTTTTGTAGTAGTTGTTTTGTTGTTATTGTTATTGTTGTTGTTATTATTGTTGTTATTATTGTATTTTTAAGAAACAAACTAATCTTTTGGAAAAGTCTGCCCAGCAGGTACCCCATTTTATCCCTGAAATCTCAGTGCCTTTAACAAGCCCTTGCAGCAGCACACCTGAGTCCAGGCAGCAACCCAGAGCATTAAGAACTGGTTTTCTTCACTCCCTTCTCATCAAGCCACCCACAAAACCCAAGCCAGAGGCTGCCAACCTCCCCAGGCCCAGACTGCAGGATGGAAGAGGAAATGGCACAACAGAAAAGCAGAATTTATGTTGAAGCAGAACTCAGAAATCTTCATGAATTCACTTGAATTCTGCTTCCCTTCAGTGGGATATGGCAGGAAGGGATTCCTGGAGACACATTCCCTTTCCAGAGCTGCAAGGAATTCATCTCCCATCTCATCTGGGGTATTTATTGTCTGTTTGCAGAAACAATTTTGCCCTGAGTAGAACAGTTTGTTTCACACATAACCCCAGGGATTAGCAGTTCTTTAAACACACATAAAGAAATTTAACGGGAGCCCAGACAGCAAATTTCATCTTCCCAACTGCTTTGCCACACATGTAGTTGCACAGAGTCTTTTAAAGAAAATAAAGTAAGACATAAAACCCTCCAAATCAGAGATGCAAAATTGAGTATTATACACTAGGGATTAAATATAAGTATTAATTTTTGTTATTTCTTTTTCTTCCCCTCAAAACTACTAGACTAAAACCTATTATTTTTTTTTCTGTATGCACAGCACGCAGTTCATGCTCTTCTTCTTCTTCATGCTCTGCCTCTCCCTCTGCCTCTGCCCTCCTTGGCAGGGCATTCCCTGACCAGCTTCCCGCATTTCTGCCGTGATGCCACATCCCAAAGGGGCATCTCGCCCCCGGCAGAACGGCTGGTAGAGCTGAGCTGGCACTCAAGGACGAATTCCTTGTCCTTTGGCACAGTTATGAAACATGTGCTTTGTGCCATGCAAAAAGCTGCGTGGCAGCACCACATCCCAAAGGCAGAGGAAGCCGCGGGTTCAGCGTTCCTGTCTGGAATAAGGGAATGAGCCCATCAAGCTGGAATATTCATTGTACAGAAGGAAGTCACCCTGCCTGGAAAACTCGGGTTAAAACGCACGAAGTTTGAAAATCACAGTTTTCTTGGCTTTGCACCAGGGAAGGGACAGGCACAACAGCAGAGTTGTAAGGACACAAAAGCCACGCTCAGCTCACAAACACGCTGCTCATTCCCAGCGACTCAGCTCCTCATTGGAGAGGGAATTATTGGGAACACGCCTTTTCCACACAGAGCCCAAGGCTGCACACCCTTCAGCAGCAATCCCTGTGACCTCTGCCATACCCCTGGCACTGCCAGGGCAGAAAGCAGCCCGGTGCCAAAGCCACACGGCACCGGTGCCAAAGCACAGCACTCCACGCTGGGCTCCAACAAAGGATGCCCCCGGGGAGTTGGTGCCCGTCATCGCCATTCCCCGCACGTCGGAGCCACCTCCGACGGCTCCTCAATGAAACCTCCGCTGCTGCAAAGGGCAAAGGGTATAAACACATTTATCCGGCGCTGGTCGTGGCAGAGGCAGTGAGAGACAAAGGGGATGGAGCATCGCATGGTCCTTATTCACAGACAACCCCCTCCCTTCCTCAAAGCAAACCCCCTCCCCTCAATGTCTCAGGACATCTCAAGATCATCCCAAGATAACCACACAAAGCAAGAGCAACCCAAGATAACCACACAAACCAAGAGCAACCCAAGATAACCACACAAACCAAGAGCAACCCAAGATAACCACACAAACCAAGATCATCCCAAGATAACCACACAAAGCAAGAGCAACCCAAGATAACCACACAAAGCAAGAGCAACCCAAGATAACCACACAACCCTGGTGGGTGAGAACACATCCATGCCTTGCCCTGAACCGACCTCCCTCCCGCACCCTATTTTTTTTTTGGTGGTTTTTGTTTGGGGTTTATTTTTCCAGCCGAGCACTTGCCTCTCCTCCGTGCCCGTCAAATATCCCGAAGATGGAGGGATGAGTCTTGTTCACCAGGTCAGTGATCACCTCGAACCTGTCCTCCATGTGGTCCCTCCGGCCTTGGATGGAGTAGACAGCCACGTTGTGGCTCTTGAACTCCCAGGTCTTGGAGAACTCGGCGTCCAGCACGTCGAGCCCCCCGAGCCGGTCATTCTGCATGATCTCGGCCACCTTGCCCTTGACCATCTTCACCGCGTCCCTGCTGGACTTCACGATGGTTTTCACCTCATCCGTGTGGAAGAAATAGCTCCACAGGGCCAGGCTGATGCACAGCAAGAACAGGGTCTCCGGTCTGAGCAAGAAGTAACGCATGATCCGACCCAGCAGAGACAGCAAAGTCATGGTATCCTCTATCATTTATTATCGCGACAGGGTATCCCCACAGCATGTACGGGGCGGCTCCGAGCCGGGCCGGCCGCTCAGCGCATCCCCGGGGCGGGCAGCGCCGAGCCAGCGCTCGCTTCCCGGGATCCGCCGCTTCCCGGGATCCGCAGGATCCGCCGGTCCTCGGGATTCTGCGCTCCGGGATCCGCCGCTTCCCGGGATCCGCCGGTCCTCGGGTTTCTCCGCTCCGGGATCCGCCGCTTCCCGGGATCCGCCGGTCCTCGGGATCCTTCGCTGCTCAGGATCCACCGCTCTCCGGGATCCGCCGCTTCCCGGAATCCTCCGCTGCTCGGGATGCGCCGCTCCCGGGATCCGCTGCTGCTCAGGATCCGGTTCTCCCCGGGATTCACCGCTCCGGGGTCCGCCGCTCCTCCGCTCCCGGGATCCACCGCTTCCCGGGATCCGCCGCTCCCGGGATGCTCCGCTGCTCGGGATGCGCCGCTCCCGGGATCCGCTCGGGCTCCGGTTCTCCCCGGGATACGCCGCTCCTTCGCTCCCGGGATCCACCGGGCTCCGGTTCTCCCCGGAATGCCCTGCTCCCGGGATGCGCCGCTCCCGGATCCGCCGCTCTGGGGCCCCGCCGGCCCCGGCCCCGGGAGCTCAGTGGCCGCCGCGGGGACAGCGGGCCCGGTGTGTGCGCGGTGCGCGGAGCCCTCGCTGTTCTTGCTGCTGCCGCCGCCGCCGCGGCCCCTCCGAGCTCCGCCGCTCGGCCTACGGTCCGTGCAGGGTCCGAGCAAGGTCCGAGCAGGGTCCGTGCAGGGCCCCCGTGCCCCCCGTGTCCCCCGTGCCCCGCGCCCGCCGCCGGCCCGCCCTGCCCTCCTGCCCGCGGGCGGAGCGAGCGCCGCCACCGCCCCCGCCGCGCCCGAGCCCGCCCCGCGACTACGAGTCCCGGCGGCCCCCGCGGCGCGGCGCCGGCGCGGGCGGGCAGAGCGGGCCGCAGGGCATGCCGGGAGTTGTAGTCCCACAACGACACGTGCCTCGGGCGCACCGCGCCGCTCTCCCGGCAGAGAAGCTCGGGGAAGGAGAAGAGCCAGGAAGGAGAAGGAATTATTTCCTCAGAGGGTGGGCACGCCCTGGCACAGGGTGCCCCATCCCTGGAAGTGTCCAAGGCCAGGTTGGACAGGGCTTGGAACAACCTGAGCTATGGAACGTGTCCCTGCCCATGGGAGGGGTGGCACTGGGTGGGCTTTAAGGTCCTTCCAACCCAAACCATTCCATGATTCTTCTGGAGGATGAACGCGGCGGGTTTGCAGATGAACCTAAACGGGGAGGAGCTGCTGATCCCTGGAGGGCAGGGAAGTCCTGCAGGGATCTGGGCAGAACAGAGGGCTGGAAATCACCAGCCGTGGGAAGTGCAACAGGGAATGCCGGATCCTGCCCCTGGGATGGGCCAGGATGGACGGACAAACTGGGAATGAGAGGCTGGAAAGCAGTGCCAGGGAAGGTCAGTGGCCAGTTGGCCACGAGTCAGCAGTGCCCTGGAGCTGGGAGGGACATCCCTGTCCTGGGGGCATCAGGAACAGAGGGGATTGTCCTGCTCTGCTCTGCTCTGCTCTGGGGTGGCACAACGGAGGAAGAGATGGAGCCATTGGAGAGTGTCCAAAGGAGGGACCCGGGGATGGGGAAGCGTGTGAGGACACTGAGGGCACTTGGTGTGTTCAGCTTGGAGAAGAGGAGACTGAGGGGAGACCTCACTGCAGTCACACCTTCCTGGGGAGGGGCAGAGCAGGGGCAGGCACTGAGCTCTGCTCTGTGGGACCAGGGAGAGCACCCAGGGAATGGCTGGAGCTGTGCCAGGGACCGGGGACAGCACCCAGGGCACGGCTGGAGCTGTGCCAGGGCAGGGACAGCACCCAGGGCACGGCTGGAGCTGTGTCAGGGCAGGGACAGCACCCAGGGAATGGCTGGAGCTGTGCCAGGGCAGGGACAGCACCCAGGGAAGGGCTGGAGCTGTGCCAGGGCAGGGAAGGCACCCAGGGAAGGGCTGGAGCTGTGCCAGGGCAGGGACAGCACCCAGGGAATGGCTGGAGCTGTGCCAGGGCAAGGTTAGTTTGGATATTAAAAAGAGATTCTTCCCCCAGAGGGTGGTGGGCACTGACCAGGCTCCCCAGGGCAGTGGGCACAGCCCCAAGGCTGCCAGAGCTCCAGGAGGGTTTGGATGATGCTCTGGGACACAGGGCGTGACTCTGGGGATGGTCCTGGGCAGGGCTGAGGGTTGGACTGGCTGGTCCTTGTGGATCCCTCCCAACTCAGCTCACCCTGGGATTCTGTGCCTCACATCTCCAGTTCTCCAGGCTCCAGTTCTCCCATTCCCTTCCTGGGCTTGCAAGCAAAGAGGAACCAAAGCAGGAATTTCTCAATTACCAAACTGAGAGTGGAATTTGCCAAGGCAGCGTTTTGATGGGAAAAAAAGCCCCAAACCCCCATCTATCTTCTTTCCCTGAGCCATTTGTGTAACTCATCGTTTTCTTGCTCACTGATGAGCACAGAAATCCCCCCTGGCACTGAGTGTGTGAGCAAAGCTCTGCTGCAATGCCCAAACAGCTGGCAGGGGAGGCTGAAAACCCCCAGGATCCAGGAACCAGCCTCATGGAGTGAGAGCTGAGACAAGAGTCAAACACCTCGGGGGGTGTTGAGGCTGAACGAGCAAACCACAAAACGAGCCTGAAATTTTGAGGGAAAAACAAGGAACTTCCCTCCAGGTGAGGCTGAGAGTTCAGGTCTGAGCCTTCCCAATTTTCCAGCAGCTCCCACTCCCTTTGGACTTTTGTTAATGTGGAAGTTACACAGAAACATAAATAAACTCTTGTTTTGTTCTTTCAAAGATCAGCACAAGTAAATGGCACAAACCCAAGCCTGGCTCTCCCAGAGTTAAGGATTATTTGAGCCTTTCTGGGGCAGGTCTCAGAGAGGCTCTGACAGCTGTTGGACAGAAGATGACACTGCTTGGAATACTTAACACTTCATTAGTATTTTATCCAAAGTTTTACATTTCAGGCCTGCAGAAACTCTTGCCTTTATTTTCCCATCTGTCATTGTGTGCTTGAGCTAAGCTCTGGGCTCTTCACTCCTCACCTGTGGTGGGTGATCTGGTACCAGCACAGACCTAATTTATCTCCAATTTAGATGGTGATTGGGTAGGACTTAACTAAAAGTACTTCCCAAATACTCCCAGGAAACAGAAGGCTAAATGTGATAAATAAGTAGCACCAATAAAATAATTTTTTTCATACTAAAAACTATGTAGCAAATAATTCTAATATAATATCTCCATTATGGCTTCTTTTAATTCTGTCTGATTTCATATTTAAGGAAGGATAAAAGAGATGTGAAATAGGGAGGACACTGATCACTGCCACCAAATAATCATTTATTTTGTCATCATTTTAATGCTGTGAGTGTGTGTGTGTGCCAGGGAACAGTGACTCCTGTGGAAGTTGTGCCTCACTGGTGGCAACTGGAATTCAGAAGGGAAATGAAGTTGTTCCAGGCCAGTGAGCACAGAAATCACTCTGCAGCCACCAGCAACATCTCCTCTTATTTCAGGTGCCAAGGACTGTTGTCAGTACTCTGCCCAACAGCTCTGTCCTGTGCTCAGTGTCCCCAGGAGGAGACGCTCCACCTTCCTGGAGCAGCCCACGAGCAAAATGATTATTGTGGCTTTTTTTCCAGTCCATTATACAAATTTTATGCTGCAAGAGAGGCTGAGTTGGTTCCAGAGGCATCTTGGCTGGGAGAACATGACCTGAAAGGCTCTGCAGCTGCAGAGGGGCTGAGACTTCCCATTGGGAAGGGGCTGGAAGAGCAGGGCACAGGCAGAGTCTTGTTCTGCTGGAGAGATGCCATGGGGAGGGCACTGGCACCGTGCTGGGGCCATCATGAGATGATCCTTGTGCCACCCAGCCCTGGAGAGGGACCTGCCCACTGATAAAATGCCAATAATTCAGGTGTTGGCACAAGTTCTGCACCACCTGAGTGCAAAATGAAAGCAGCGTTGAGAGAGCCCAGGTCTGTCAGCCAGGTAGAGCCACCAAAGCCACCTCCAGGTCCCACCTTCCTCCAGCAGCTCCTCCCAGCCAAGAAACAACTTCCAAATCCAGGGATTCCAGTCTTTTAAACCGTGGAAATCAACACTAAAATCATCTAAGGATTTGGGATATCAGCGGATATTTAATTTGGGGTTTGCCGCGGGGCCAGCTCAGAGTTCTGTTCGTTTTTTAAAGGAGTGAAAAGCGAACCCTGAGTCAGCCCCACAAATAAACTGGGAATTCCCCACCAGGTGACGAGGACTGGGAAAGGTGGGAAAGCATTTCTTGCTCAACAGCTCCTCCTCCTGCTCGCACGGAGCGACCATTTGGTCCCAGAACTCGTCTCCAGAAACAGGGAATTTCTCACATGGAAACCTATTCCGTGTCTGTTGAGTGCTGCAATACACAGGAATTGTGTGTGTGTCGCCTGATGGGGAATAAAGTTGGGAATTGTTTGGGGTTCAAGAGAAAAAAAACATCAAAATTTTCCTTCAAAGGCAATTTTTGTGGTGCCCAGAATTAAAATACAGAGTCAGATACTGGACAAAGCTCTCACTGTTGGTCACCCTTCACTGTTACCACTGCCATTTCTTGCTGATGTTAATAAAAATCCAGTGGTTTTGTTGGAAGAAATCTCATTTTTTAAATATACTTACAGGGATAACTTAAATAATACCAACAATAAAAAACTATTTCACTTCCTCCAGTTGCAAAATGAATTTATTATAGAATCATAGAATCATAGAATGGATTGGGTTGGAAAAGCCCTCTGAGATCATCAAGTCCAACCCTTGGTCCAACTCCAGGCCCTTTACCAGATCATGGCACTCAGTGCCATGGCCAAGCTCAGTTGAAAAATCTCCAGGGATGGGGAATCCACCCCCTCTCTGGGCAGCCCATTCCAATCCCTGAGCACTCTCTCTGCAAAGAATTTCTTTCTGCTCTCCAACTTCAATTTCCCCTGGCAGAGCTTGAGCCCATCGTGCCCCCTTGTCCTATTGCTGAGTGCCTGGGAGAAGAGACCAACCCCCACCTGGCCAGAACTTCCCTTCAGGCAGTTCCAGACAGTGCTGAGGTCACCTCTGAGCCTCCTCTTCTCCAGGCTGAACACCCCCAGCTCCCTCAGCCTCTCCCCACAGCACTTGTGCTCCAGTCCCTTCTCCAGCCTCGTTGCTCTTCTCTGTTGGGTTGGAAGAGACCTCTGAGATCATCAAGTCCAACCCTTGATCCAACCCCACTGTGATCACCAGCCCAGGGCACTCTGTGCCCTGGGCTGGTGATCACAGTGGGGTTGGATCAAGACATGGTGGATTCTCTGTCCCTGGAGGTGTTTCAGAGGACACTCAGTGCCACATCCAGTCCCTTCTCCAGCCTCGTTGCTCTTCTCTGGCCCCGCTCCAGCCCCTCAATCTCTTTCCTCAGCTGAGGGGCCCAGAACTGAACACAACACTCAAGGTGTGGCCTCCCCAAGGCAGAGTCCAGGGGAAGGGTCACTGCCCTGGGCCTGCTGGCCACGCTAGTTTGGATCCAGGCCAGGATCCCATTGGCCTTCTTGGCCACCTGGGCACACTGGTGGCTCCTGTTGAGCTTCCTGTCCCTCAGTCCCCCCAGGTCCCTCTGCCTGGCTGCTCTCCAGCCACTCTGTGCCCAGCCTGGAGCACTGCAGGGGTTGGGGTGGCCAAAGGGCAGGACCTGCACTTGGCCTTGTTGAACTCCATCCCATTGGAATCAGCCCATCCCTCAAGTCTCTCCAGATCCCTCTGCAGAGCCCTCCTGCCTTCCAGCAGGTCGACACTCCCTCCCAGCTTGGTGTCATCAGCAAATTTGCTGCTGATGGACTCAATCCCCTCATCTAAATCATCAATAAAGATGTTAAACAGGACTGGACCCAGCACAGACCCCTGAGGACACCACTGGTGACCAGCTGGATGCAGCTCCATTCACCAGCACTCTCTGGGCCCGACCCCCCAGCCAGCTCTGGAATTTATTGGTGGTTCCCCCTGGGGATGAACAGTGGGGGTACCACACTGGTGGGCCATGAGCTTTCCTTGGCAAATTCACTCCAGAAATATTGAGTGTGATGGAAATTTCCTTGTCCAAACACTGCCTAAATCTGCCCCATTTCTGGTCTGTAAATATTCTCTAAACTCTTAAAATTTGGAGGTTGCTTCTCTTGCTGGTTTGTCCCTGAAAAGTCTTCTCATGCTTTTCAGATTCAAACACTGTTATTGGAATAAATCAGACATTAATGTAGTTTATTGCAGGTTAGTCCTGCAAAGTATTTGAGCAAATTATTCCCCTGAAGCCTCCAGAGCCATCTCCTATTTTTTATTGTTGAGGTATAAAATCAGAATAGGAAAATCAGTACCAATAATAACAATAAACCTGGAGTTTGGATGTCAGGAATAAAACTGCAATGCAGTAAAATATCTTGTGCTTTTCAGATATTTTAGAGGAACAAATTTGAGAATATTCAGGATGGCACAGGCAGAGCTCTCCAGAGGAATAAATCTGCAGCAACACCAGAAAAAAACTGCTCTCTACATTCAATAACAGGTTAATAAAGTTGAGTTTTCCTGCCAGTGGTTTTTGTCACAGCAGAATCTGCTGTGGAATGGTGGGCACCAAACCCCAGGGAAGTTCCAGGGATGTGCTGGATATACTGGGCAGGTCAATTCTCTGCAGGAAGGGAAATCCCACCCTTGTCTTACTCATGGCAGGGAATGGAATTTCACATTATAAATCTATCATTTGGTGTCAATTTTTGGTTGTATTTTAAGAAAAAAAAAATCAATGTCATCTCCCAAGTATAATTTCACTTTATAAATCTATAATTTGGTGTCAATTTTTGGTTGTATTTTAAGAAAACTAAAATCAGTGTCATCTCCCAAGTAAAACAAAAATCAATATAATCTCTCAAGAAAAACAAAAATCAATATAATTTCCCAAGTAAAACAAAAATCAATATAATCTCCCAAGAAAAACAAAAATCAATATAATCTCCCAAGAAAAACAAAAATCAACATAATCTCCCAAGAAAAACAAAACTCAACATAATCTCCCAAGCAAACTAAGGGGTGTTGTTCAGTCTTTACATGTTTAATCTTATTAGTTTAGTCTTATTAGTCCTTACATGTTCTTACTCCCTTCTCATGTCTGAGCCAAACCATCCCATGAGAGACACGAGCAAGGAAAAGGCCAACACTCATTCCATGGGGAAATTTAGCCAGGGATGTATTTCCCAAGAAAACTCTGGAGTTCATCAACTTACAGAAGCCTTGAATTAGTACAATTCTAAAATTGCAAGGAAAAAATTGGCTCTTACAGGTGGAAAGTAAAACTCTCTCAGTAGTTGGGCAGTTTCCAGGTGATCCAAATCCATGAAAGAACCTGTGACAGTGACAGTGACAATGGAATGGGAAGGAAAAGCTGGAATTTTGTTCCCACTGAAATCAGGGGGAGTCTTGGCTTGGATCTTGGGGGAAGGAAAATGCCCCAAATTTGGTTCAGACTCCACTCAATGGGGACTCTTGGCTTGGATCTTGAGGGGAACAAAATGCCCAAAATTTGGGTTCAGGCTCCACTCAATGGGGACTCTTGGCTTGGATCTTGGGGGAAGAAAAATGCCCCAAATTTGGGTTCAGACTCCACTCAATGGGAACTCTTGGCTTGGATCTTGGGGGGAAGAAAAATGCCCAAAATTCATGTTCAAACTCCACTCAATGGGGACTCTTGGCTTGGATCTTGGGGGAAACAAAATGCCCCAAATTTGTGTTCAGACTCCACTCAATGGGGACTCTTGGCTTGGATCTTGGGGGAAGGAAAATGCCCAAAACTTGGATCAGACTCCACTCAATGGGGACTCTTGGCTTGGATCTTGGGGGAAGGAAAATGCCCCAAATTTGGGTTCAGGCTCCACTCAATGGGGACTCCTGGCTTGGATCTTGGGGGAAGCAAAATGCCCCAAATTTGGGTTCAGGCTCCACTGAATGGGAACTCTTGGCTTGGATCTTGGGGGGAACAAAATATCCCAAAACTTGGATCAGACTCCACTCAATGGGGACTCTTGGCTTGGATCTTGGGGGAAGGAAAATGCCCAAAACTTGGATCAGACTCCACTCAATGGGGACTCTTGGCTTGGATCTTGGGGGAAGGAAAATGCCCAAAACTTGGATCAGGCTCCACTCAATGGGGACTCCTGGCTTGGATCTTGGGGGAAGGAAAATGCCCCAAATTTGGGTTCAGACTCCACTCAATGGGGACTCCTGGCTTGGATCTTGGGGGAAGGAAAATGCCCCAAATTTGGGTTCAGACTCCACTCAATGGGGACTCTTGGCTTGGATCTTGGGGGAAGGAAAATGCCCAAAACTTGGGTTCAGGCTCCACTCAGTGGGGACTCTTGGCTTGGATCTTGGGGGAAGAAAAATGCCCAAAACTTGGATCAGGCTCCACTCAATGGGGACTCTTGGCTTGGATCTTGGGGGGAACAAAATGCCCCAAATTTGGGTTCAGACTCCACTCTGAATGTCCACCATGAGGTGCCCTTGGGAACTCTCACTTCTTAAAGCCTCTATAATGATACAAAATATGTTTTTCCCTGTCATTTTCCAGAGGGGAACTCCCTGGGAATTGGAGCAGGACTGAAATGCCCCCAGCCCAGCCAGCAGGAGATGGTCCCACCTGCCTGAGCTGCCCCCTGAACTCCCTCTGGTTCCTCCCCAAACTGCTCTTCCCTTGGAACTGCAGCTTCACTTTGCAGCACTGCAGAGTGAACATGAACTTGGAAAGGTTTGTGAAACCCCAATGCACCACAAACCTGCCAGTTTTATGGAGAACTCCAAAAAATACAAGAGAAATATAAATAGAAATTAAGCAATTCGGAATCACTTTGCAAACCTGGCAGAATTCTTATTAAAGCTTCCTCAGGTTTGAGCACAAATTGATAAAAAGCAACAACAGAGCAATCTTAATTTTCTTCTTCATTAATTTTTACTCTGTTTAGCAGATGTTTCATGTCTGTGCTGTAGACTCTTTAATTTGCATTAAGCAGGAGGCTGCAAAGTTGATTTATACATTTTTAATTCTTTTCCTTTTCATTTCTTTCAGGTACATTTGGATGCAAAACATGGGCTGTGTTCTGGACCAAATCCTCAGGCCAGCCATGCCAGGCTTGTCCCCAGGCTGAGGTGAGGGGGGAACTGAGGTTGCAGGTGCCTTTTTGGTGCCTTTAAAACTAAAATTAGCTGTGCCCTCAGCTGACCTCAGAGTGCAAACAGCTCCAAGTGGCTCCTGGTGCTGGGACTTTTCCAGAAATCCGACCCTGACACTTCCCTTGACCAACTCCTTAATAAAACCTAAAAAGTGAAGCCTTCTAAGAGGGCACGTGGAGCTCCCTGAGCTTTGGGCTGCTCCAGATTTCCTGGGGCAAAGCAGCCAAGTTGGTTTGGAGGCTCCTTTCTGGGCTCTGCTGGCACAGCCCACTGTGCCCTTTGGGAATGTGGGATCGATTCCTCATTCTCACCTTCAGCCTCAGGACATGCTCCCATTCCTCACTTCAAAAGCCTGACTTGTTTTCCCAGATTTTGGTGATGGAGATAAAGAAATATTCAAATGAGGAGGCGCTGAAAGAATTTTCTTAGGGAGGATTTATTAACACTTGCCCTGTTTTTTTTTTTTAAACACAGTGTTTGTATTCATGCCCAGTGCTTGAAATCTGCTTAGATCAGGTCTGGCAATAAATAAAGATGAAGCATTTCTACCTCCTGGGCTGAAAGGGGAGATTTATTGGAGAAGTGACAGGGAAAGGAAGGGCCTTAGGGTTTCTCTAATGAGAAAAGTGAAGGAGAAGTGCTGATGTCCACTGGATCCAACCCTGATGTCCTTCCCTCAGGCATCCTCCTCCAGGAGAAACACCTACAAACAACAGAAAGAGTACAGAGATCCAGCCCTGATGTCCCTCCCTTGGCAATCCTCTTCCTCCAGGAGAAACACCTGAAAAAAACAGAAAAAAAGGACAAAGATCCAGCCCTGATGTCCCTCCCTCAGCCATCCTCCTCCAGGAGAAACACCTAAAAAGAAGAGAAAGAAGTAGAAAGATCCAGCCCTGATGTCCCTCACACACCCATCCTCCTCCTCCAGGAGAAACACCTAAAAACAACAGAAAGAGTACAGAGATCCAGCCCTGATGTCCCTCCCTCGGGCATCCTCTTCCTCCAGGAGAAACACCTAAAACAATAGAAAGAGTACAGAGATCCAGCCCTGATGTTCCTCCCTCAGGCATCCTCTTCCTCCAGGAGAAATACCTGAAAAAAACAGGAAAGAGGACAAAGATCCAGCCCTGATCTCCCTCACATACCCATTCTCCTCCTCCAGGAGAAACACCTGAAAAAAACCAGAAAAAAGGACAAAGATTCAGCCCTGATGTCCCTTCCTCAGTCATCCTCCTCCAGGAGAAACACCTAAAACAACAGAAAGAGTACAGAGATCCAGCCCTGATGTCCCTCCCTCAGGCATCCTCCTCCTCCAGGAGAAACACCTAAAAACAACAGAAAGAGTACAGAGATCCAGCCCTGATGTCCCTCCCTCAGGCATCCTCCTCCTCCAGGAGAAACACCTAAAAACAACAGAAAGAGTACAGAGATCCAGCCCTGATGTCCCTCCCTCGGGCATCCTCTTCCAGGAGAAACACCTAAAACAATAGAAAGGAGGACAAAGATCCAGCCCGAATGTCCCTCCCTCAGCCATCCTCTTCCTCCAGGAGAAATACCTGAAAAAAACAGGAAAAAGGACAAAGATCCAGCCCTGATGTCCCTCACATACCCATCCTCCTCCTCCAGGAGAAACACCTAAAAAGAAGAGAAAGAAGTAGAAAGATCCAGCCCTGATGTCCCTCACACACCCATCCTCCTCCTCCAGGAGAAACACCTAAAAACAACAGAAAGAGTACAGAGATCCAGCCCTGATGTCCCTCCCTCAGGCATCCTCTTCCTCCAGGAGAAATACCTGAAAAAAACAGAAAAAAGGACAAAGATCCAGCCCTGATCTCCCTCACATACCCATTCTCCTCCTCCAGGAGAAACACCTGAAAAAAAAACAGAAAAAAGGACAAAGATCCAGCCCTGATGTCCCTCCCTCAGGCATCCTCCTCCTCCAGGAGAAACACCTAAAAACAACAGAAAGAGTACAGAGATCCAGCCCTGATGTCCCTCCCTCGGCCATCCTCCTCCTCCAGGAGAAACACCTAAAACAATAGAAAGGAGGACAAAGATCCAGCCCGAATGTCCCTCCCTCAGCCATCCTCTTCCTCCAGGAGAAATACCTGAAAAAAACAGAAATAAAGGACTCTGTGCCCTGGGCTGGTGATCACAGTGGGGTTGGATCAAGACATGGTGGATTCTCTGTCCCTGGAGGTGTTTCAGAGGACACTCAGTGCCACATCCAGTCCCTTCTCCAGCCTCGTTGCTCTTCTCTGGCCCCGCTCCAGCCCCTCAATCTCTTTCCTGGACTGAGGGCCCCAGAACTGAACACAACACTCAAGGTGTGGCCTCACCCTGGTGCTGCCTCCAGCTCTCAGGGGTCCATTCTGGACCTGCACATGGGAAAGCTGATTCTGCTGACTCCAGTTTTCCTCCTCCCTGCCATCTCCTCTGCTTTCAGCATCCTCCCAGCTCCCAAAATATTCCCGGGGCTGCTTGGGAAGGGCATGGCTGAGTGGCAGCTGCTGCTGGAGGAGCAGCAAAGCGAGGCTGAGGGAGCTGGAAGGGGCCTCTGCAGGAGGCTGCTCATCAGATGGTGCCAAGGGTTTATTTATAGCTGCTGACTTCTCCAAAAACATTGTTCTCTGCTGACCTTTCTGCTCAGACCGAAAGGCAGGAGGCTGACTCTGCCAAGGCAATGAAGCAATTTGGAACTGAAATACAGGGGGAAAAGCTTCTTGTTGTGTTGAGTCATTTAACAGCTCTGTCTCCTGCTTTCTGACTTTATTAAAGTCACCGTGGAGAGCTGGGATTGTGCAGAATAACCAGCAAATCTAGGATGTGGATGGAAAATCACCAAAACTCGCCTTAATATGGGAGCTAGGGAGGTGCAGGCAGGAATCTGAGCAGGTCCCTGCACTGGCAGCTCCTCCTCCGGGGGTTCTGCTTCCCACCAGCCAGTGCCCAACCCACTGGTAACGCTCCACAGAGAAGGGGCAGGGATTTGCACTTTGCCCAGCTGGCATCATTAGTCACTGCTTCCTAAAAACACACAGAAAGCCGTGCCCAGGCTCTTCCAACCCTCTGCATCCTGCCTGGTCTGCTTCTCACACCCTCTCCCAGGGCCAGGCTGGAGCTTGGCGGGGGGCACTGGGGTTGGCACCCCAGGGGGTTGTGCCTTGGGTTTGGTCACTGTGCCTGTTCTCCAGAGGACATTCCAGCAGCCCAGGGGAGGCAGGTTGGGCAGCAGGGAGTGCAGAGCCAGGAGATGTGGGGAGGGTTGGTGTTGTTGCCCACAGGGGGTGGGAAGGCAGAAATGGGAGGTGAAGGCTGGAGGGACAGTCCAGTTTCACACACTGCTGGATCCCAAGTTTTGTTGCAGGAGGGGAAGGGTCTGCTCCCATGCTGTCCCTGTTTCCTTGCCCTCCTGGGTCTTCCCACCCCCTGGGTGGGTGCTGAGCTGGCTCAGAGAGTCCAGGGACTGTGGCTTGACCTGCCCTGCCACAGAAAAAGGGAATCACCTGGATTGGAAGAGACCTTAAAGCCCCTCCAGTGCCACCCCTGCCCTGGGCAGGGACACCTCCCACCAGCCCAGGGTGCTCCAAGCCCTGTCCAGCCTGGCCTGGGACACTCCCAGAGATGGGGCAGCCACAGCTGCTCTGGGCACCTGTGCCAGGGCCTGCCCACCCTCCCAGGGAAGGATTTGTTCTACTTAAACTTTTAAATGCAGCTCAGGATAGGCAGAGCAAGGGAGCAGAAACAGCTCAATGTCAGAATTAATCCTGTGCTTTGAAAGCCAAACCAGATAACTGTGAGCACATAAAGCAGTTCCTCCTTTCTGCCCCTCACTGGAATGGAAAAAGCAGAGTATTCAGGAACTAATTTCACAGCTTGGCTGAGCATTAACCAACAGCACTTTCTGTGCACCAGATCCGTGGATTTCTAATGGAACAGGGGAGGGCTGATGCTCTTCTGTGAGAGGAACTGGGCCAGCAGCCAAACCTGGAGCTCTCCTTGCCATGTTCCCAACCTGGAGCAAGAGGAATTCACTCCTGAATTGATGGATGGGAGGATACAAAAGCAAAGCACAGCATAATGTGCACAATGTGGGGGCTGAGTGCACATTTCTCTGTGCTTATTCTGTTGTTTGCCTTTATCTGGTGGAAATTCATGGAAGTCTTGAAGCACAGAATTTCTTGGAAGTGGAGCAAGGTGTGTTTACAGCCTGATTGCCCTGGAGGGGAGGGAAGAGCCCACTCCTTTTGAAGAGTTTCCTTCAACAAGGGGTGTCTCAATCCCACCTGGAACAGCAGAACAGCAGGGAGAGAACTGAATTTTCACATCCTTTATTCCTGTAATGGCTATTCCACATTACTTGTAAGACTGGAAGGTATTTGTCTTTATTTTCATAAATTTTCTATCTAAAACTACCAGCAAGAAACCCTCAAAAAGATCTTCACTCCTGAGGTGGGAAGGGGAGAGGAAATCCCAGCTGTGTTGGTTGGGGTAACAGCTCTGAGACACCACACCAAGTGCCCTCCCAGCCAGAGTTAATTCCAGAGCTCAGAACACAAAAGGAGCTTCAAGTCCTTGCCCAGGGAATTTGATGGCACATGAGAAAGGTCTCTGACCCCAATAAAGTGGGTCCTTCAATATTTCAGAGTGACAAACATCAGGACAGGAGTGGCAATAAAAGAAGCCCAGGCACACAGAACCTCCCTGAAGGAGCAAAAATCCTCATTTTAAATAAAGAACTCTATTTTATCCTTTGGATAAGTTGCATTTGGATGAAGTAATGCACATTTACAGCTGCCATTTCTAAACCTGCTCCATGACTCCCTTAAGGTTAATAAGTTCCCTCCCTCTTTATTCCTCTCTGGCACCAGGAGACATTTAATGAAGTGAAGGGGGGTTGAAATTCCTTCCTGCAAAGGCCCAGCTGTGCTGAGCAAAGCAAAAGGGAAGGGGGTTTAGCACAGAAATGGTGCCCCTGCCCCTCAGCCTGTGCTGGGCCACTCACAGAGCCCCTGAGTTTGCTGGGGCTGCTCAGGAGGGATGTGGGAATTGTGTCCCAGCCAAGGACCTCCCACTCATCTGCCAGCAGAGCCCAGGGCAGAGAGGAGAAATTGGGGAAAAAATCCCATCTAATAGTCCTTTCCACGCTCCTGTAATGAGAAGAATAAATTAAAAAATATTAAAAATTAAAATAATTCAGTCACAAACTCCATTAACTCCCAGTTCTTTGTGTTTTGACAGTAATTTGTTCAACTATTGAATAACATTGGCAGCTGTGTGTTTAAAATTGTTCAAAAGTGCAGTTTCATTCTCGTGCTTCTGAACTGCATTTTGTGGGGTTTCACCCCTTAAAAGTTGTAAAAAACTGGATTTTTCCTCAGGGTCACAATTCAAGAGGCTGCCACTGTCCCACTGCAAGTTTTTCTCCCTGTTCCCACCCAATTCCTGACCCCTCTCTCTTTCCTGGCAGCCTCAAAATTTGGGTTTAAAAACTGCCCAGGATTCTTCTTCTTTGTCTTTAGATCTTTAGAATTATTTTAAATCTTTAGAATCTCCATGTAGATTTTAAGAATTATTTTAAATCTTTAGAATCTCCATGTATCCAGCTGGCAGCCGGTCACCAGTGGTGTCCCCAGGGGTCTGTGTTGGGTCCAGTCCTGTTTAACATCTTTATTGCTGATTTAGATGAGGGGATTGAGTCCATCAGCAGCAAATTTGCTGATGACACCAAGCTGGGAGGGAGTGTTGACCTGCTGGAAGGCAGGAGGGCTCTGCAGAGGGATCTGGATGGACTGGAGAGATGGGCTGATTCCAATGGGATGGAGTTCAACAAGGCCAAGTGCAGGTCCTGCCCTTTGGCCACCCCAACCCCTGCAGCGCTCCAGGCTGGGCACAGAGTGGCTGGAGAGCAGCCAGGCAGAGGGACCTGGGGGGACTGAGGGACAGGAAGCTCAACAGGAGCCACCAGTGTGCCCAGGTGGCCAAGAAGGCCAATGGGATCCTGGCCTGGATCCAAACTAGCGTGGCCAGCAGGCCCAGGGCAGTGACCCTTCCCCTGGACTCTGCCTTGGGGAGGCCACACCTTGAGTGTTGTGTTCAGTTCTGGGCCCCTCAGTTGAGCAAAGAGATTGAGGGGCTGGAGCGGGGCCAGAGAAGAGCAACGAGGCTGGAGAAGGGACTGGATGTGGCACTGAGTGTCCTCTGAAACACCTCCAGGGACAGAGAATCCACCATGTCTTGATCCAACCCCACTGTGATCACCAGCCCAGGGCACTCTGTGCCCTGGGCTGGTGATCACAGTGGGGTTGGATCAAGGGTTGGATTTGATGATCTCAGAGGTCTCTTCCAACCCAAGTGAGAAGAGCAACGAGGCTGGAGAAGGGACTGGAGCACAAGTGCTGTGGGGAGAGTCTGAGGGAGCTGGGGGTGTTCAGCCTGGAGAAGAGGAGGCTCAGAGGTGACCTCAGCACTGTCTGGAACTGCCTGAAGGGAAGTTCTGGCCAGGTGGGGGTTGGTCTCTTCTCCCAGGCACTCAGCAATAGGACAAGGGGGCACGATGGGCTCAAGCTCTGCCAGGGGAAATTGAAGTTGGAGATCAGGAGGAAATTCTTTGCAGAGAGAGTGCTCAGGGATTGGAATGGGCTGCCCAGAGAGGGGGTGGATTCCCCATCCCTGGAGGTTTTTCAGCTGAGCTTGGCCGTGGCACTGAGTGCCATGATCTGGTAAAGGGACTGGAGTTGGACCAAGGGTTGGACTCGATGATCTTGGAGGTCTTTTCCAACCCAATCGATTCTATGATTCTATGTAGATTTTAAGAATTATTTTAAATCTTTAGAATCTCCATGTAGGTTTTTAGAATTATTTTAAATCTTTAGAATCTCCATGTAGATCTTTAGAATTATTTTAAACCTTTAGAATTATTTCAAATCTTTAGAATCTCTATGTAGGTTTTTAGAATTATTTTAAATCTTTAGAATGTCCATGTAGATCTTTAGAATTATTTTAAACCTTTAGAATTATTTTAAATCTTTAGAATCTCTATGTAGATCTTTAGAATTATTTTAAGTCTTTAGAATCTCTATGTAGATCTTTAGAATTATTTTAAATCTTTAGAATTATTTTAAATCTTTAGAATCTCCATGCAGATCTTTAGAATTATTTTAAACCTTTAGAATTATTTTAAATCTTTAGAATCTCCATGCAGATCTTTAGAATTATTTTAAACCTTTAGAATTATTTTAAATCTTTAGAATGTCCATGTAGATCTTTAGAATTATTTTAAATCTTTAGAATCTCTATGTAGATCTTTAGAATTATTTTAAACCTTTAGAATTATTTTAAATCTTTAGAATCTCCATGTAGATCTTTAGAATTATTTTAAACCTTTAGAATTATTTTAAATCTTTAGAATGTCCATGTAGATCTTTAGAATTATTTTAAATCTTTAGAACCTCTATGTAGATCTCTAGAATTATTTCAAATCTTTAGAATCTCTATGTAGGATTTTAGAATTATTTTAAATCTTTAGAATCTCCATGTAGGTCTTTAGAATTATTTTAAATCTTTAGAATCTCCATGCAGATCTTTAGAATTATTTTAAAAGGGTGTTGAAGATCTCCAAGTTGCTCTA
Organism: Pithys albifrons albifrons; assembly: GCF_047495875.1. Taxonomy (NCBI): domain Eukaryota; kingdom Metazoa; phylum Chordata; class Aves; order Passeriformes; family Thamnophilidae; genus Pithys; species Pithys albifrons. The sequence continues at coordinate 24,898,292 of NC_092468.1, read as the reverse complement.
AACATCTGCCTAAAGGATCACTGATGTTGGTTTTAGGGTTTTCATAAAAAATAAATTTTTCTTTGGAACATTAAAAAAAATTACACTTTATTTTGGTGTAAAACTGTTCCCTTGGCCATGTTTTAAATAAAAGTAATTTGAAAGAACCCCAGATAGTCCTGAACTGAACTTCTTGGGGGAAAATGTCACTTATGGATGTGACAATTAACCCCAAACCTTTTGCATGAGATGCAAATTTGCTCCTTGGGATTCAGAGATGCCAAAGACTCATCCAGACAAAGGTATCACTTAATGCCACCCCAATCTTTGTTCACTGTTTTCTGTTGGAACCTGGGGCAGAATTGCAGCAAAAAAAGGACCATTTTGTGTGCTCAGATTCTCCCCTTCTCCACCCACTGGGAACTGAGAGTAAGTTGATAAATACCCTTAATTTTAGAGGTTGAACTTTGCATATTTGGAGATTTAAACAACAAACTGTGGCTGACTCTGCCCTTTGTTTTCTCTGCCCACCAAAAGGCTTTTTCCAGAGGTTCCTCCAGGGTTACACCTGGAAGGAGGAAAATGGGGCTGAAAGGATTTAATTTCTCTTTAAAATAAGCTCCAGGATGTCAGAGCAAGGCAGGGATGAATGTTTGATACCCAAATTTATGACACATGAAATGGCCTTTAATAGGAAGTGCTTCAAGGCTTGGAAAAATCCTCCTCTCTGGAGTGGCAGAGTCCTGTTTTTATGGAGCTTTGAGAGGTGGGAAGGCCATAAAGTTGCTGTGTCTGAGGAAAGAATTAAAAATGTAATTGGACACGGTTCATAAATCCATGGAGGTTCCAAAGCTGCAGCCTGGGCTGCAATTCCTGCTGGGAAAGGGGCAGAGTAAAGACAGTTCTGGATTTGCAGATCCCTGGGGGGGGTTCTCCTCAGGGTGACTTCCCACTGACCTGAAGGTCTCCATCAGCTCATGGATGTGTCTGCATTTCCCAGGATATCTCCAGGGGGATCAGTCAGTTGGGATGGGCTGGGATTGCTGGGGAGCAGCAATTCCTGGTCCTCCCAGGGCTGGGAATGTCCTGCCTGGGATCACATTGGAGGGTGGGATGGATCTTTCCTAATTCCAGGGCTGGGAATGTCCTGCCTGGGATCACATGGGAGGGTGGGATGGACCTTTCCTAATTCCAGGGCTGGGAATGTCCTGCCTGGGATCACATGGGAAGAGGGGATGGACCTTTCCTAATTCCAGGGCCGGGAATGTCCTGCCTGGGATCACATGGGAGGGTGGGATGGAAACCTTTCCTAATTCCAGGGCTGGGAATGTCTGGCCTGGAATCACATGGGAAGAGGGGATGGAAACCTTTCCTAATGCCAGGACTGGGAATGTCCTGCCTGGGATCACATTGGAGGGTGGGATGGAAACCTTTCCTAATTCCAGGGCTGGGAATGTCCTGCCTGGGATCACATTGGAGGGTGGGATGGAAACCTTTCCTAATTCCAGAGCTGGGAATGTCCTGGCTGGGATCACATGGGAAGAGGGGATGGAAACCTTTCCTAATTCCAGGACTGGGAATGTCCTGCCTGGGATCACATGGGAAGAGGGGATGGAAACCTTTCCTAATTCCAGGACTGGGAATGTCCTGCCTGGGATCACATGGGAGGGGGGGATGGAAACCTTTCCTAATTCCAGGACTGGGAATGTCCTGCCTGGGATCACATGGGAAGAGGGGATGGAAACCTTTCCTAATTCCAGGGCTGGGAATGTCCTGCCTGGGATCACATGGGAGGGTGGGATGGACCTTTCCTAATTCCAGGGCTGGGAATGTCCTGCCTGGGATCACATGGGAAGAGGGGATGGAAGCCTTTCCTAATTCCGGGGCTGGGAATGTCCTGGCTGGGATCACATGGGAGGGTGGAATGGAAATCTTTCCTAATTCCCGGGCTGGGAATGTCCTGCCTGGGATCACATGGGAGGGTGGGATGGAAACCTTTCCTAATTCCAGGGCTGGGAATGTCCTGGCTGGGATCACATGGGAAGAGGGGATGGAAACCTTTCCTAATTCCAGGGCTGGGAATGTCCTGCCTGGGATCACGTGAGAAGAGGGGATGGAAACCTTTCCTAATTCCAGGGCTGGGAATGTCCTGCCTGGGATCACATGGGAAGAGGGGATGGAAACCCTTCCTAATTCCAGGGCTGGGAATGTCCTGCCTGGGATCACATGGGAGGGTGGGATGGAAACCTTTCCTAATTCCAGGGCTGGGAATGTCCTGCCTGGGATCACATGGGAGGGTGGGATGGACCTTTCCTAATTCCAGGGCTGGGAATGTCCTGCCTGGGATCACATGGGAAGAGGGGATGGAAGCCTTTCCTAATTCCGGGGCTGGGAATGTCCTGGCTGGGATCACATGGGAGGGTGGAATGGAAATCTTTCCTAATTCCCGGGCTGGGAATGTCCTGCCTGGGATCACATGGGAGGGTGGGATGGAAACCTTTCCTAATTCCAGGGCTGGGAATGTCCTGGCTGGGATCACATGGGAAGAGGGGATGGAAACCTTTCCTAATTCCAGGGCTGGGAATGTCCTGCCTGGGATCACGTGAGAAGAGGGGATGGAAACCTTTCCTAATTCCAGGGCTGGGAATGTCCTGCCTGGGATCACATGGGAAGAGGGGATGGAAACCCTTCCTAATTCCAGGGCTGGGAATGTCCTGCCTGGGATCACATGGGAGGGTGGGATGGAAACCTTTCCTAATTCCAGGGCTGGGAATGTCCTGCCTGGAATCACAGGGGAGGGTGGGATGGACCTTTCCTAATTCCAGGGCTGGGAATGTCCTGCCTGGGATCACATGGGAGGGTGGGATGGACCTTTCCTAATTCCAGGGCTGGGAATGTCTGAAGGGAATCCCTTTTCAGGCCAGTCACTGCACTGCTGGTGTCAGTCCCAGAGATGGAGATGGACAAAAGGAAATATTTTTACATCTAATCTGAAACTCTGAAAATTCTGCAGTGACAAGTGGCTGTTAAAGAAGAGGAAGATGGAAAAGCAGAGGGAAATGTTAAAAATGAGACCTCCTGGTGGTTTGTAACTATGAGAGAGATCAAAAATAAAATCCCAGAATGCCAGTTCTTATTGTTTATTAACTTTTTAAAAATAATTTACCAAATAACTGTCTCATATTTAACAAAGCATCGACCTTTGAGGTGTGTGGAGACAAACAACATCCCTCTGGAAGTGCTGGATTCCACTGGGAAGAAAACTGGGGAACAGAAACCTCTTTGCTGTATGAAAGAGTTTTCAGAAAATAGCAATAAAAACAAATAGATTTCACACAAACCAGTATTTTATAAGAATAATGTTAAAGCTGACAAGGAAAACAATAATTAATCACAGGAGTATCCAATTAACATTATTATACCACCAGCAAAAGACACACATGTGCATCCAGTGTGTAATTACAACTCCACAGACTGGGGATTAAATTAGGAATATGTTTATTTTCCTTCTTCCCCCCTCCCATATATTTCTAGAATAGCTCTAATTCTGCCTAATCCTGGGGGCCAGCTCTGAACATTCCTGGTGCCTGTGCAGCTCAGCAGCCTCCACCTTCATTATCTGGGGTGCTGCAGGGCCAGCAGAGCTCCTGGACTGGTCTGGCTGGGCGTGGGGAGGGTTCCTGGGAGAGCCTCTGACTCCTGCAGCCAACAATGGCATCATTGAAGTCTGTTATTTGCATGACAAACAGCAGCAAGTCGGGCCCCTAAAGCTGGAGTCGAGGCACATTCCTTCTGGAGTTCCTTCCCTTCTGGAGTTCCATCCCCTTCTGGAGTTCCATCCCCTTCTGGAGTTTCACCCCTGATGGGGTTCCTTCTGGAGTTCCTTCCCCCTCTGGAGTTCCATTCCCTTCTGGAGTTCCTTCCCCCTCTGGAGTTCCATTCCCTTCTGGAGTTCCTTCCCCCTCTGGAGTTCCTTCCCCCTCTGGAGTTCCATTCCCTCTGGAGTTCCATTCTTTAATGGGTTCCATCCCTTCTGGAGTTCCTTCCCTTCTGGTACTCCATCCCTTCTGGAGTTCCATTCCCTCTGGAGTTCCATTCTTTAATGGGTTCCATCCCTTCTGGAGCTCCTTCCCTTCTGGAGCTCCTTCCCCTCTGGAGCTCCTTCCCTTCTGGCATTCCATCCCTTCTGGAGTTCCTTCCCTTAAGGTTCTGCTTCCATTGCTTCCCAGCCTTCAGATTTTAAGCAGACAGATAAATGGCCTATCCCAAAGTGTGGGTGTGAGGCAGAAACATTCCAGGCCTTTTTAGCTTGGTCTCCTCAGGAAATGAGGATTGTTTCCTTTCATCCCCTCTGTCTCTCCACACATCCCACACTTTTCAGCCCTTGACCAATTCAGCAAAGTTGGGAAGAGTCACTGATCCCAAAGACATGAATTTGGTGAAAAGAGATGGTCAAGAAGACAAAAGCAGCTTTATTAGGTAGTGACACCAACCCAAACCTCCTTAGACTGTGGAGAAGCCACTCAGAAGACAATCAGGCTCTCAAGGCTTTACATCTTACATCAGAATATTCCATTATAAGGCATGAAATAATAGGAGAAAAAAAAAGTTTATGGAGCTAATCTGCCAAATTCCATATAAAGACAAAGTTGCTGCTTTTCCATGAACTGGAAAGGGGAGGGGGGTGTTTTCCTTTGTTCTGGAAAGGACAATTTGAATATTTCTGCTTTGTTGTGTTCCTTTGCCCTTGCTGGGAAAGCTGCTGTGACACCTTCATATGGTTGTGCTTGAATGTGCCTGCCAGGAAAGCACAGGGAGAAGCAATAAAACCAGATTTTGAAACCTAATTGTGTGGGCAAAGCAATCAAGAGCCCTGAAAACACGGGCCAGGCCCCTCTGGGATAGAGTGGGAGGGGGAGAGGCTCTATCCTGCTCTTCACAGGGAGATCTTTGCCAGCAAATGCTTTCAGAAACCACTTTCTCCCTGTTCCTGCAGCCAGCAAAGGCAGAGGATGGGTTTGTCTCTTTGGGTTTTTTTGGTTCTTGCTTTGGGTTTTTTCTTTTTCTTTCTAAGAGAATTTCTGTTTTTTTCTCTCTGTGTGGAAAAGTATCTTAAACTGCCCTAAAAGGCAGAGATCTGAGGTGGTTTTGGTGGCTGAGCAAAGCCACACCCCCCTCATTATCATAGAATGACAGAATCACAGAATGGATTGGGTTGGAAAAGACCTCCAAGATCATCAAGTCCAACCCTTGATCCAACCCCACTGTGATCACCAGCCCAGGGCACAGAGTTCCAACCCTTGATCCAACCCCACTGTGATCACCAGCCCAGGGCACAGAGTTCCAACCCTTGATCCAACCCCACTGTGATCACCAGCCCAGGGCACTCTGTGCCCTGGGCTGGTGATCACAGTGGGGTTGGATCAAGACATGGTGGATTCTCACTCAGTGCCACATCCACAGAATCACAGAATGGATTGGGTTGGAAAAGCCCTCTGAGATCATCAAGTCCAACCCTTGGTCCAACTCCAGTCCCTTTACCAGATCATGGCACTCAGTGCCACGGCCAAGCTCAGCTGAAAAACCTCCAGGGATGGGGAATCCACCCCCTCTTTGGGCAGCCCATTCCAATCCCTGAGCACTCTCTCTGCAAAGAATTTCTTTCTGCTCTCCAACTTCAATTTCCCCTGGCAGAGCTTGAGCCCATCGTGCCCCCTTGTCCTATTGCTGAGTGCCTGGGAGAAGAGACCAACCCCCACCTGGCCAGAACTTCCCTTCAGGCAGTTCCAGACAGTGCTGAGGTCACCTCTGAGCCTCCTCTTCTCCAGGCTGAACACCCCCAGCTCCCTCAGCCTCTCCCCACAGCGCTTGTGCTCCAGTCCCTTCTCCAGCCTTGTTGCTCTTAATGCGCCATTAAAGCTGTTAATGAGTTCCGATCTCCCCTGGGGAGAGTGGCTTGGAAATGCAGCAGGAGGGGAGGATCCCTTGGGGGCTTCCCACACCTCAGCATGGCCAGGAGAGGCTTCTGCTCCTGCCAGCCCCGCGGAACCACCTGTGTGACCCACCTCTCACGGTGGGCTCAGCTCTCAGGGGACACTGAGATGCTGCTGGAACTGCACAGACCCAGCCAAGCGTCACTTGGTGCGTTGGTCCCAACTCAGGGAATTTGTTCTTGCAAGAACTCGAATGGAATTGAGGGAAAAATTAAAACATCTCTATGGTTGGTTGCTTGAGAGTGAGAACCTGAGTTGTCCTGGCTCTCATGGAGGTGTTTCTGGAGAGGATTTGGAGAGCTAAGGTGCCAGCCCTGCCTGGAGCTGCCCTGAAGGACTCAGGACAGGCTGACCCACCTGGCAGGGCAGGTGAGGAACACCAAGTTGGGATGTTGTCCCACCAGGCAAGTGGGCTCTGGGGAACTGAAATGTCCCAGACAACATTTTCCTGCACCCAAAGCCCTGCAAACCTCCTTGTCCCACCCCAGCCCTTTATCCTGCACTGAACTGTCCCAAACAACATTTTCCTGCACCCAAAGCCCTGCAAACCTCCTTGTCCCACCCCAGCCCTTTGTCCTGCACTGAAATGTCCCAGACAACATTTTCCTGCACTTAAAGCCCTGCAAACTCCTTGTCCCACCCCAGCCCTTTGTCCTGCACTGAAATGTGCAGCTGAGAAAGTCTGGTTGGAATCAGCAACCCCTCAGATCCCACAGCAGGAACATTTCCCACTGGATGGGCACATTCCCTAAACCCAGCCCAGGCTTGGAACTTCATGGTGGAGAATTTGGTGCAGCTCAGGAGGCAACACCCCCGTGGCAGCCCCTCTGTGGGGCAGTCATTGACCATTTCTGAATTTTCTATGGAAATTGGACATTTTTTTTAAAACAGAAAACCTTCTTTTGATAAAGCCACGGGGGAAACCCAAAGGGCTGAGGGAGCAGGTGGGTGTTTGCTCCTGGCTGAGCTCGGGCTGTGTTTGGTAAAGAAGGGAGGAAAGGTGAAGCTCAGCCAGTGCTTGTGGCACCAAATGAAGCTGATTCATCTTTGGAAACGATCTGACTGCAGGCAGATAATTTAGAACATCTCCTATTAAGCAGATTTCTCCCTCATTTACTTGTCCAATTAGATCGTTGAAACGCCCTCAAGCGTTTGTGGCTTGGTTTTATTTTTGCTGCATTTTTTTAAGGAAAACTCAGCACTTACCAAAAAATCTTGTCCACGTGTTCTCTGCAGCCTGGATGAGGCTGGTGGAGCTGCAGCTGGGAGCTCTTTGAAGGTGCCACTAATCAAAGGTTGGACAAGGAGGTGGTGGCTTCACTAGAGACTTTCCTGGGAACTATTAATTGAGCTGCATTTTTGTGGGTGCTTAACTCCGACCCTGGATTTTTGCATAGACATTGCACTGCCCCTCCTAGGAGCTTTGGCAGCCTGAAATCCCACCTGGGCAGCCTGAAATCCACCTGGGCAGCCTGAAATCCCACCTGGGCAGCCTGAAATCCCACCTGGGCAGCCTGAAATCCATCTTGGGCAGCCTGAAATCCACTTGGGCAGCCTGAAATCCCCCTTTGGCAGCCTGAAATCCATCTTGGGCAGCCTGAAATCCCACCTGGGCAGCCTGAAATCCCCCTTTGGCAGCCTGAAATCCCACCTGGGCAGCCTGAAATCCATCTTGGGCAGCCTGAAATCCCCCTTTGGCAGCCTGAAATCCCACCTGGGCAGCCTGAAATCCATCTTGGGCAGCCTGAAATCCCCCTTTGGCAGCCTGAAATCCCACCTGGGCAGCCTAAAATCCATCTTGGGCAGCCTGAAATCCATCTTGGGCAGCCTGAAATCCCACCTGGGCAGCCTGAACTCCTCTTGGGCAGCCTGAAATCCACCTGGGCAACCTGAACTCCCACCTGGGCAGCCTGAAATCCATCTTGGGCAGCCTGAAAACCATCTTGGGCAGCCTGAAATCCCACCTGGGCAGCCTGAACTCCACTTGGGCAGCCTGAACTTCCACCTGGGCAGCCTGAAATCCACCTGGGCAACCTGAACTCCACTTGGGCAGCCTGAACTCCACTTGGGCAGCCTGAACTCCCCCTTTGACAGCCTGAAATTCCACTTGAGCAGCCTGAACTCTCCCCAAAGCAGAGGTGTTTGAGGGACATCCAGAATTAGGTAAGGCACTAATTGGGAGTGTTTTGTTTTTGCTAAGTGGTGTTTCAGCCTCGTGTGCTCCTCCCTGCCCGCGGTTCCAGCGCACCAATGATGGCATCGGTGGTGCCCTCGTTGCATCACCGAGGGCGCTGCGGCCACAGGAGGAGGGAGGGGCGGAGTGAACACTCTAATTGAGCATCAGAGCTCCGAGATTCTGCCTCTCCATCCGCAGGAGCTGCTCAGCCGCAGAGGGCAGCAGAGCTGGGCAGCATCTCCCACCCTGCTGGCACCAGGTGAGTTCTGCTCCTTCCAATAGTTTTTTTTTTTTTGTGGGAAAAGTCTTTCCCCAAAGTATCTCAATGCTCAGGTGTGAGCTGGGTTTGGTAAAAGCTGCAGGTGGGGTGCAAAAATGGGGTGGGCAGAGTGAGCGTGTTGCTGAAAATCCTCAATAATTTGGAACTAGAGGAGTATCAGTTTCTCTCACGTGTCAGGATGGAAAGAGGTGGGGAAGTTATGGAAGCAGAATGGAAAAGGTGAGACCAGATGTCTCTGAAAACTCTGGGAAGAGGCTCTGGTCAGGATAAGATCCCAGTTGGTGTAAATCTATGAAATGAGATGTGTTTGTTGTCTGAGGGATAAGTTTCTCTCCACAGTTCTTTACTTTCCAGCTAAAAAGTGGGGAATCACAGTTTCTGCTTTGCCTCATTCACCACATGGCAGGAAGCACCAATTACTGAAATAGTCCTTTTTTCCCCTTTCCCTTTCCCGTTTTGTGTTCTAACTCCATAACACAACACTCAGTAATTAATAACATTGATTTGAACACAAACCTTTAAAAGAAACCTTTATTATTTATTATTTTACATAGTATTTAATTTAAGTAGCACGTATTTGTTAGTAATTATAATTTGTTATTCATTCTGGCAACAGATCAATTCAACCCCTGTTGCAGAAAAAGCTGGATAATTTTTATATACTTTCCTTCCCTTGTTATATATATTATATATCTGTAATATATATATATGTTATATGTAACATATATAATGTATATCTATGATATATATTGTAATATATTAAAATATAGATAAATATATTAAAATATATCTATATATTTATCAAACTATCTATCTATATATCTATATCTAGATCTATCAATATAATCTATATCTATATCTAGATCTATCAAACTATCTATACATCTATATCTATATCTATATATCTATATATCTATATATCTATATATCTATACATCTATATATCTATATATCTATAATCTATATATCTATATATCTATATCTATATCTATATCTGTCTAAATATATCTGTGGGGTGTTCTGCCCACTCCCAGTTTGCCCTTGGCAGCTCCAGGTAAAGCACAAGCCATAAAATCCAGGCTGCAGGAGCAGAAATCAGCCTTGTGGCCAAACCTCTCTCCAAATCCAGGAGGGGAGAAGCCGAGAGGGCCTGGAGTGTCTCTGGCTTGAGCTGCTTCCCCAGAGTCTTGAGCAACCCAGCATGAGGCAAAATGGGGAAAGACTTTGGCTGGGACTGGAAGTGCCCCAGTTGTTGGGTAACTGGTTTATGGGAGGAAAGGAGCTCCTGTGGAGCCTCCTGGGTGGGTGATGGTCATGGAGGGCCTCTGTTCCACCAGCTGTCCTTTATCTCAGCAGGGAAGGTTGGGAAGTGAAGGATGGACGTGAAGAGCGCCAAGAACTACGTGTTCTGGTTGTTCTGCCAGTTTGAGCTGATCACCTGCAGCTACCTGATGGAGCCCTGGGAGAAGGTGCTCTTCTACTCCTTCAACATGGGCATGGTGGGCATGTTGCTCTACACCACCTACGCCTGTCTGGCTGCCCACGCGGGCACGGCCCTGCAGCTGCTCTGGCACTGCCTGGGCACCCAACCCGACAGTGCCGCCTCCGTCGTGAAGTAACATCAGCCCCTGATTGATGGTGGGCCAAGGGAGGCTTCTCTGACCACCCCCTGTGTTGAGAAGCAGGTCCGGGCTCTGTGCAAACCCTGCAGCGTCTCCTCCTGCTCTTCTCTATTCCAGGACTCTCTGACATAAATGATTTTGCCCAAACGACTCCAACCAATCCTTGTTTTTATCCTTAAAGAACTTTCAATGAATTCTCAAGACTTGCTGGAGTTGCAGGGCAGGGGTTGGTACACAAAAGTTTTGTTACTCCAGGGAGAGCTGTTTGGATGTGGAGAGTTTTCATCCCTAGAAAGGACGTGCCGTGAATTTGTTGCATCTGCCTGAGCTTTGCTGGCAGGAGGGTCGTGGGCACAGCACTGCCCAAGTGAGAGCTGCCTCCCTAAACCTGGAATGTGTGTGTTTATAGGATGATTTCAGTATTTATTTAGTCTCCTCCATTATTTAATGCAATGAATGACTCCACTGGCTCGTCAGCATTATGCAAATGATGCAGTTGATTAATTAAGAGTGTGGGGTATGTAGTTCTAGGAAAAGTTAAAATCAAATTCTCGTGTTCTTGGACTTTCTAAAAACAGATCATTTTTGTTTTACTTCTGGAAGACCAATAAATGATGGATGTCACATGCAGAACACAAACCTACAGAGTCAGGTGTGGGAGGATTTCGGTGGAAAATAAAGCCCTCCTTGAAATGCAGAGTCTCCTTTTCTCCTCAAGCTCTTATTCCTCCCTTTCACCTCCTCCTGCACCTCCTGGAGTGTCTGAAACAGGAGCTCCTGAGCCCACAGACTGGAGCTGATGTGCTGGCTTTGGCTGGAACTGCTTTTGTTCCAAAATCCCTTTTTTTTAAGCCTTAGAAACACAAAATTCCCCTGCTGTGGCTTCCTCCAGTGGCCATGGACGGGCTCAGGGGTTGGAATCAGCCCAGAGGAGAAGGGAGTGGGGAAGGGCACACAGGGAAAGGCGAATCCAGCTCGTCCCACTGGCTTTGAGCTGAGTTTTGTTCCAAGGATGCTGCTGGAATCTCCTCCAGGGCACGGGATGTTGACAGGAGGTGGCAATCAAGTGACTTGTGAAACGAGATTTGGTCAGAGGCGGTGACGAAACCAAGACACTCATTACGTTATTTGGCACCTCAGCAGGAGATTCAGCCGCTTTCAGAGGGGGAAATAAGACAGCACATGAGAATGGTTTATTTGGCAAAATGAGGGCAGCTCTGCTTAAACTTGCAACTTTTGTGACAGTTTGTTACAAACTCAAATAAACTCTGAGTTTGTAAAACAAAAAAAAAAATTATTTAATGCTTTCAGCTTAGAATCCAGTTGTGTTTTATGAATAAAAGGAGTACAATGGCTGAAGTAGCAACCAGCTTGGAATTGCTCCCTGCAGCTTTCATGCTCAGTGTGTACATTGTATTTACTGGTGTTCATTAATGTCCATGGTGTTGAATTAATGGAACTTACTGGTGCTGAGGAAGAGAAGAGGGAACACAGAGTACTTTAGTTGTGTCAGTCACTGGGCTATTTATGGAGACTGTGGCTTTATTCCCAAAGTGCCAGTTCAGAGCAGGTAAATCAGGGCAGTGTTTGGCACCGTCTGTGCCCGGAGTGCCTGGCAATGGGCTCAGCATCACCAGGGCTGTGATTGCAGCAAATTACAGGAGACTCTGCACATCCTTCCAGAGCTTTTATCGCCAGGAAGGGCCCTCACCCCAGGCTGGAGGAGCAGGAACTCTTCCCCTGGGTGTGTTTGTGTTTAATGCTGCCCTTTGCAGGTCTCCCCAGTGCAAATTCGTGGGGTTGCCTCGAGTGCCTGGTGCCTCTTTTGCAACAGCCTGTGGAGCTGCCTGGCTCCATCCTGGGCTCCTGACAGTCTGCTCCCATCATTCCAGGGTCAGTCCAGGGTTATTCCAGCTCTCTGTGCTGTTCCACAGCTCCAAAGAGCCCAGCTGGGCTGGGAGAACGGGAGGCAGCCTGGAGAGCACCAAAATCCTGCCAAGGAAACAAGGGCCAAGTGGGAGCCGAACCTCCCCAAGGTCTCCACTGATGTTGCTCCTCACAGTCCTGTCCCTGCCTGTCACCAGGACTCCCATCTACACAACAGGATTCCAAACATGCCATTCAAACCCCTCCTGGCCATTTTGCCAGTTCAGATTCCAAACACTGCCCTGTCTGGGCAGGCTCCTGCTGGAAGCAGTGCCCGAGGGGCTGCTTTGGGACAAGGCTCTGGATTTGTAAAGCCAGGCCCGAGCCTGCTTGTCTAATACAAGTTTAAACAGGGTCAGGAATGGCTGGAGCTGTGCCAGGAGAGGGTTAGGTTGGATTTTGGGAAAGGCTCTTCCCCCAGAGGGTGGTGGGCACTGCACAGGCTGCCCAGGGCAGTGGGCACAGCCCCAAGGCTGGCACAGCTCCAGGAGTGTTTGGACAATGGGACTGACACAGGGTGGGATTGTTGGGAGGTCTGTGCAGGGCCAGGGGTTGGCCTGGATGGTCCTTGGGAGTCCCTCCAGCTCTGTGGTGGGGTAATTTGGTGTCTGTCTAAGGAGTCCCACACCGTGGATGTTTTATCCCAGCTGGGAACAGACACCTCTGCCTGGAGTGGGGACACTGGGCCAGGTGCTTCAGGAGCTCCCAAGGTTTGTTCCCATCAGCCCCTCAGGCTGCACTGAGTGGCCACCGGGTTTCTTTCTCATCCCTGATGCCAAGTGGTGCAAACCCAAATGAACTCATGGCAGGCTGAGTCAGAAGGTGTTTCAGGAGGAGTGGGAAATGCAGCATTCCCTGCAGTCCCTGCCTGCACACCCTTCTCTGGGCACTCCTGCACCAAGGGCAGCTCCTGGCACTTCCTGCCAGCTCTGGGAGCTTTGCCATCCCTCTTGGCCTGAGATTTTGGGACAGCCAAGAACAAGGCAAGTTTTTGGGACAAACTTCCTCGTGTTGTCCACATGGGCAGGAGGTTGTTTGTCAGACACTTTGGTGGCTGATTGATCTCCTCAATGAAGATCTTGCTCAACAAGAGGATCAATCGAGGTGGAGTTTCCTGCACACCACAGAACTGCTGATGCCACACTTGTCTGCTGTGTGGGCTGAGCTGGGTGTGAGAGGGGAGAAGGGAAGTTTGTCCAGGTGCTCTTGGGGTTTTGGTATCAATCAGATGAGGGAGTTGTTCTCTCTGGGGCCTGCTGACCTCAGAGTACACTTGTATGTGCAGGATGTGCTGCTGAGTGACTTTCTGTCCATAAAGGAGGCATTTTAGGTTTTGCCAACATTATTTTCTGCCCTAGAACCAGCCTGGCTCTCCCATTTCCACTCCCCACCTTTGAGACCAGATCTCACCTCCCCATCAGGGCAAGTTCATGTCCTGTGGCACTAAAAGGGAAGGTGAGGGTGATCTTCAGCACAATCTCTGCCTTTCAAAAGGACTCTCCCACTTAAATTGCACAACTTCACCAATGCTGATTCAGCAAGAGTTGAAACTCGAGAGCAAAATAATAAACAGCTGCTAAAATCCAACTGCCCGTGCTGTTCCCTGGGAACTCTTTGAGCTTTCCAGCCACAACACGTCCTGCTGCTTTCACAGCACCCTCATTAGGAAGGATTATTATTGCAGGACTTTTACAGCTTATCCCTCAATAAACTTTAATCTGGGTTTTATTGATCCAAACAGTTTCTGCTTCCTAAAGGCAGCCAGGATGCTGGTTCTGTCCATGGGGAATTTTACCCCTTCTGCTTCTGATAACTTCTGGCAGCTTTTACAAGCCCAAGATAAGCTCATGCTCCTGTGACTTGTATTGTTTGGCACTACAACATGTGCATTTTGCCTGTGTTACTATTTACACCTGAGTTGTTATCTGCTGTTCATTACCTGACTGGAAAATCCTGCTTCTCTGAGGAACTGTCAGCACTTCGTGGCCTCTGCACCCCACAGAACATCGTCCTTCTCATCCTGCACAGATTTGGTTGGCACAGGGTTGGGTTTACAGCAGATCTGCTTTGACCCAGCTGAGCTTCAATCACTCCCTCAAAGCTGAAACTTTGTGCTGAACTTTCCTTGTGCCACAGTCAAGTTAAGTTGTGTTGTTATAAAATATCCCTTCTTCCTACACTGGGGGTGTTTCCACACAGTGCAAATATTCTTTAGAACAGGATTTAGATGTTTCTCCACGTGTGTTTTACAGGGACAGAGGCAGGGATTGACAGTGAATGCTCCTGAGGAGGCCAGGGCTCTGCTTGGTGGCCCCCACAACCCTCCTCTAAGAGAGTGCAGGAAATTTATTCCAAATTATTTAAAAAATATCTTACAAAGCCACATTGAAAGAACTTGGTTTTGAGATTACACAAATTCTGTATGTCCCTTGAATCCTGTCAAGGTGCAGGGAATTTCCTGGAGAAGAGGAGGCTCAGGGTGGACCTTCTTGGTCCCTGCAACTCCCTGCCAGGAGGGTGGAGCCAGAGGGGGATTCCAGCCTCCTAAAGGACCCAATTCTGCATTATTTTCACTAAGATCCTTCACCTTCAAGCAGCTCTGAGGGTTTTCTCTTCTGCATTCCTGCCTTAACCATGGCCAGCCCTCCTGCAGCAGCATAAATTCATTTCAGCAGAGCTGGGGGGGGAAACTGCAGCTTCTCTGTCTCAGATCTGTCCTACAAGAGGAAGACATTAAGGAAGAGCTCAATTAATAACAGAGCTGTTAATTATAATCCTCACCAAGGCTCATTGGCTAAGTGGGGTGCAAACAACCTGCCAAAGAATTCACAGCTGAAAGAGCTTCCGTGTGTCTTACTGACCTTATCACTGGGCACAGGAGGGACTTTCAGAGAGTCCTTCAAGTCTTTTCAGCCCTTGGGCACACCTGAAACATTCTCTCATTCGATGTGAAAAGGTCCATCACTTGTGGATTTGTGCCATGCAAAGTGGGTTCATTTTATAAACCTGAATATTCAAATCTCTTTCTTTACCATCATGCTTTGGTTTTGTCATGGAATGAAACCCTGACAAGTTTTAAAGTTCATTTCCTGTTTCTGCCATGTCTTAACCAGCTTCCCATCCTAAATACAGAAAAACTGGTAAATTCTGACAGCAGGAACATTCTTTTCTACATGATGGTTCTGGAATGATCTACAGCAAACATCAAATGCTCCCTGAACCCACCACACTGAACTGCTCTGGGAGGTGCAGCTAAAATAAATAATAAAAATAATAAATAAATAATAATAAAATAAGTAACCCTGGCAAAGCGGGAGCTGAGCTGAGGCTGCCAGAAGAAGGAGCAGTTCATTGGCATCAAGTCCTTTCACATCAGGTCAAAGCAGCTTTTGTCTTGTTTTTCCTTAGGCTGGTGTTTTAAGCTTCAATTTTCAGGAATGACATGGCCATAAAGAGTTTTCCCAGGTTTTAGCCACCTTTTCCTTAGAGAGCTGCAGCCTCGTTAGAGCCACGGCATGTGAGGGAAGAGCGACCTCAGGTGGATCATCCTGCTCATCACAGGCACATCCCAGTTTTCCAGGGAAGCTTTTACAGGATGGGCAAGAGGTAGGATCACACCCAAACACCCGATGGGAGACTGTGGAAGGTGGAGCCGGGCCCTTCTCAGTGGTATCCACTCAAACAATGCCAAACCCCAGCCAAGCAAAGGGAAGAAATCCATTTATTAAGGTGAATTCTTGAAGGAAAAAATGATGACACAATATTCCCCTGTAATTCCCTAAATTTAAGCCACTTCCAAGGGAAAAAGAGACTAAAGTAAAACTCCCCACAGATCAATATGCCAACAGCCCCATCCCTCAGGCTGCCATCTCCCAGAACTGGCACAGGTGTCCTTGGAGTGCAGCAAAGCTCAGACATTTGGCACCAATTAATCACAGAATCATGGAATGGATTGGGTTGGAAAAGACCTCAGAGATCAGCAAGTCCAACCCTTGGTCCAACTCCAGTCCCTTTACCAGATCATGGCACTCAGAGTCATAGAATGGATTGGGTTGGAAAAGACCTCCGAGATCAGCAAGTCCAACCCTTGATCCAACCCCACTGTGGTCACCAGCCCAGGGCACAGAGTGCCCTGGGCTGGTGATCACAGTAGGGTTGGATCAAGACGTGGTGGATTCTCACTCAGTGCCACATCCACCAAATCATAGAATGGATTGGGTTGGAAAAGACCTCAGAGATCATCAAGTCCAACCCTTGGTCCAACTCCAGTCCCTTTACCAGATCATGGCACTCAGTGCCACGGCCAAGCTCAGTTGAAAACCCTCCAGGGATGGGGAATCCACCCCCTCTCTGGGCAGCCCATTCCAATCCCTGAGCACTCTCTCTGCAAAGAATTTCTTTCTGCTCTCCAACTTCAATTTCCCCTGGCAGAGCTTGAGCCCATCGTGCCCCCTTGTCCTATTGCTGAGTGCCTGGGAGAAGAGACCAACCCCCACCTGGCCACAACTTCCCTTCAGGGAGTTCCAGACAGTGCTGAGGTCACCTCTGGAGGAATCTGAACTTGGCACAGCTATTCCCTAATTCCCTGAACCAGATTTCTAACCATCTCCAGGGCACACATGGCCACCCCCAGTACAGTGCTGTCCTGTTAATATTTCACCTGCATCATTTCCACCTGAACCACATTTGCAAACCTCAGTAGATACACAAGGGAATCCACTAACAGGTTTTTAAAGCATTGAAGGTGAATTGGTCATCCTTAAGCTTTTAATTGTCAATGTAAGTCTGTTTTATCTATTAAAAAATTCAGGTAGTGTTTGCATGCCCCAGTCACCCCTTTCTGAGTTTGTTCCCCCAGTTTTTGTGCTCTCACTTATGCAACCAACATTCTCCTTCACCATTTCCTGTGAGCAAAACTCAATACCAAAGTTCTGCACAGCTTCTCCCAGCTCCAAATTCACCAACATCTGGGGGCAGATGCATCATGAAGCAGTTATGGCTTAAAATCCTGCACAATTTCTGTGTGTGGAAGGGGAGAGCAGGAGCTCTGAGCTGTGGCTCAACCCACAGATGGAGATTTTCAGGATGAGCTGCAGGGTAAGTGGCAGCTTTTCTGTACCTTTTGTCAAATCACTTGTCTGGTGTCAGGGAGAAGTTCTTGGCAAACATTTAATCTGCTCTACGCCCCCTAAGCCTCTTTGGGCTCCCAGAGGGACACTGCAGAGCCCAAGATCAGAACTAACTGTGGTTTCCACTCACTGGAGAGCTGTTCCCTGTGTTACCAGCCAGCAAACAAACCCCCCCAAAGCCAAACAAACTGTGGATTCCTGATTTGTTTGCCCATGGGATCTGTCCAGACAAAACTCCTGCTCTGAGAGATGCTGGAAAGCAAACCCAGGCTGGCAATAGAGCATGGGAAGGAGGAGGGAGGAAGAGGGACATCTCCAGTGACACACAGGATGGCAGAAGCACAGCTGAAATCCCTGAGGGAAAACACTGGAGAGGAAGGAAAACTTCAAACCCAGCTTTTGTTATTCTCTCCTCACCTGCCAACAACAGGAAATTATTTCCAGACTGCCAGATCAGAAAAATCTGTCAGAAAAATCCCAGCCCAAACCACATCTCACCCAGACACAGAATGTGCTCACTGGCTCCAGGTTACAAAGCCAAGCTGTTCCAGTTCCACAGATTAAACTCAGGTTTTGTGATCATGGGGCACTCTGATCTCCCCAGCACTACAAGCAGGTGCAGCTCCTGTCACATACACCTATAAAGCATTTATGGCAGGGACCCTCCACACATATTTTCAGCATATTTGCCCTCCCTACACTGAACTGAATCACTCTCAGGGGATAAACTGGACCTTTAGCCCTCAGCAGCTTTATGGATTCTTCTTAACTGCTTTTCTACACAGTAAAATATGACAAAGCTCCTGAGATTTGAAGAGCTCAGTGTGACACAAATCACAGTGGACATTATATTGTATTTACACTGAGTTAAATCAAATGTATGTAAATTCTTAGTAAAACTTCTGTTGAACCCCCTCTGGGCAGCAAAGGGAATTAAAACCAGATGAGTGTAAAGCCTGTAAGATCCTCCCACTCCACTTCTCTCCTCTTTGAGCTTGCAGAGTGAAGTTTGGGTTTAAGGCAAACTAAAAAATGATGGACCAAAAATACCTGTGTAGGTTTTGAATAGTTCATAGCTGATTTATTACTTATACTCTGTGCATTTGCTTTTAAGCCACTGATACAGCCTGGAAATAATACAATACTCACTCCACTCCACAGAAATTTCCAACCTTTCTGATCAAGGGCTTTACAGGGAAGTTTTTTTGTGGATACAAGATGTGTATTTGGAGTTCCCTTACCAAGGGAACAGAAATTGCATCCTTGAGCTTCCCCAAAATATGGATATATGGAATAAAATTAAGACAGGGGAAATCCTCCCCCGTGAAGAAATTAAAGCAATGCAGAGTAGGCAGGTACCCCACCTAAAACCCCACCAAAGTGGAATAAAAGCTCTCCCTCTGCACATCCTTCCTTATCAGTTGTCTCCAGAATGCCAAAGGGTAACCCTGAAATTAGTCAGCTGCCCTTTACACTGCAGAAGGTGCAAGGAAAGAGCTCTCAGGGATGGGAGGAATTGTGGAACTTACATTGCAATGGTTGCAGCAGAAACTCAACTCCAACTGCTGCTTCTCTAGAATATCATCTATAAAATGTTAATTCAGGACCATTATTTCAGGCTGCAGTGTTACTTTCCCTGCTCCTGTGATCAGCTGGAAATGTTTAGGGATGGTTTGGGGATCTTTCCTCCCCAAGGGAGTATTTCTGGCCCTGTTACTCTGTCAGCATTTCTGCTCCCTCCCCCCCAGTGGCATCCTGGGAGATATGGAGATCCTCCAGCATTTCAGCCAGGCTGATCCGGGGAGGCCCATCCTCATCCGTGTCACTCTCCACTGGGATCTCTGCGTCTAAAAACACAAGGAAAAACACCCCATAAACACCTAAGCAAAGAAAACAAACCCAACCCCAACCCCAAAGGAGGAGGGAGATAAAACCAAACCAACACTCCCAAATATCCAACAAACCACAAAACCAAGACACAAAAAGTCCCTTCTAAAAACCAACAATGTCATGGCAATTCCTTATGGAGAAAAATGAATTATGTATCAAATGCTTCACTCAGCAAAGGTTTTGGGTGTGAGAGAAAATATGTTTTTCCCTCTCACATTGAAGGCAAGGAAATGAGAAGCAGTGCAGGTGAAATACACCTGTGAAATACATTTCTCTATTCAGGAGGAGTTCACAGAATGGAAATACACCCCTTTAGCAAAGATATTTCCCCTCCAACAGCCCTGATTTACCTACACCCAATTAACCAGTAAAAAGGCCTTACTTCTGTAAATGTTGACATTCTTCCTGATGGCTTCATCCTCTTCCAGATCTTCAAGGAAGTCCTGGTATTGTCTGTAAAAGATGTGGAATGTATTTACCCCCTTTTCCTCTGCATTTATGCAAATTTATAATCACAGCAAACAAAGCCCCCCCAGACCTCCCTTCTGAGAGCATTCCCACAATTCCAACTCACTCTTTCTGCCTTGCTTTTATCACCTATTATTTTCCGACTTGTTTAATTATTTTAGCTCGTTTTTTCTCAGGAGGACATGACTGAGAACCTGCTGTTGCTGCATCAGCTTTGCCACTGGACAAAGCCAGGCAGATACTGCACCTTTCATCATCTGTATCTGGGGCTTCCCTGTCCCTCTGCAGCTCTTTGAGCTTCCAGTTCCGGCGCCGCTGCCGCTTGGTGCGGTCGTAGCTCTTCTTTATCAGCACCTGCAGGAAAACCAGCCCCTGGTTACACACCCACCCCCTCAGTGCTGCTCAAAACACCCCCAAAATATACAGCAGGCTGGATTTGGACCAGTGAAATCAGGTGAGTGGGTCCTCAGCAGTGCTGTACAGAATTCACACAGCATTTGTCAGTGAAAAGGTTCCAAACGCTGCGGGTTATGTCCTGAAGGGACAGACACACACTGCAGTTGTAAGACAGTTTTCAACACACAGTGAAGGATAAATGGAACAAAACCAACAGAGAGGAAGGGAAAGTAAATGTATTATTTAACCATCACTCAAAAATTTAAGAAAATAACTCTTAAATCTGACGCTGTTCAAATGTCACTGTTATTATCCCCTCTCCCTCCTTCTAAAATCCTATTTCCTACTAGCCCTGGGAAAGGCAGAGAACTTTGTACAGAGAAAGGACTTTTCTTACCACATCAGGAATACTGTGTGGGTTCATCTTGTTGGCAAACTCGTCATTTAAGTTGCAGTTCACCAAGTCGAACCTAAAACAAAACGAGGTGTTAATCTGTTTGACGGAACCCAAAACAAAACGAGGTGTTAATCTGTTTGACCAAACCCAAAACAAAACGAGGTGTTAATCTGTTTGACCGAACCCAAAACAAAACGAGGTGTTAATCTGTTTGACGGAACCAAAACAAAACGAGGTGTTAATCTGTTTGACGGAAATCTACAAAACTGAACTCGATGAACTACCTTTGTGTTAAAGGGCAGCACAGTGTAAGTTACAGCCCCTAAAAAGCGAAATGTTTCCAAACAAAGCCCAAACAAATACAAATCCACATCAACAAACAGCTCTGAGGAGCTGCTGTTCCCACATTCTGGCCAGTGGCACTTCCCAAACTCCTGAACTCAAATATCCACAGAGGTTCTGTTGGGCTCCCAACAGCTCCAGTAACGTTCATGTTTAAGCCTGTTTGAAAATCCCCTGAATTGCCTAATCCTACAAAAATTTCCCATTTGCCATCCCTGTGTATCACACTCAAACAGATCTAATTAGGGTTTTAAAAGTCTTGCCCACTTATTTGTGTCTAAGTTGCTATTCCAACCTGCAATCTCAAGGCAATACTTCAGCTCTCTCATTACCAACACAAGATGATTTCTGCCAGAAAAAAGATTTCCTGGGATTAGGACCATCTCTTCAGGATTCCATATAGAAACCAGACCAACTTTTCTGATAACACAGTAAATTCTGTCATGAAATAGTAATTTAATAGAAGCCAAGAAAGAGAACAGACCCCAAGACAAGGTCCCCAGGGTTGAGGATGTGGCCCAGGTGTGTGCAGCAGAAGTGCTGGTGCTCCGTGTCCAGCTCCGAGGTTTTCCTCACCCAGGCCTCGGCCAGCGTGTGCTGGGGGGGGAAACACAGCACAGATGTCACCAAACACAGCTTACCTGTCACCAAAGCCGGCACAGATGTCACCAAAGCCGGCACAGATGTCACCAAAGCCGGCACAGCCGTCACCAAAGCCGGCTCAGCCGTCACCAAAGCCGGCTCAGCCGTCACCAAACACGGCTCAGCCGTCACCAAACACGGCTCAGCCGTCACCAAACACGGCACAGATGTCACCAAAGCCGGCACAGCCGTCACCAAAGCCGGCACAGCCGTCACCAAAGCCGGCACAGCCGTCACCAAAGCCGGCACAGCCGTCACCAAAGCCAGCCCAGCCACACCATCTGCACTGCTGCACCCTGGCTTGCCACTGCTTCTGTCATTAAACTTGTGTTTCTAACCCAAACACCCAATGCATCCCCTGCTGCTCCTCCTCTCTCATCTCACAGGAGCAAGGAAATGGATGTACCAGCCACTCCCACCAGGAATTCCCCAAGGGTTGTTTCTATAACCAGACATGTGTTTTGGTGGCTCCTTTTCATGTCATAAGTCTCAACTACATCCAGCTTTTGGCTGAGAAAAAGAGTCATTCATTGTGATTAAAAAGAAATGCTGTCATACTTCAATAAAAACAATGCAGTAATTAAGGAGTTGCAAACCTAATAGAAAAGGATTTCAATAACCACAGTAAAAAGTAGAGTTGAAGCTCTCCAACAGAGAAGAATCTCTGGAAATGGTCCCAAGAAGAGCTTTTGCCAGTGGGAAGGCTCAGAGCAGCACAGGTCTGACTGAGCAAGGCTGAATAATTGAGGACATTCATTCAGCTCACAGGGGAACAAAAGGTCTAAAACATGACTCAGAGAACTCTTGCCTTGTTTGAACGTGCACCTGCTCCAGCTCCTTTTTTCTTCTCATGGACCCTGTTGATGTCCATGACGATGAACTCCTCCAGCTGCTTGGGGTGGAACAAGCTGTTGAAAGGGTGGCGCCAGTAGGTGTTCCCATCCACTTCAGCAACTGGAAAAAAGCCACCAAGATGGGAGAGAACTTCTTAGGAAGAAATAAAAATGAAAAGGAGGCATTAACCAAAATTCAGGCAACTGCCAAACACATTTTGTTCATTACTGTAACACAGGTATTTAGGGCATGACCCACATTGCAAACCTGGGCTACAAGAGCAGCTGATCTTTGACAGCCAAATCACATCTCATGTGTCTGAAGCACAGACCTTTATTCACAGGAATTGTTCTCCTGGATCCATCCCAATCAGAGGGATTCTGGTGGTGAGGCTCACAGGAATTGTTCTCCTGGATCCATCCCTATCAGAGGGATTCTGGGGGTCAGGCTCACAGGAATTGTTCTCCTGGATCCATCCCTATCAGAGGGATTCTGCTGGTCAGGCTCACAGGAATTGTTCTCCTGGATTCATCCCAATCAGAGGGATTCTGCTGGTCAAGTTCACAGGAATTGTTCTGGATCCATCCCTATCAGAGGGATTCTGGTGGTCAAGTTCACAGGAATTGTTCTCCTGGATCCATCCCTATCAGAGGGATTCTGCTGGTCAGGCTTACAGGAATTGTTCTCCTGGATCCATCCCAATCAGAGGGATTCTGCTGGTCAGGCTCACAGGAATTGTTCTCCTGGACCCATCCCTATCAGAGGGATTCTGGTGGTCAGGCTCACAGGAATTGTTCTCCTCGACCCATCCCTATCAAAGGGATTCTGGGGGTCAGGCTCACAGGAATTGTTCTCCTGGATCCATCCCTATCAGAGGGATTCTGCTGGTCAAGCTCACCAGCACACACCATCCAAGCACAGGACTTCCAATATTAAAGTGGCTGAACACTTAATCCAGAGAAAAAATAGGTGCCCTCTAATTGTAGAGGAATATTCCTGCCAAATGGAAATGCTTCCAAAGGCAGAGAACATCCATGAATTCAACACTGGGCTTGCACATCTTGCCTGGGATCCTACACAATCAAGCTTGGTCAGCTATACCTTAGTTCACTATTAAATCTTTTCACAGAATCATGGAATGGATTGGGTTGGAAAAGACCTCCAAGATCATCAAGTCCAACCCTTGATCCAACCCTACTGTGATCACCAGCCCAGGGCACAGAGTGCCCTGGGCTGGTGATCACAGTGGGGTTGGATCAAGACATGGTGGATTCTCACTCAGTGCCACATCCACAGAATCACAGAATGATAGAATGGATTGGGTTGGAAAAGCCCTCCGAGATCATCAAGTCCAACCCTTGGTCCAACTCCAGTCCCTTTACCAGATCATGGCACTCAGTGCCACGGCCAAGCTCAGTTGAAAAACCTCCAGGGGTGGGGAATTACAACATTAAGGTGCAAAAATACAAGATTTTGTGGAAACAAGCAACAAATAATTGTGCCAGACAAGTCAGATGTTGTCACCCTGCAGGGAGAAGCCCAAACCTACTCTGCAGAGTCCTGGGGTCGATGAGGTGGATGGCACTTGTCACCCTGATGCACACACAGATCTGGCCCATGTTCCCCAGGCTCTGGGCCAGTTTGGGTGACAGACACACAACGTTGTCCTGCAAACAAACAGAACATAATTGACACTCCTATTGCCTTAATTTTTAATCAAGTCTTTGGAAAATTGTGAAATGAAATTTTAAACTTTGTGTTTTCGGTTTTCCTGCCAGTATCACAAATAACTTCTGCATTTCCCACGCAGATCCCTCTCCAAAACCAACAGAGAGGAAAATAAAGCAAATGTATTATTTAACCATCATCAAAAATTTAAGAAAATAACTCTTAAATCTGATGCTGTTCAAATTCCACTATTATTATCCCCAAAACCCACAATGAGGCCTCCACCTCGAAATCCAAACTGCTCCCACCTCACACAACCCCCTGGAGATGAGGCAGAGGGAAGATACCTTGCATATTGGAACAATTTCCACTGAGAAAGTGCTTTTGTAGTTGTAGACATTACTGTGAATATCATGGGAGATCAAACGTTGGGATGATTTTGATCTGTAAAACACAAAAGCAGAGCCTTCAGGCAGCAGGAAGGGCATTTCCTGAATTGCAGGAGATAATCAGCACAAAGGACAGCAGCAAAAACGAACGTACAACAAATACAAACAGTAAGGAAGTAGAAAAAGGCATGAGGGAAGTTTAACAAGGGTTAAGTGGAAAACATGGGACTTCTGAAGAAGCAATTCTGTTTCTTAACTAGAATACGGGTTCCTTACACTTCCACTTGCAAAATTATTTAACAATGAGGATGAAAGTTATTTAAAAATGAGGACGAAAATTATTTAAAAATAAGGACGAAAATTATTTAAAAATAAGGACGAAAATTATTTAAAAATAAGGACGAAAATTATTTAAAAATAAGGACGAAAATTATTTAAAAATAAGGACAAAAATTATTTAAAAATAAGGATGAAAACTATTTAAAAATAAGGATGAAAACTATTTAAAAATAAGGATAAAAATTATTTAAAAATAAGGATAAAAATTATTTAAAAATAAGGACAAAAACTATTTAAAAATAAGGACGAAAACTATTTAAAAATAAGGACGAAAACTATTTAAAAATAAGGACGAAAACTATTTAAAAATAAGGACGAAAACTATTTAAAAATAAGGACGAAAATTATTTAAAAATAAGGACGAAAATTATTTAAAAATAAGGACGAAAACTATTTAAAAATAAGGACGAAAACTATTTAAAAATAAGGATGAAAACTACTTAAAAATAAGGATGAAAACTACTTAAAAATAAGGATGAAAACGATTTAAAAATAAGGATGAAAACGATTTAAAAATAAGGATGAAAATGATTTAAAAATAAGGATGAAAATGATTTAAAAATAAGGACGAAAATGATTTAAAAATAAGGACGAAAATGATTTAAAAATAAGGACGAAAATTATTTAAAAATAAGGACAAAAACGATTCAAAAATAAGGACAAAAACGATTCAAAAATAAGGATAAAAACGATTCAAAAATAAG
Source organism: Pithys albifrons albifrons (assembly GCF_047495875.1). Classification (NCBI taxonomy): domain Eukaryota; kingdom Metazoa; phylum Chordata; class Aves; order Passeriformes; family Thamnophilidae; genus Pithys; species Pithys albifrons. The sequence continues at coordinate 24,873,118 of NC_092468.1, read as the reverse complement.
GATAAAAACGATTCAAAAATAAGGATAAAAACGATTCAAAAATAAGGATAAAAACGATTCAAAAATAAGGATAAAAACGATTCAAAAATAAGGATAAAAACGATTCAAAAATAAGGATAAAAACGATTCAAAAATAAGGATAAAAACGATTCAAAAATAAGGATAAAATTATTTAAAAATAAGGATAAAAATTATTTAAAAATAAGGATGAAAATGATTTAAAAATAAGGATAAAAATGATTTAAAAATAAGGATAAAAATGATTTAAAAATAAGGATAAAAATGATTCAAAAATAAGGATAAAAATTATTTAAAAATAAGGATAAAAATTATTTAAAAATAAGGATAAAAATTATTTAAAAATAAGGATTAAAATTACTTAAAAATAAGGATGAAAATTATTTAAAAATAAGGATAAAACACATTTCCCAAAAGCTTCTGAATACTCAAGGCAATAAATCTCAATGCTGTACCTGCATGGAACTGTACACTGAAGAAAATCCACCATCTTCTGGGCCTGTTGCTTTGAAGAGTAATAAAAATCCAGGCCATCTGCAAAGAGAAGAAAAGATGATGAGCAAATTTATTTCAAGTACAACACAGAGGCCAAGTGCTCTGCTGCTTTTCTGTGCACAGCTCCCAGCACATAAAAACACCCATCCCAAACCCAGTTTCTGGTGCCTCACAAACCACCTCACTCACCGTGGATCTCCTTGATGCGAAGTGTGTTTTGGTGGAGCCTGTGCTTTAAAATCAGCTGCTCCAAGTAGTAGAAAGTCTTCTTGTGCAGAGTCTAAAGCCAAACAAAGGTAAAACTATCAAGGTTATTTAAGAACCATCCAGTGCACATGCAGTGTCTCTGAAGAATAAACATTTATATGGTGAGACCATCTAGACAAGGAACATTCAAACCTTATTCCAAGTAACCAAAAAGATTTTAGAGTGTTCTACTTAAATTGTTTAAAGCTTTCATTTCTCATCTTTTGGTTGCTACAGAGGCTATTTCCTTTAAAGATTTAAATATTTAGGAACAATTTGTTCTACTGTTTCCAAACTACCTTAAAAGAGAGACAGGCATTTAGTAATTCAAAGAAGATCCTCCCACCAGTATAATTTAAGAAGAATATGTTAATAATACTGGACAGCAGAAAAGGTTTTCTAAACTAAGATCAGTAAGAAAAAACCCCAACAATCTTGAAGACAAAACTATCCCTGTGGCTGTCTCAGAGTACAATCTTTTCAGGAAATCCAGAAAATCCCCCAATTCTTTGCCTGCCTGTTCTGCCATGAGCAAATGAAAATTCAGTTTGCCTCCACCTTTTGTCTGACTTGCACTACAGCCTTCCAGAAATCCTTGGCTTCAATCCTGTGACAGTCTTCACACATCTGAGACTGAACTATGTATTCCACCACAAACACCTGCTGCAGAACTGCCCCATTTATCACCTGAAAGACAAAAGTGGTAAGGGCTTCCTCATTACTCCTGTCAAGACTGAAATCTGTACACTCAAATAAGTGACAGACACTCTATTTGTGTACAAATAATAGCAGTATTTTCCTAACAGACAATAACCTCCTTCCAACTGGAAGGAGTGGCTTTTTATGACAAAATTTAGGCAGGGTGAAATATAATAATAATAATAATAATAATAATAATAATAATAATAATAATAATAATAATAATAATAATAATAATAACAACAACAACAACAATAATAATTTAAAAAAACACCTATTTTTTGCCATAAAAGCTTTCCAAAAGTCACAGGCAGAATCCTGTGCTGCAGTTACCTCCTTCTGAACAGTCAGTTTGAGCTTCAGCCTCTTGGAATGTGGCTCTGTCCAAATGAAACCTGCATCAATGAGCCGGACCTGCCGTGGGAAAGGACAGAGCTCAGCACCCTCAGCTCCAACCACCCAAACTCAGCCTTGTGGCACAGCTCACTGTGAAGAACCTTCATTAAAAATACACATATTAATACCCCAAATCTAATTAATAGTGCTTAGGTGGAACAGGGAGGTTGATCTACCTGAAATAAAGGTGATACAGCCTCAGGCTGTCACACCAGAGTAACTGAATATACTATTCAACAGTATCTCTGGATGTCAGGAAATGATGAATTTTTGTAGTGAAATGGTTGATAATATTTTGTATATATAAGTACTAACCCAGTACAACAACCTCAATAAGGCAATGATCTAATCCAGAGCTTCATGAGCATGGTAAAAAGCAATTCTTTGCCTAAACCACTATCTCAGATATTTTCCTCTAATAACATTCTCAAGCTAAAAGATGTTTTAGTCAACTTAAACTTGTGACTTTTCATTTAATCTATACATAGACCTCTGCAAACCTCTTTCATGTTGTCACAAACCAGTGAGAACAAGTATTGTATGAATAATTTTTAAAACATCCAATATAAATCAGTTGATAAGCTCTACACAAGCACCAATGGCTGCTCCAGAAGGATGGAATCCTGTACCAGTTTGCTGGACCTTGTGGAACACCAACACACTATGGAACACCCACAGGATCAGCTGCTCACCTTGCTCAGGGAGGCTTTGAGTTTCTTCAGACACAAAGCCAGGAGCTCTCTTGATTCCAAGGAGCACTGAATCCAAGTTCCTGGAGGCTGGAGATACCTGTGGGACAGGAAGCATTTTACAGCACATGGAACCTGCTTCAGCAAATTAAATCACTCCAAAGACAAGCAGATACTTTCCAAGCTTTCAGTGTAGTATCAACAATGCACCTACAACTTTTAGAATCATGGAATTGTTTAGGTTGGAAAACAGCTCCATTGAGTCCAACCATTCCCCAGCACTGCCAAGGCCACCACTGACCATGTCCCCAAGTGCCACATCCACAGGGCTGTTAAATCCCTCCAGGATGGGGATCCACCCCTGCCCTGGGCAGCTGTGCCAGGGCTGGACAGCCCTTTCCATGAGGAAATTTTCCAGAAACCTCCCCTGGTGCAACTTGAGGCTGTTCTCTCTCATCCTGACCCCCACCTGGCTCCAACCTCCATTCAGGTGGCTGCAGAGAGTGAGAAGGTCCCTTTTCTCCAGCTGAGCCCCCCCAGCTGCTCCTCACCAGACTCTTTTGCTTCTACACCCTGAGAGTGATGCATTCCAAGTGCATTTCAGTGCCAGCCCCACCACCTTCCCCTCCCATTTTTTGTTTTATTTCAAGTACCACAAACTCACCATTTAAGTCATAGAATGAACTGGGTTGGAAGAGACCTCTGAAGTCACCAAGTCCAACCCCTGGTTCAACCAACCCCACGGTGATCACCAGATCATGGCACTGAGGGCCACATCAAGACCCCACACACCAACACTTTATATACACAAAGAAGCACAGGGAGGTGCTGGAGCAGCCCAGGAGCCCCCAGGCTGGAGGGTGCCCACACTCCTCACCTCTCACACTGCTTGCAGAAGTGCACAGTGCCCTGCTTGGGGATGCCCTCGGTGATGTCCACCTGTGCCCGCAGGCAGCCCACGCACATGTTGGCCGGGTTGGGTGGGATGGGCACCCCGCACTGGCAGCACAGGCTGGAACACGGGCAGGGAGGGAGAGGAGGGACAGGCAGACAGTCAGGGTCCAACAGCCCCACCGTTACACCCGGGGAGCCACCTGGGCCCCCCACCAACATCCGGGGAGCTTCCCAATCCCTTAATCACACCCAGGGTGTCCCCTGAGCTCCCCACTAACACCTGGGGAGCTCCCCAATCCCTTAATCACACCCAGGGGTGCCCCCAATCCCCAGTCACACCCGGGGTGTCCCCTGAGCTCCCCACTAACACCCCCAGTGCCCTCCAGCCCCACCCGGGGTGCCCCCAATCCCTCAGTTATACTTGGGATGTCCCCCAGTCCCCCAATCCCTCAGTTATACTTGGGATGTCCCCCAGTCCCACCTGGGGTGCCCCCCTGAGCCCCTCAGTCACCTCCAGGGTGTCCCCCAGTCCCTCAGTTACACCTGGGATGTCCCTCAATGCCTCAGACACACACAGGGTGCCCCTAATCCCCCAGTCACACCCGGGGTGCCCCCAGTCATACCTGGGATGTCCCCCAATCCCTCACTCACACCCAGGGTGCCCTCAGTCCCACACTGGTCGCCCCCAACCCCTCAGTTATACCTGGAATGTCCCCCAAATGCTTTAGACACACACAGGGTGCCCCCAATCCCTCATTCATACCTGGAGTGCCCCCTGAGCCCCCAGTCCCACCCTGCGTGTCCCTCAATCCCTCACTCACCCCCGGGGTGCCCCCAATCCCCCAGCCCCACCCGGGGTGCCCCCAATCCCCCAGCCCCACCCGGCTTCCCTCAGTCCCACCCCGCGTGTCCCCCAATCCCTCACTCACCCCCGGGGTACCCCCAATCCCCCAGCTCCACCCGGGGTGCCCCCAATGCCCCAGCCCCACCCGGAGTGCCCCCAGTCCCACCCCGTGTGTCCCCCAACCCCTCACTCACCCCGGGGTGTCCCCAGTCCCACCCCGCGTGTCCCCCAACCCCTCACTCACCCCGGGGTGCCCCCAATCCCCCAGTCCCACCTCGTGTGTCCCCTAATCTCTCACATTCCCCCGTGTGACCCCCAATCCCCCAGCCCCACCCGGCTTCCCCCAGTCCCACCCCGTGTGTCCCCCAACCCCTCACTCCCCCCCCGGGGTGCCCCCAATTCCCCAGTCCCACCCCGTGTGTCCCCCAATCCCTCACTCACCCCCGGGGTACCCCCAATCCCCCAGCCCCACCCGGGGTGCCCCCAATGCCCCAGCCCCACCCGGAGTGCCCCCAGTCCCACCCCGTGTGTCCCCCAACCCCTCACTCCCCCCCCGGGGTGCCCCCAATCCCCCAGTCCCACCCCGTGTGTCCCCCAATCTCTCACATTCTCCCGGGGTGTCCCCAATCCCCCAGCCCCACCCGGGTGCCCCCAGTCTCACCCCGTGTGTCCCCCAACCCCTCACTCACCCCGGGGTGCCCCCAATCCCCCAGTCCCACCCCGCGTGTCCCCCAATCCCTCACTCACCCCCGGGGTACCCCCAATCCCCCAGCCCCACCCGGGGTGCCCCCAATGCCCCAGCCCCACCCGGAGTGCCCCCAGTCCCACCCCGTGTGTCCCCCAACCCCTCACTCCCCCCGGGGTGCCCCCAATCCCCCAGTCCCACCCCGTGTGTCCCCCAATCTCTCACATCCCCCCGGGGTGCCCCCAATCCCCCAGCCCCACCCGGGTGCCCCCAGTCCCACCCGTGTGTCCCCCAATCCCTCACTCACCCCGGGGTGCCCCCAATCCCCCAGTCCCACCCCGCGTGTCCCCCAATCCCTCACTCACCCCGGGGTGCCCCCAATCCCCCAGCCCCACCCGGGTGCCCCCAGCCCCTCACATGTGCCCCGGTGTGCTCTGTGCCGGCCCCAGGTACTCCATGTCCCTCCGTGTTCCACACGCGGCCGTGGGCAGGGAGGGACAGGAAGGGGAAGGGGCGGGATCGCCGGGCCGGGTCCGCCCTCGTGGCTTCCCCTGGCACCGGCGGGGAGCGCCAATAACATTTTAATCAACATTTCATCAAAACAATAATAAATTTTTCGTTACAAATCAATCCATCCACCCCCCCCTCACCCCGCGCCGCGCCGGCGAATGGCGGCTGAGGGCTCCGCTCCGCCCCGGCCCGCCGCCTTTGTGTCCTCCTTTATTATCATTTATTACTTATTATTTCTTATTTCTGGTGGAAATGTGAGGCGGGCATTCCTCGGTGTGGGCACTGAGCTGACAGGCTGGCACATCCCGCTGGGACTGGGGTGTGTTGGCAGTGCCCAAACAGGGCCCTTTGCACCCAACTAAAGGATGCTGCTGATTTAACTTCCATAAATGAAGCTTTTATTATTTTTTAACCTATTTTTCAGCTGTGGCTGAGTGTCCCCAAGTACTTCTTGAAGTGGTTTTTGGAAGGAATGTCCAGCTTTGGACATTGGGTGTTAAATTCATATTACCTTTTCAGTATGGATTTGGAGAAGAAAATTGCAAATCGTTTGAAAAAGAATCTCTTTGGAAAACTTCCAGTTTCAGAATTAAATTGCTGCTTTTGATGTCTCCTGGCAGCTTCTTGTAGAAATGTATTTCTTGCAGAAATGGGTAAACCCCAAAGTTCCTGAACTTCTGCCTTTGTTTGGTCCTCCTGTGTCTGAGCCATAAAATCACATTTTTTTTCTGAAAACATTGATTTTTGATTATATACAATAGATTATGGGATGGTGCTTTTAATGAAGAAACAACCACTCCAGTTGGGATTCAGTTTTAATTTGAAACCAGTATCAAGAATAAACAAGAGTCCTCATCCTGCTGCTAATTTATAAAGGATTAAAGTATGATAATTATAATTTAATTTACTTTCAGGAGGTGAATCCACGCCCAGATCCCACTGGCAGCTGTGAATTTCCCAGGCAAAGATGGATTTTCCACTGTGGAATAACAGGACATTATCCTGATGCCAGTCATTGCCAACTTGTTTGTCCTGGTGCCAGTTCTTAGCAAAGCCACGATGGATTTTGAGAAAATGTATCACATTTTACAGGGAAAAAAAATAATTTTACAATTTCTTTGAGTTTGTTTTCCAGCTTGGCTCTTGTCTCCCAGCATGGAAAGGACTTGATAAACTGGAGTGAGTCCCAGCAGGAAGAGAGTCAGGGCTGGAGCCTGGAGAAGAGATGGATTGAAGGGAATCTGAAAACTTAAATACCCCAAGGTGGCACCAGGGGCACAGCACCAAATTTCTCCTCTCTGCTCCACCCAATGGTTGGAAAATCACTTCTTAGTCATATTTGCCACCCACTTCCCTTGATTAATCCACAAGGGACTCTCTTAAACCTTCAAACTGAGGAAATGGAACTGCCAGTTTGGTGGATTGAGGTGATAAGGGCCAGACTTGGTAGGAATTCCTTCTGAAAACGCTGCCAGTGGATGTTGGAGGTGGAGAAGGGAACAAGTGTGTACCCACTCACCATAGTGCAGCATTTGGCTTTTTGTCTGAGTGACTTGTGTGTGTGTGTAACAAGAATTGCCATTCTTAGGTCTTTGGTTATTCCTGGAAGGGTGGAGTCTGCTTGATTGGACACACATCTCCATAATTCTTCTGTTATAAACTTCCACACTGATTCCTGTAAAGGTGAGTATGAAGATGTGTGGGTGCTGTTGTTATAACTAGAGCTATTTAAAGACAATCCCTGACAACCATTTTTTACTGAGTGGAAAATTCCATCCAAGTCTTGGGTAAAAAATGTCTGTTCTCCTTGAAAAATTCAAATTCTTTATTGGAAGCCACACACACCCCACACACACCCCTCCCAGATCCCAGCATGAGGAACTTTTTATCAGGATGAATTCCAGCTCCTTTGGAATGAGGGTTTGGGTTTCCCTGGGGAAGAACAGCAGGACAATGAACACCTTCCTTCTGGGTTCACTGCTCACAACTCCCCCGGAAGGCTGAGAAACACTTTGCAGTGAGAGTGTTGACAGCTGCACTGTTGTAATCAATTAATTAAGAATTACATAATAATACTTGGATTTAGAAGGAGTTGTTGGAGTAGCTTCCATTTGTGGTGTGCCATACCCACCCTTTGGAACTGAGGAACTGCCGTGGCGGGGGCTTGGAATGAGATGACCTTTAAGGTCCTTCCCAACCCAAACCATTCTGAGATTCCATGATTTTGTGATCCCAAGGTTTGCTTGTGGAGCAGCACTTGTTTCAAATTCTTTATTGGAAGCCACACACACACCCCACACACCCCTCCCAGATCCCAGCATGAGGAACTTTTTATCAGGATGAATTCCAGCTCCTTTGGAATGAGGATTTGGGTTTCCCTGGGGAAGAACAGCAGGACAATGAACACCTTCCTTCTGGGTCCACTGCTCACAACTCCCCCAGAAGGCTGAGAAACACTTTGCAGTGAGAGTGTTGACAGCTGCACTGTTGTAATCAATTAATTAAGAATTACATAATAATATTTGGATTTAGGAGTTGTAGGATTAGCTTCCATTTGTGGTGTGCCATACCCACCCTTTGGAACTGAGGAACGGCCGTGGCAGGGGCTTGGAATGAGATGACCTTTAAGGTCCTTCCCAACTTGGAATGAGATGACCTTTAAGGTCCTTCCCAACCAAACCATTCTGAGATTCCATGATTTTGTGATCCCAAGGTTTGCTTGTGGATCAGCACTTGTTTCCTGCACGTTTACAGTTGTGGTGGAGAAAAGCAGAGCTGAATTGCATCAACACATTGTGTGGGATTTGTTTAATGTGGTGATACCCTGATGGAAGGGAAGAGCTGGGACTGAAAATCACAGGCTGTCGAACTGTCTGATGTGTTTTTTTTTCTTCTTTGGCACATTTTCCTTTGGTGGGTTGTTTGTGTTCACAGACTGTTACTCCTTTCTGCTCCTTTGAAATGAAGTTTCTTTGCAGACCTCTCTGGAGACAATCAACCATATTATTAAAAAATAGAAAAGAAAATGAAAAAGCAAAAAAAAAAAGATAAAAAATTAAGTGTTTCTCTGCACTGAAGTTTCATTTCAGAACTTTTACCACTCAGTGGGTGTTATGTAGTTTTTACTTTCAAGCCTTGATGAATCACTCAATCTTTGATTTATGAAATAATACACTTTCTGTGAATTCCTGGCTGTCACTTGGAGACTCTCGAGAGGGGTAGGACAAAGCCTGTCATTTATGGGAGCCGGATCTTCTGTGAAGTCCCTGGGAGGAGATTTTGATCCTAATAGAAAAGTTTCCACTTCAGATTTATTTTCCAGACACCAGAATGATTTGTGGACGTGGAAACAGTGACTGTTTATTTTCTGGATGGGTCCAGTTGCTAAAGGTGTGAATGGCTACTTATGATAAATAATTTTTTTGCATATTCCTGTCCCTTGGGGAAACTCCCAACCCTGGGAATGGTCCTTGCACTGGATGCACAGCCCTGAGCAGTAGAAATCTGAGCAGACAAAGCAAAAAAAGCAAAAAAAAAGGCTGTTTGATGAATTTATCTGCCTGAATCTCCCCCTTAGGTAAAGCTTGTAAGTTTACACTGATTTCTTATCTTTCCCTCTTGTGTTTTACAGTGAGTATTAAATATTATATTTATTTTATACAGGAATTTTCTGCCTTTACTGTCACATTTTTTGCAGCATTAAAAGGATCTGTGTGATCCACAAGAAAAGCAAGGGCATCATTTAAATGTAGGTTAAATAAAAAAAATTAACACCATTTAAAAACAGGTTAAAAATAAGTGTAGGTAGCTGTGTATAATTCCAGGAAAGCTCAAGTGCCAAGGCCAGAAGAGCCAGGAGAGAGTTTGTGCCAATGACAACACCTCCCAGCAGCTTCATTTTCAGTAGAAATGTCAGTTAGAACAACAGAATGACAAATTCATGGGCAAGGGATTCCTGTGATTAATTTAACAGACACCTGAGGTCACTATTCCCTCACATAAACTGGATGCAGGGAAGGAGCTGCCAAAGGTACCTAAGGAGCTCCTGGGACCTCGTGTGCAGGTGGAGCTGCTCTGACCTTCCCCAAGAGGTTCTGCTCTGCTCTGGGCTGTGCACATTGAAATGGAACATTCAAACATTGAAGAACAAAGGAAATGCCTTGTTTGACACCTTTCTTTAATATTCACTCCAAGATGAATTTGGGATTCAGAGCTGTGTGTGCAGCTCCCAGGACATCCAGCACCTCCAAGGCACTAATGAATAAAAATACCCTCATTTAATGATAGGATTTTAGTCACAGCACCCACAGGATGAATGGGAAGGGCTGTGCAATAACAATGGAACAGCTTTATGATCTTTACTGATGCCAATTCAGTTGTGGTGACACCTCGTCAGTATTTTTAGTTGTTGAGGGCCTGAGCATTCCCACACTCCTGATAATTTTGCTCTTCTCCCTAATTACACCATGTAATAATTTAGAGGAATGGAGCAGTTCCCCTTCAGAGACCAAACAACAGAATTGTGAGCAGGGCTCGGAGTGGGGAATTCAGGGCAGGGCTGTGGCCAAGGGGAATGTTTAAGGATTCCAGGTGGAGGCAGCAGCTCCCGATGCCACAGGAGACATCCCTGGGCAGGAACAGATTGTGCCTGGTCTGTGTGTGAGAGGGCAACTCCCAGCTCCCACATTTATTCCAGGCAGGATCTAGCTTCCAGTTCAGGCTGCAATCAGGTTGCAATCCCTCTGGGAGAGCAAGGCTTTCCTTACTTTTCATGGATTGCCAGCTGGGAAGTTGCAAACTAAGAATTCCACAAGGCAGCACAGACAGAGCTGTCCCTGGGCTGCTGGCTCAGCTTGTCCTCTGTGGTCTCAAGGAGGGATATGAATGGAAGAACATCAACTAATTCCATTGGGACATGCCACTTCCAGGGGCTGCTTTCTCTGAGTTCATCTGCACTAAATTTACTGGGATAATGCTCCAATTATTTTCCAGCCCTTGCCTATTTCTTCAGGTTGTTGTGAGGAATCCAATTAGCAACTCAATTTATAGTGTGAGCCACAAACATTATCCCTGCTGAGCTTCAGAGGCAGGAACAAAGGGAGCCAGAAGGAAACTCCCTTAAAATGGCTTTGGGACAGGGCTCAGGAGATTGTGACATTCCACTTGCAGCCGATGAGAAGATGAAACGTTGCATCATCAGCTCTAATGAGCTTCGTCACAGCACAAATACCTGTGGTTTGGGTTCCTTTTAATGTGCTGTGGGACGTGTTTGATGCAGGGCAGGGAGAACTCTGGAATATCTGAGGGGGCAGAGGCAGGAAATGCTGCCCTGTGTCAGCAGAGGGGGAGAATTCCCAGGCTTGCTGAAGCAGCTGGAATGCTCAGGGAGCCACAGGCAGATCTGCTGGGTTTGAGCAGGCACAAGCACAGGCACAGGGGCATTTTGGTGCTGAAGGGCATCCTCTACCTCCTAAATTCCTGGAACTTGTTAAAAACCATTGCTCTGCCTGTCTTGGGGGCAGAAACAGGGGAATTTTTCTTAGTAGCTTCTATAAATCAATATTACCCAAACCATAACGTTGCTTGAATTGAGCAGCTCGAACAAGGAGACATCCCAAATTTGTGAAATTAGATTTATATTGGATATGAGGAAGAAATTCCTCTCTGTGAGGGTGGGCAGGCCCTGGCACAGGTTGGGCAGAGAAGCTGTGGCTGCCCCAGCCCTGGGAGTGTCCCAGGCCAGGTTGGACAGGGCTTGGAGCCCCCTGGGCTGGTGGGAGGTGTCCCTGCCCATGGCAGGGGTGGCACTGGAGGGGCTTTAAGGTCCCTTCCCACCCAAACCCTTCTGGGATTCTCTGATTTTATGAAATTGGATGTTCTGGGTATTTCAAGGGAAAATCCTGCTGTGACAACTTCCTGTCCTTCAGCAGCTCCCCACTTGTGTTTGTCAAACATCTCAGCTTATTTTTTCTTGCTAACCACGACCAGCCCTGGCAAAGATTTAATTTTAAGGAAAGGCATGGACAGCAGCCAGGAGGTGTTGCTTTAGTCCTGGTGTGTTTGCTGCCTGTACCAGGATGCACTAGACTTGAACCTCAGACTGACAAAATCATTGTTTTACAAAGGTAAATATTTGCTCATCAGAACACGACAGGAATCTTAGAGACTATTGTACAGTAGCTGTTTGCTTTGCACTTGCCTTTTGTTATCTTTCATGTCAGCTAAAACCATCTCATCCCATTAAAAAAATATCTCATCCCATTAAAAAAAAAAATCTCATCCCATTAACCAGCTCAAGGAAACCTGGAGAGAGGGTGGATTGTGCTGAGCTGTGGATGGATCTGCTGGGAGAGGGTCCACACCAGTGTCAAGTTTGGACATTGATATCAGTAAAATGAATGGATTTTTCAAGAATTTATATTTTCAGGTATTGGCACTTTGAGTTCTCTTATGAGAGAATATGAGGCTCCATATGAGCTTCACACCTGCCCATGGTAAGGGCTTGGCACAAAATGATCTTTAAGGTCCCTTCCAGCCCAAGCTGTTCAGGGATTCTGTGGGAATTGCAATTTACAGGTTAAAATATTTTGCACATTGTGTCTGTTAAAAACCTGTACATAAAAATTATGGATATTGTTGACATTTATTTCCTAGACTTGCTTCACTCTGGAGACAAAACCACAAAAAAAAGGGCAAAAAGGTGTTCAGTGAACTTCCACCAAAATTCAACTTGTATTTCTTGTCCTTTGGGGTGTGCTCTTCTTGTCCTGCCTCCATCTCTGCTTTTGAGGGTGGGAGCAGAGGACAGGAGTGTGGTGGGGTCAGGAGCTGTGTTTTAGTGTGGATGGAAGAGCCAGACATGGATGTTTTGGAGGGGAGAAGGAGGAGTGAAGAAAGGAGAACTTGGTGGAGTTCAGCTAAATGGATACAGTGCTCCAGCCTTGCCAGGGAGCCACGTGGAGCCAGCTGGAGAGGGTGGAAAGGGAAGGTGATGGAAACCTAAAGCACTGGGTGGGTTTCCTTGCACTGGGCTGGATCAGCCTGGGGTCTGCTCCATCCAAGCCTCCTCCAGAGCACAGCCAGGGAGAGGTCTGGGTGCCTCTGTGCTGTCCAGGCTTGATGGCTCCTTCAGCAAGCCATGGAATGTTCCAGCACTCACCCTGCCAGCCCTGTATCTCTGGAATAACCCTCTGAGGCAGGGCAGGACTGCAAGAGAGTCCAACTCAGAGGAACCTGGGGCAGAAAGAGCCTGAGAACTAAAACCTGTGTGATTGTAGGTGATTCGTGCCAGAGACCATGGACTGATAACTGAAGATTGCTTAAACAGTCAGGAGAGGAAGATGTGGGAGGAGGAGGAGGAGGAGCAGGAGGAGGAGGAGGAGGAGGAGGAGGAGGAGGAGGAGGAGGAGGAGGAGGAGGAGGAGGAGGAGAAGGAGGGTCCACCCAGGGCTTCTCCAGACCCCTTGAACATCCAGCATGAATCATCACAACCTAAGACACTCTGAGGTACCAGGCTGTATAAACATAATGGCACTTTGCTCTTTCTCCTTATATATTTATTATTTTCTTTTGCTTGCAACAGTCCCCTCTGATGGCATCTGCATTTTCTAATTCTTCATGGAGATAAATGCTCAGGAAGAGACAGAGCAATGGCAGTGGGTTGGATTTTTCTTTCCACCTCTCCCATCTTGTTGGCACATGCACGACATGGAGGGCTGACACATGGATGTTAAAAGGTGTCTGTGCAGGTCTTGCCCAGCCAGAACGTTGCAAAACCAGAGCTCACTCTGTGTGTGAGGGAGTGGAAACTTCCCAAGCTGATCCCAAGGCTGCAGTTCATTATTTATTTAGAAGGATCTGCATTTATATGAAAGAAGATCTTGGTGAGGCCGTTTTGCTATTGGAGATTTCTTGGGGAAAAGAAGCCACAGACCCAGGGCTGCTGCAAAATGCTTATTTCAGTTCCAAGGCCTGTGGTGGTGGATGGAGTGGATTTTAGAGGGTGTGGTAATTCATAAAGTCATAGAGTCATGGAATGGTTTGGGTTGGAAGGGACCTTAAGATTCCAACCCCACTGAGATGGGCAGGGACACCTCCCACCAGCCCAGGGTGCTCCAAGCCCTGTCCAACCTGGCCTTGGACACTCCCAGGGCTGGGGCAGCCACAGCTTCTCTGGGCACCTGTGCCAGGGCCTGCCCACCCTCACAGGGAAGGATTTTCTTCCCAATATCCAATTCTGAATAAAACGCTGGTACTGAACTGGGTGTGGGGCTTTGACATATTTTGGTGCCACCAAAATGCATCTGTGTTAAGGAAGAGCTTGGGGATACCAAAATACTCTGATTATTGGATAGCATGTGAGTCACCTGTGGCCAGGTGGGAAGGGCTGGAGCACAGGAAGCCCTTGGCATTTCTGATGTGTCTCCACACCACGTGTGAGGCAGCACAAACTGCTGGGGGCAGGTGCACACACCTCAGCAGTGGCTCATTCCTACCTGGTTTCATCAAGCTGTGCCTTCAGCTCTCATGTGAGGAGGAATATTGGAAAGGGAAGGCAAAGTGGAAGCCATCTGTGGTGTGGAGAAAGCTCCTTGGGCTGTGTTACTTCCCTGGAGTGAAGTCCCTGGGACATCCCATCCTCCCCCCAGGCAAGGCACCGGAGCGTCCAGAGCTGGAGCTGTTGACTCACTTTGCACCATCTTTTTTCCAGCTGTTGCCTCATAAATCACTCAATCTCTGTGCATTTGGCAGATAATTAGTGTCTGTGAGCTACCAGGCTTGTGTCTTGTGCAATTTCTGGCTGTTGGAACACCAGGAGCTGACAGAAGCTCAGTGCTCTGCCAGCCTGCTGGGTGAGGCTGGTGCTGCCCATGCTTTAATTATGTTGCTGCAATCCCATTCCAGCTCTCTCTCCATGTCAGGGTGCTTATTCCAAGCCTTGTTTTGTGTCCAAATCCTCAGGATGTGCATTTCACCTGCATTTTCTCCTCCTGTTCATTTTTTTTTAATACCAAAAGCTCATAAATATTCATGGTGTGTAAGTCATCCTTGAGCATGACCTTGAAATAATGAGGTATTTCTGATCTACTCCATGAGGATGGAACAGAGATAGGAGCTGCCATAAAAAAAAGGGAAGCAGCACCTTGGCTGACAATATATCTATTCCTGACACTGCCACAACTGACCTCCATTTCCTCCCTCTTTGCTCAGTCAGTGTAAGAAAAGCAGAATCTCATTGTTTTTCCTGTAGATTTGCCAGATTTTCCCTGTTCTTCATCATGTAGATATTTCCATTCTCCTCTTCATCCTGGTTCCTGATTTTTTTTTCTCTTGCCTGAGCACACCTCAGCAATAAGATCCATATTGTGATGCAAAGAGTACATGGGCATCTTTTTAATTTCACTTTCAAACCCAGATTAATATGTGTTGATAATCAAGGAGGGCTGTAACTTATATCAGGCCACATGAAGTGATTTCTACAGCCTGTTTCCAGCTTGGAGCTTATTCTAATAGAAAGAAGGCCTTGGTTATCCTGTAGTGAAACACCAGAATCAGCAGAGTTTATCAGCTCTTACCTGTCCTGATGTAGCAATTGGTGCAATAAGGGTGGAGCAGGCAGGGATGATGAGGAATGGGAATTCTGAGTTAATTCTTACCTGCACCTGTGAATCAGAGCCTCCCAGCCAGGGAGGTTCCATGCAAGTTGCCTGGAGGTCTTTTCATAATTTGGGCTCCTCAAATTCAAGCAAAAGATTGCTTAGTCTAAGGAATAAATGTATTAGAGGTGATCATGCCTTGAACCCCTTGGTTTCATTCAGGCTGAGTTTTGCCTCCTGTGTGTAGCAAAGAGTGAAGAGGAACCTGTTTTATTCTCCCTCTTCCCCATGGAGTCGTGGGACAAGCTCAGATCCAGCCTTTGGGGGAGCTCAGGAACATGACAGGCTTTGTCAGGTGACAAACACAGATAGCACCTGCATTTTCAGTTGCCTGAGACTTAAGGTAGATTAATTTACTGGAGCATTTCAGTAATTTCAACTCCCTTGATTCCTTTGACTGCACCAAGTTTGTTGGGTGGTTTGATGTGGCTGAAGGAGCTGAGGGTTTGTACTTCAGGAGTCCTCCTTTGCTACTGACTTCCCAGTTTTCCAGCTGGTGGCAGGACACCAGGAACTTGCTGATACAGCCACGGGTTGGTGTTTTAGGAGGAAATAATTCAAGTGATTTGGGTGGGGATCCACTGATGCCCTTTGAGAGGACAGCACTGCCATTGATGCAACGTTGGATGTTTTTGTGTGATTATGAGAAAATGACTTAAAGTTCAGTAATATTTCATCTGAAACTCAGCTTGTTCTGCCTTAGTTTGCAGTGCTCAGCTTGGCACGTGGGCACTTGGCAATGTCTGTGCCCAGGGGGTGCAGTAATTGAGCTGTGAGAACTGTCCCACTTCCCTCTCACACAGTGGGATTTGCAGTCCAGGTGGTTCTGCTCACTGGGACTGCACCTGCTCTGCCTCTTACTATGGCTCCAATAGCTGGGGTTGTTTTCC
The DNA here is from genome assembly GCF_047495875.1 of Pithys albifrons albifrons. NCBI lineage: Eukaryota > Metazoa > Chordata > Aves > Passeriformes > Thamnophilidae > Pithys > Pithys albifrons. The sequence goes on along the minus strand of NC_092468.1, from coordinate 24,857,096 downwards.
CTAATTTCCAAGTAATTAGGGAATTAAACTCTAGAAATGGAGCATTGCCTTGGGCAGAGGTGAAGGGAGATGGAGACAATGTGGGCATTCACAAGGAGACCAGGACAACATCTGCCCTTTGCAGCAGAAACTTCCCACCATGGAGATCACAGAATCCTGGAATGGTTTGGGTTGAAGTGACACTGAAGATCATCCATTTCCACCCCCTGCCATGAGCAGGGACTCCTTCTCTAGACCAGGTTCCTCCAACCTGGCCTTGGACACTCCCAGGGATGGGGCAGCCACAGCTCCTGTGGGCACCTGTGCCAGGGCCTGTGCAGGAATTCCTTCCCAATATCCCATCCAACCCTGCCCTGGGGCAGTTTGAAGCCACCCCCTTTGTCCTGTCACTTCGTATCTTTGCAAATGTTTCTCTCCACCTTCCTGGTGGGTTCACTTCCCTTTCCACACCAGTTTTATTTGTAGGGAATTTCTGAGAGGGCTCTCTGTGCTGCCACATTTCTCCTGCATTGCAGTTTTTGGGTGTTGTTGGCTGATGATCTAAACTTGTTGGTTTGGAAGATTTAGAAATCTTTCTAAAAAGTACATTAATAGCATTTTTCACTTGATAAAAACTTTAGGCCCTTTTTACTTTTAACTATAATGGCACGAACCATTTTAAGTGAAAAAAACCACAACTTTCTTTTTTTTCCCACTAAATTCACATCCAAAACAAAAATCCTGAATTATGGTGAAAAAACCCAAACTTATTTTTTTTTCCCCACTAAATTCACATCCAAAACAAAATTCCTAAATTATGGAGAAAAAACCCCACAACTTTCTTTCTTTTCCCACTAAATTCACATCCAAAAGAGGAATCCTAAATTATGGTGAAAAAACCCACAACTTTCTTTTTTTCCCACTAAATTCACATCCAAAAAATAATCCCAAATTATGGAGGAAAAAACCCACAACTTTCTTTTTTTTCCCACTAAATTCACATCCAAAACAAAAATCCTGAATTATGGAGAAAAACCCCCACAATTTCTTTTTTTTTCCCACTAAATTCACATCCAAAAGAGGAATCCTAAATTATGGAGAAAAAACCCACAACTTCTTTTTTTTTTCCACTAAATTCACATCCAAAAGAGGAATCCTAAATTATGGTGAAAAAACCCCACAACTTTCTTTTTCTTTTCCCACTAAATTCACATCCAAAACAAAATTCCTAAATTATGGAGAAAAAACCCCACAACTTTCTTTTTTTTTCCCACTAAATTCACATCCAAAACAAAAATCCTGAATTATGGAGAAAAAACCCCACAACTTCTTTTTTTTTCCCACTAAATTCACATCCAAAACAAAATTCCTGAATTATGGAGAAAAACCCCCACAATTTCTTTTTTTTTTCCCACTAAATTCACATCCAAAAGAGGAATCCTAAATTATGGTGAAAAAACCCCACAACTTTCTTTTTCTTTTCCCACTAAATTCACATCCAAAACAAAAATCCTGAATTATGGAGAAAAAACCCACAACTTCTTTTTTTTTCCCCACTAAATTCACATCCAAAAGAGGAATCCTAAATTATGGTGAAAAAACCCACAACTTTCTTTTTTCTCACTAAATTCACATCCAAAACAAGAACCCTAAATTATGGTTGACTCACAGCAATTATAAAACTTAAAAAAAAATACTGGAGCTTCCTGAAGATTTCAAAACTTCATAAACATGGGGAATTTTCTGGACTTCATGGAAACTGGACATTGAGGTGGTGGTTTGGCACCAGCACTAAGGAGAACGCCCTTGGGGAGCTGTTTGGAACAGCCTCAGTAAAGGCTGCCCTGAGTGGCTTCAGGAAGAACATTCTGGAGGTTCATGGTCTGGCCATGTCCATGTGGAGTCACCTCTGGTAATGGATTTGGGAGGTGATCCATGAAATTGGCTGGGAAACCTTTATGGCAGGAAAATGGGAGCTTTGCTGCAATGAAATGAAGCAAATGAGTTTTAAAGCTGAGAGGTTTGGTGCTGACCAGCTGAGCCCCCACGTTGGGCATCACTTGAATTAATGGTGCATTTGTACTTTCTGGGTCAGTGCAGCTGGACCTGGGTCATCTCCCTTCCTGCTTTTCCCCTCTTGGATTATTGGTTCTATCCTTACACAGTCCTTTCATCTGGCCTTTTTTTGGTGGAAAAACTGCACTGCCAAGGGGCCTGCCATCATCCTCCTCACAACAGAGCTGCTGCCCATCTGCTGGACACACTGGTGTTACTGGGAGCTCCAAAGGAGCCTCCTTCCTCCTCAAACCCCTCTCCATCCTGTAGGAATGGTTTCATGCCCAGGGAAAAGGATTCCAGCACTGGAGCAGAGTTTCCCAAGCCGTGGTGTGGTCTCAGGCTGTCAAAAGTGTCATCTCACCTCCTCTCTCTTTTAGCTGTTTCTGTTCACTGCTGAGTGCCAAAAATGCCTTCAAGTCTCCTGCTGGAACCCACTGGCTTTGAATATTAGGTAGGTAGAGTTATTCCAGCAGTGAGGAGAAGTGAAAGGAGTTGGGAAAATCTTTAACAGAGGTTGTTTTCAGCTATTTCTTTCCTTCCCAGTGAATATCTCTTGCCTCAAACCTTTAGAATTTGGTAAAGCTGAAGAACTCCCTCAAAAAGAAAAGTTTTCAGTTGAGTAAGGCTGGAGGAGCCTTCCCAAAAAGCTGCTGTTTCCCTCGTGTTCCTGCCCCTCCCACAAAGCCAGACAAAGAGAACAGGCACAGGAAGGAATCATAGAATCATAGATTAGAATCATAGAATGGATTGGGTTGGAAAAGACCTCCAAGATCATCAAGTCCAACCCTTGGTCCAACTCCAGTCCCTTTACCAGATCATGGCACTCAGTGCCACGGCCAAGCTCAGCTGAAAAACCTCCAGGGATGGGGAATCCACCCCCTCTCTGGGCAGCCCATTCCAATGCCTGAGCACTCTCTCTGCAAAGAATTATTTTCTGCTCTCCAACTTCAATTTCCCCTGGCAGAGCTTGAGCCCATCGTGCCCCCTTGTCCTATTGCTGAGTGCCTGGGAGAAGAGACCAACCCCCACCTGGCCAGAACTTCCCTTCAGGCAGTTCCAGACAGTGCTGAGGTCACCTCTGAGCCTCCTCTTCTCCAGGCTGAACACCCCCAGCTCCCTCAGCCTCTCCCCACAGCACTTGTGCTCCAGTCCCTTCTCCAGAAGAAAAGGGCTTTCATGAATCCCACCACAGGAGGGCAAAGGCAATCCCTGCTCCTGAAGAAAGGCATTCCCTTGTTCTGCTTGCTGGAAGTGAAATGTTTCAATGGAATATTCCAATGGAATGGCAACATCCTGGAGACAGGAGAGCCAGCCCTTGCACACCTTAATAAATGTTTCTCCTTGTCCTCCAAAAAGCAGGTGAGTTGTGTTGGATTTCATGGGAAAGAAGTCCCCTGTTTGAGAAATTAGAACAGAAAATCTTACTGCACTGATGAGGAGGTGCCCCAGCATTTCAGTCATCATCTGGTCTGGTTAACAAGCAGAATTAAGGATAGAATTTGGGAAAGATTTCTGGTTCAAGCCCCGATTTGCAGGGTAAATATTCTCACTTTTTCACCTCCAGCATTTGGATTGTAACTGTTGGTCTAATTTAGTGTATTTTCAGTCTATTTTTACAGGCTGTTTTCATAGCAAATGTCACAGGTATTGCCATTTTCCCTCTCCCCCAGTGCTCTGGTTATCCCTGGCAGTGCAATTACAGCTTGGCATCATTTGAACCCAAACCAACCCCTTGTGCCACCAGCACACACAGGTATTTAGTGCCTTAAATTGAAGCACATCAGTGGCTTTTTTTTTCCCTTCCCCACCCCCAGAGACAGGAAATCTTGGGCTGGAGCACCAGTGAGGGTGAACATGGCAGTTCAAACTTAATCCGCTTCAGGAGCTCTCCAACCTCACCCCAAAATATTTACTACAAACTGGTTTGTCTGCCACAGTGTCAGCCCAGCCCACACACATCCAGAATATTTATGAATGAACAGAAAACACAGAGGAGCTGAGTCAGGCACCCAAATGTCGTTTCAGAAGAATAAAATTTAATTTTTATCTGAAAAAACTGCATACACATGTTCAGATCTGTTCAACCTTCACCACATGTCTTCGTTTCCAAACAGACTTGTGCTTTGAAGCGTGCAGGGGCCCACTGCAGCTGGATGGAGAAGTTAGGAGGGTTTTTTTACATCCTATAACTGTGCAAACTTCATTTGAAAGCTATTTACATTTTGCCCCTGTCACTTCTAAGAACAGCAGCATCAGCTGCTCGAGACATGCACTGCGTGGCTGTAATTTATGGTTTGGCATTCACCTTTGATTGAGGTGCAGTGTGAAAACCAAACAACCTTTCATTGTGCCAGGAACTCCCCACAGGCAAGGGTAATAAATCTAATTTCTTCTGTACAAAGGGGATCTCTTTAAGCACTCAGACTTCCCTGCGGGTATTAAAATGTTACTTCCACTCTGATTTCTCGATCATCTTCCCCTGGTGCTTTGGTGAGTGGGAGCAGAAAGGAAGCAGAAAGGTGCTTTTCACCTGCTTTGGGGAGTGGGAGCAGAAAGGAAAGATCTTGGGTATTACCAAAGAAGGCAGAGCATTGAAACAGAGCTGGGTTTGCTTCTTTCTGCCATCTTCACTAACCTGCTGGATTACATACTGTACTTAAAAAAAAATATTTTAGACCATCTGAACACAGATGCAACAACTTAGATGCAAAGAAGTCGGTTCATCCTCCTATTCCTTTCTCTTCTAATTTCCTCTCCCATCCATTAAAACCCAGAAGTCCATAACCAGCCAGGGATCAGCACTGCAATCCTGCTGGATATTCTCATTTCTTTGTGTTCTCTGGTCAGAGCAGCCACAGGGGGCTTTGCCCCCGGGCTGTGCAGGCAGAACTGTGGGTGTGTGTTGCCCTCTCGGCCATCAGTCTCTGCTGGGCTGCACATGCCACAGTGGTTAAATCGCTGCTGGAAGTGGGAGCTGCTTGAAATGAGGTAAAAGTGGCATTCCAGGGGGTGTGTTTCCTGTGCTGCTTTAAGAGGGGCAGCACCTCAGTGCCCTCCTCTGCTCCCCAGCTCTGGAGATGAAGCAAAGCCGTGTGCGGCACGAGAAAACCGTGTCCCAAGTGCCAAGGTGCTTGGGATAAACCCCCACCATTCCCCAAGCTGTGCCAAGGTGCTTGGAATAACCCCCACACCATTCCCCAGGCTGCAGGAGCCGCTGGGCACAGCTGGGCACCACTGGGCATGGCTGGGGCAGGCTCAGTTGCCCACAGGCGCGGCGCCGTCGGGCTGTGCCCCGAAGATCTGCGAGAAGAACTGCAGCGCCAGGCGCACGTGGATGGGCACGAAGACGTAGGCCGTGTACACCACCATGGCCACCACGGTGACGGTGATGGTGTGGAACATGGACTGCTCCCAGGGCTCCAGCACGTAGCTGCAGGTCACCAGCAGGTACTGGTAGTACAGCCAGTGGAGATAGTCCCTCACGCGCTTCACGTCCATCTCGGCGTTCTGAGGGGACCTGCAACGACAGGGAGCTCTGGGTTGGGGCTGCAGAGTGACCACTGCCACCAGCTGTGGGGTGGGGACCATCAGGTCGAGTCTGACAGCACATGTGATCATTACAGAAGGTAAATGTCAAACAAGACAGTGCCATCAGCAGCCTCTGGGGCACAGCACAACAGTGGTGAGCTCCGCACTTGGTGAAGCTCTGTCAGTTCTTGAAGTGTCCAAGGCCAGGCTGGATGGAACTTGGAGCTACCTGGGCTACTGGAAGGTGGCCCTGCCTAGATTTTTATGCAGAAAACTTTCTGTACTTGCCCCATCACCCACCCAGCCCTTCCTTCCCACCAGCCCTCTGTGTCTTCCAACCATCAGTACCTTCCCCAATATATCCTTTATTCCTCTAACTCTCCCAAAGCAGTTCCTTTCCTCCACTTCCATCCTCCCATATCTCCCAGAGCACATCCCCTGGACCAAGAAACTGCCCACAGTGATCCTGGAGGACAGATCACTGCCATTGTAGGTTTAGCAGTGACTGGCTTTGCTGGGAGCAGCTTTCCTTGCAAGGGTTCAGGCTGGGCAGAAAGGCCACCCCTGGTTCCTGTCCTGGCATGAAAGGGAGATTATTCCTTTCAGATAATTTATTTTATGGCAGAACTCAAGAGAGGCATTAAAGCCTTGTAAATACTGCAAAGCCTTCAATAAAAATGGCCCAGCTGGCAAACTGTGACCCCCTGGGAGGCCAAAGTGTCTCCATTTAGCCCTTCTGCAGAAAGAGCAGCATTTTTCAATGAAGAGGTTAAGCCCTTTCCTCTGTGGTTGGAAGGGGAGTGATAAGGGCCCTCTGATACTCTCTGGGATGAAGGTGTTTACACTGGGGTTATAGCTGGGCTAGTTAAACTCATACCTTCCTTGGGTAAACTTTACCTGCTGATCCTGCCTTGGAGGCTCTGGGTTCCCAGAGCTGCTCACCCACTGGGGTGTCCCATGGCAGAGCTGGGGTGAGGGACAGCAAAGGCAGGACAAACATCCCCCAGGCTGCTGGGAGTGATGCCCAGCCAGGCTGCAGCCTCAGCACCAGCACTCACTGCTGTCTCCCAGGGAGAGATGAATAAAGGATGAAATAATTAAGATGATGAGCAGCCCTTTTGAGTTAACTAAAGACCTTGTCACCCTTTCTCCAGCTCGGGGGTTGTGTTTCCACTCAGCTCCACCACAAAGAGCAGCCTGTGCTGCTCTGGTTGTGCCAGGTCAGGGTGCAGGGGCACAGCTCCATCCCCAGGCACTCAGACACCCTGGAGTACCAGGGAGAACAAAGCTGAGAGGCTTTGTGGTCTCCCAATGAACCATAAAGGCTGAGATAAGTAAAAGCCAAACAGTAAATTACAGTGTCCTCCCCACTAACACACTCTCACTGCATTTATCCACCCAGAGACCTCCTCTGTTAGCAGCAGAAATGCAGCAACACCCAGAGTGGTGCAGGATAATGCCATTCCAGTGCATAATTTATAAAGGAAAAAGAGCCATCCTAAACCAGCTGCTCAGGGAATCAGAGACAGTGCCCTGTGCCACACAGCCCTCTGTGCAGGAGCCCTAATTTCATTCATTTGGGCTCAGTGTGGAGCAAAAGGAACAGCCCAAAGCTCCACAGCCCCAGAGGTCTCAGGCAGCTTCACACCCAAATCACTTGTAGCAATAATCAAAGGGACTGGCAGATCACTACACAAACTTTTTGAGGCTAAAAAAGTCTGTGTTTCAAACAGTACTCACCCTAGAGAGGCTTCCACCTGCCTTTTGAAGCATTGCTGTGTTTTATTATATTGCTGTTGTCACTCTGAGCTGAAAGGGTCCTGAGTTATTCACTCCTCAGTTCCCAACATTCCAGAGCAGGAGATAATTTGCTCTTTTTAACTTAACACTCCTATGTCTATAAATCTGAATTTAAACCTTCAGTTGTGTTGTGGAAATGCCTTTCCAGAGGCCATGGGACTGTTACTGCCAGCTATGAGTGACACGAAGAGAATTCAGCTGCTCAAGCCATTAAGCAACATTCAGATTATTTTCAGCAATTCCACCTCCAAGCAAAAAGAAAAAAAAACCACAAACCCAAGAAGAGAAACCTGTAAAGCAGCTTTTCTTGTTCTAAGTGCCTGCCTGATTTTCTTGCTTGTTGACACATGTCTCTGATCAGGGCAGCTGGAAAGATAAATCAGCATCCAAATACCCCAAGTTTCATTTCAGAGCATGTCTAATCTCAAAAATTGCTTTATTAATGACCTGGTCTTAGGGCTAGTTGGGAGCTGGAACCCGAAGATGCCAGTGTGGGTACTTTAATATGGAAATTATGCTTTGAGCAAAGGGGATTTGAGGGAATTCTGTTCATATTTTGATTCTACAGCTCTGACCCGTGGCTGGACAGAACCTGCTGGGAAATTCCTGTGGGAAGGAACATTCCTGCAGGGGAACTGGGATAGACTGGTTTCCAAAGAATGCTTGAAAAACACCTGCCCACCCTCAGCAAGGAGGGGTTGGTTCACTTACACACACAGAGAAAAAGGGTTTCCAACTTATATTTAGGTCTATCTGGAGTGGGAAAAACAACTCCCAGAAGTGGAGGTGGCCCCATTCCACAGGGATGATGCTTTGAATAGAAAGTAGGGACAAGGCAAGAAGAAAAACAAGCAAACAGCCAATCCATCCCCAAATGCAAATATTTAATTAGCTGACAATTGGCCATTTGCTGAATAATTGCACAGAAGCAGGAGTGTGGGGGGGTTTGCAGCATCCTCAGGGATTGCTCCATGCTGAAGCTTAAATAAAACCCTGAGCCCCGGAGGAGATTCCCAGTCCAGCCACCCCCTGAGCACCCACGGGTGGGCAGGTGCAACAAGGCAAAATGCAGTAATTATTTTAAATCATCTGATATATAAATCATTTCAGCTATTAGAAAAGGAATGGGTAGGCACCCCCTTGGGTATTGAAACATAAATCCTTTCTGCAGGTTATTTATCTGTAATTTTATTGTGTTTAGTGGGTTTGTTCTGCTGTAACTCACAACTCCATGAGTTATCCAAGGCACCCTCTTGGTGCCAACGTGACTGGGATGTGCCCACTGATTTTATGCAGACAGGCACCTCCAAGTGCAACAGAACCATAAGGGATTCCCATCCCCAGCCCATCCTGCAGTGCCTTTAATGTTTTATTCAGTGAGCACCAAGCAGAGAGCACAAGGAATGAAATGCAGGTCCTGTGGACCAGCAGTGGGGAAGAAATTTGGATGAGGAGACAATTAGGGCAGGGAATCCCAGGGACACCCTCAGCCTGTTCCTCTATTGCTCTCCTGTGGCTCCAGGAAAGCTGCCCGTGCCCTCCTGGCAGGCAGAAACCCTCAGGGCACTGCAGCCCTTCCCCAGGGACCTCTAAATGCCCCCTGGAGCTTGTCTGCACAGGGAGGGAATGCCAGGCAGGGAATGTGAGTGAGAACAGCAGCAACAACCCCAGCACAGCTCTCACTGAGGATGCACCACTGGGCACAGATCTCAGTAAATGAGAACAGCAACAACCCCAGCACAGCTCCCACTGAGGGTGCACCACTGGGCACAAAGACCTCAGTAAATGAGAACAGCAACAACCCCAGCACAGCTCTCACTGAGGATGCACCACTGGGCACAGATCTCAGTAAATGAGAACAGCAACAACCCCAGCACAGCTCTCACTGAGGGTGCACCACTGGGCACAGATCTCAGTAAATGAGAACAGCAGCAACAACCCCAGCACAGCTCCCACTGAGGGTGCACCACTGGGCACAAAGGTCTCAGTAAATGAGAACAGCAACAACCCCAGCACAGCTCCCACTGAGGATGCACCACTGGGCACAGATCTCAGTAAATGAGAACAACAACAACACCAGCACAGCTCCCACTGGACACACAGATCTCAATAAATGAGAACAGAACAACAACCCCAGCACAGCTCCCACTGAGGATGCACCACTGAGCACACAGATCTCAGTAAATGAGAACTGCAACCAACCCAGCACAGCTCCCACTGAGGATGCACCACTGGGCACAAAGATCTCAGTAAATGTGAGTGAGAACAACAGCAACAACAACCCCAGCATAGCTCCCACTGAGGGTGCACCACTGGACACAAAGATCTCAGTAAATGAGAACAGCAGGAACAACCCCAGCTCAGCTCCCACTGGACACACAGATCTCAATAAATGAGAAGAGCAACAACAACCCCAGCACAGCTCCCACTGAGGATGCACCACTGGGCACAGATCTCAATAAATGTGAATAAGAACAGCAGCAACAACAACCCCAGCACAGCTCCCACTGAGGGTCCACCACTGGGCACAGATCTCAATAAATGTAAATAAGAACAGCAGCAACAACAACCCCAGCACAGCTCCCACTGAGGATGCACCACTGGACACAGATCTCAGTAAATGAGAACAGCAACCAACCCAGCACAGCTCCCACTGAGGGTGCACCACTGAGCACACAGATCTCAGTAAATGAGAACTGCAACCAACCCAGCACAGCTCCCACTGAGGATGCACCACTGGGCACACAGATCTCAATAAATGAGAACAGAACAACAACCCCAGCACAGCTCCCACTGAGGAGGCATCACTGGACACACAGATCTCAATATATGAGAACAGCAGCAACCCCAGCACAGCTCCCACTGAGGATGCACCACTGGACACACAGATCTCAATAAATGAGAACAGAACAACAACCCCAGCACAGCTCCCACTGAGGAGGCACCACTGGACACAAAGATCTCAGTAAATGAGAACAGCAACAACCCCAGCACAGCTTCCACTGGACACACAGATCTCAATAAATGAGAACAGCAGCAGCAACCCCAGCACAGCTCCCACTGAGGATGCACCACTGGGCACACAGATCTCAATAAATGTGAATAAGAACAGAAACAACAACCCCAGCACAGCTCCCACTGAGGAGGCACCACCTGACACACAGATCTCAATAAATAACCCCCACCTGTAACTGTGGAGTGCAGAGCAGCAGTGAGGCAGTCAGTCTCTGGAGTCCCTGCCTCAGCTTTCATCCTCCTGAGTCAGCACCTCAGCACACTGGGGCACACACTGCTGGTGGTGCCAAGCTCCTGTGCTCCAGGAAATGTAGAAGTTCTTACACATGTCCTGTGCAACACCAGGACAGAGCTCTGAGCTGGGGAAATTTTATTGCTCTACATGACTCAGACATTCTGTATGTGAGTGAACATGGTTTGACTGTGCCTGTGGGGCTTTCTGGGCACAAAGTTCTTCCAGGAGTGGAAAACGACTTCAAGAGAGGAAAGGGTAAGGCAGAAGAGCATTTTATAGAATCACAGAATCATAGAATGGATTGGGTTGGAAAAGACCTCCAAGATCATCGAGTCCAACCCTTGGTCCAACTCCAGTCCCTTTACCAGATCATGGCACTCAGTGCCACGGCCAAGCTCAGCTGAAAAACCTCCAGGGATGGGGAATCCACCCCCTCTCTGGGCAGCCCATTCCAATCCCTGAGCACTCTCTCTGCAAAGAATTTTTTTCTGCTCTCCAACTTCAATTTCCCCTGGCAGAGCTTGAGCCCATCGTGCCCCCTTGTCCTATTGCTGAGTGCCTGGGAGAAGAGACCAACCCCCACCTGGCCAGAACTTCCCTTCAGGAAGTTCCAGACAGTGCTGAGGTCACCTCTGAGCCTCCTCTTCTCCATTCTGAGCCCTGTTTCTGCTTTCCCTTGCTCAGGAGGATGATCTCCAGCATCTTCCTCATCTTCAAACACTAACCCTCCTTCCTGCTGCCCTCAGTGGGAGCACAGAGGTGCTGTCTGGGTTCTTCCAAGTGTTACATAATGCACACAAGACCCAGGAGCTTTTGCTGTTCAGGAAGACTTCCTTTTATCTCTGCTGACTCTGGACAAGGCAGCAAAACACTCCCAGGCTGGCAATGCCACACCTGCACAAAGTCTGGCCCAGCTTCCTGGTGCCCAGCTCTGAACCCAAACCTCATCCCCACGTGCTGCCACATCCCTGCTCCTCCAGCAGCTCTTCTGGGCTCCCAAGCAGTGCTTTGGGCTGTGCTTTGGCTGCATCTCTGCCTGGAGCACAGGGATTCCTGGCAGCTGCATGGAAGGACCCCCAGGGGGTTCCTGCCTGTGCTCCCTCAGGTGAGTTCAGTGTCTCATGGCCTGCAGTGATGTGGGAGGGCATTTTAAATGTGATGCACCAACTGCTGACCCTCGGGAGAGCAGAGGAGCATCTGCAGCACCCACAGGGACCTCCTTTGGAGGGAGGCTCCCAGCCACTCAGGCAGCACAGCAGGTGAAAGCAGTGGAATTTCAGGCTGATTTCCTGCCTTCCCCACAACCTCTAGGCTGCTCCCAGCAAAGCCACATCTCCAAATAAATCAACTCCCCCTAACTCTGCAGGCTGGCTGATTTATCAGGGCACTCTCCTGTGTCTGCTCAGGCAGAGGAAGGAAGAGATGCAGCTTCTCTGTAACAACAACATTCTTGGAGCAGTTCTGTCCCATTTTCTTCCAAGGCCAAATTAATTTTTCAACAATTTTTGTGCTCTTCCCTCCTCTGAAGTTTCCTCAGTCATTTCCTTACATAACTATCTGCTCCTTACAGTTGATGTACAAAATTCCTTCCTTTTCAGCTGCCTGAGCTGGAACATGTTTTGGGCTCTAAGTCCTCCTCCTGTGGCAGGACTGGCACCTTGGCTGTGGGCAGCCCTGCCAGGGCAGACAGGTAAACTGGCAAGCTGAAATCCCAGGAAAAGCTTTCCCTGTGTTTTCAGGGACAGTTTAGGACATTGATGGTTTTGAACTCAACTGATTCCCAAAAAACCCCTCCAATTTTGGACTGGAGATCAGCACCAGGTTTGAATTGTCAATACTCAAAAATGGAAAGTTCTCAAAGAACTTTTCCAGGAGTACCTTACAGGGGGTTTGGCTTTGCTTTTGGTGACAAACCTTGTGAGGTTTGGGACATCATTTGCATCCTTCAAGAGGACTTCAAAGACCTTAAAGTTCAGAAGGTTGTGTAGACCCATCACTCTGTTAAAACAGCTGAGATGTCTGAGGTCTAAAAAAAGATTTACTTTCAATTGTAGTTCTTATTTTAATCAGACTTTGCTTTGCTCTGAGTCATTTCTGAAGCTGCTGAAAATAAAGCTGCTCTTGGGTTATATGCAACCTGAGAAGGTGAGTATTGTCAGAGTTATGACAGGTGGAGAACAGGGACAAAAACTCTTGTGCAAGTGCATCTCCTGTGAGATCTAATGGAAGGAAGCAGAGTTGCACCACAGCAAGGGAAAAATGAAGCGAGAAAAGAAAAAAAATGAAGGGAGATCCTCGCAACAGATAAGAAATAAAAAGGGAGACTGACATTTTTCACAGAACTGAGTTAACCCCACGTGTGCAGCAAGGAACAGGTTCCCTCCCAGGCCACTCTGTGCTCTGAGCAAACAACTTGAACCACAGGAAGCTGCTGATACAGAGTATCCCAAAAATGAGGGGAGAGAAAGCAAAGCCACCCTGAATTTTTGGAGGGGAGACACCAGGAATCCTCCAGTCAGACAGCAGGGCAAGACAAGACTCTTTGAAGTTGCAACACCCCTGAAAAGCAGTGGGTGGGTTCCCCTCTGCATGGACACAGCCAAGCAGAGTGTCCCACCAAACCTGCACCATCTGGAAATCACTCCAAGCACTCGTGGAGTTGCTCTCCAGACAGAGTTATCTGTACCTTACTTGTGATATTCCTGAGTAAAAGATAACCAGGCATCCCAGTTCCTAAAACACCAAAATCCACAGCCCATGAAGTACCTTGTGCTGACTAAGCAGAGCATTTATTGCAGGGATTATCCTCCCCACCATCCCAGCTCTGCTTATACAACAGGGAGGTAGGTCTGGCACCTGCTTCCCACTGCAGGATTACTGGGAGCCCCCAGCAGGTCTAAGGAAACCAAAGAGCAAACATCTGCCAGCAGTATTTCCAGCACACTGGTGTGAGCAGCACATCCCCTTCCCTCCTCCATCACCCCTCTCAGCCTTCAGATTTCTGGGTTTAGTGAACCCCTGCTAAGGCAAACCATTCTCCCAGCAGCAACACCTTCTGCCCATCCCTGACTGCAGCAACAGGTCCCAGAGCCATGGAATGCTTTGGCTTGGAAGGGACCTTGAAGCTCATCCCGTTCCAACCCCCAGCCACGAGCAGGGAGCATTTTAAGCCCACAGGGACCCTGCTGAAGGCTGCAGGTCTGCCTGAAACGCCACCACTACCCTGAAGGAAGCAGAACAGAGCAAACCCCGGAGGCTGCCCCGCTGTCCCCGCCGCTCCCGGACCTTCCCCCTGCGCCCCTTCCCGAGCTCCTTACCGAGCCCGCCGGGCCAAGGTCACCGGTCCCGGCTGCGGGGATGCTCCGGGTACCGCCTCCGCCGCGGTGCCCTTGGGCGAGCCCGGCTGGGCGGGGGCTGCCCGCGGACACCGGGCCGTGCGGGCACCTGGTGCGGGATCACCGGGGCTGCGGGAACACCGGGGATGGAGGAGCACCGAGGATGCGGGAACACCGGGGATGAAGTCACTCCGGGATGCGGGCGCACCGGGGATGCGGGAACACTGGGGAAGGAGGCGCTCCGGGATGCGGGAAGACCGGGGATGGAGGCGCTCCGGGATGCGGGAACACCGAGGATGCGGGAACACCGAGGCTGGAGGCGCTCCGGGATGCGGGCGCTCCGGGGCTCCGCACCGCCCTCTCCTCCTCTCCTCGCACCGCGGCTCCCCAGTCCGGCGCTGCTTAAATACCCCCGTTTCTCCCTCCCTCCCTCCTTGCCTTTTATCCCTCCCTCCCTCCTTACCTCCATCCCTCCCTCCATCCCTCCGTCCCTCCCTACCTGCCGCCCCGCTCGGCTCCTCTCGCCGCGGCCCCGGGGCCGGTGCGCGCCCCGCCCGCTGCCGCAGCCGCTGCGCTGGGGCTTGCGGCGTTCGGGGGTGGGAGGAGCGGAGCCGGGCTCGGGGAAAGCCGTGGGCAGGAGCTGGCTGGCACCTCGGGCGTGCCAGCTGCCTCTCCGGAGCGCCGGGTCTCCTTTCCTGGATGCGGCGGCGTTCCCGAGCGCCGCCGGAATGCGGGATGCGGGATGCGGAGCGCAGGGAGCGCGCAGGGAGCGCGCACGGGCTGCGCCAAAGCTGCCCCACACAGCCCCGCAGCGGGCACCGCATGGCACCCCTGTGCTGGCACACAGACCTTTGTGAGGAGTTTGTGGCACAGCACGGGCACCAAAGGCTGCCCGGGGGCCGGTGGGTGCCCGGGGGCATCCCAGCTCCGAGAGGTGCCGGGCACGGCTGGGAGAAACCTGGCAAGGAGAGAGGGAATTGCGGGTGGCATCACCATCGACTGGGTGTTTCCAGAAAAGAGAGAGATGGGTGGGCAAGGGCTTACAAAGGCTTTGTGTGAAATGCTGTGAAATACGGAGTGATGCTGCTGAGTGAGGCTTAGTTTGCTGGAGTTTATTCCCTCCCAGAGAGAAAAAAGCAGGATTTACTGTCCTGTTCACTCCCAAACAGCGACTTAAGAACTTAACTTTGCAGTATAGACAAGAAATAAAAGTAACAGAAACATTTGGTTCAGTTTTGCCCTGGGGTTGGACTCGATGATCCCTGTGGGGCCCTTCTGGCTCAGCATATTCTGAGAGAATTCCAGGTACAATGTCATTCCCTGAACAGAGTCACCCCAGTGGGACCTGGGGTCACCCCCCATACCGTGGGGTCACCCCCCACACCCTGGGGTCACCCCCCACATCCTGGGGTCACCCCCCATACTGTGGGGTCACCCTCCACGCCCTGGGGTCACCCCCCACACCATGGGGTCACCTCCTACACCTTGGGGTCACCTCCCATACCCTGGTGTCACCTCCTACACCCTGGGGTCACCTCCCACGCCATGGGGTCACCCCCCACACCCTGGAGTCACTCCCCACACCCTGGGGTCACCCCCCATACCGTGGGGTCACCTCCCACACTGTGGGGTCACCCCCCACACCCTGGGGTCACCTCCTACACCCTGGGATCACCTCCCACACTGTGGGGTCACCCCCCACACCCTGGGGTCACCTCCTACACCCTGGGATCACCTCCCACACTGTGGGGTCACCCCCCACACCCTGGGGTCACCTCCTACACCCTGGGATCACCCCCCACACTGTGGGGTCACCTCCCACACCCTGGGGGCACCCCCCACGCCATGGGGTCACCCCCCCCACATCCTGGGGTCATCTCTCACACCCTGGGGTCACCCCCCACACCCTGGGATCACCCCCCACACCGTGGGGTCATCTCCCACGCCATGGGGTCACCCCCCCACACCCTGGGGTCATCTCCCACACCCAGGGGTCATCTCCCACACCCAGGGGTCACCCCCCACACCCTGGGGCTGCTGTGTCCCTATCCTGGCCCCCAGCACTTTGTTCCAACCACAGAAAGCCAGCAAGGAGTGCAGACTCTTTCAAAGGACCAGCTGTACCCGCTGCTATTAAAGCCCTTCCTTTATTATTTGAACACCTTTTAACGATGCTTTAAAAACGTTCTTTCCTCAATTAATACCTTGGAAAGGTGCTGCACAAACGGAGCTGCACAGGCAGCAAATGTGCAGGCAGGATGTGATGCAGGGAGAGCAGAGCCTCCTGCTGCTGCTGCTGCTGCTGCTTCTGTTTGTATGGATGGTGACTGTGGAACTGATGCCTGTTTAGTCTTTGATCTGCAAAAATCCTTATGCAGAGCATTTGTTTTAAGCTTTCAAACAACTGGGCTCCTTCCTACCTTGCAAAAGCACTCTTGGTTCTCAGGGCACTTGCTCCTCACAACACTCGACTTTGGGTGTTTTAGGGTCTGCTTGGAGTGATTTTCCATGAGGTGTTTTCTGTCCTACAGTCTCATTATCACCTCAATCATCTGTTACTGTCTCACTTCAACCTTCCTGCTCATGGTCACAGAATCATTGAGTCTTACAATCATTAGGGAAAAGACCTCCAAGATCACCGAGTTCAACATTCCCCAGCACTGCCAAGGCCACCACTGACCATGTCCCCAAGTGCCACATCCACAGGGCTTTGAAACCCCTGCAGGGATGGGGATCCACCCCTGCCCTGGGCAGCTGTGCCAGGGCTGGACAACCCTTTCCATGAGGAAATTTTCCCAATATCCAATCTGAACCTGTTGGTTCAGAGGAAAGTTCAGTGTGCACAGAAATGTTTCCCACTTGCCTTTTGACACACAGTCTTATCAAAAGGAGAAGGATTTGCCTTACAATGAATTACAGATTTGCTGATAATCAGATGTTGTTTGCCTTCAGACCAGACAGGGCTGCAGGGCCCCTGCCAAGTGTTTCCAGGGGGAAGAACCTCCCCAAGTCACAATTGCCTCCTGCCTGACTGCAGGATTAATAACTTTTATGAGAAGTAGGCCAGGGTTCAGTCTAAAGGAGGCTGTGGTTTGATTTGTCATCCACTGCTGCTGAGACAGGAAGGCTCTTTCCCTTCACCCTCTGTTTCCCCTGAGCCTCCTGCCAGTTTGCTCCTCAACCTCAGGAGAAGCCTCTTGGAAGAAATAAAAAGCAAACCAATGAAACTGGAACAAAAAATGTGGGAAAAAAAAGGAGATAAAGAACTAACTTTTCTATTAGACCTGCTGGAGCAGCCAGGATTTGAAAAGGAGAGGCTCCATGTGGGCCATTTAAAAGCACATCTAACTCTGCATTTACCAGCTGCAAAATGGCCCTTGAAGCTCCTTCTGCCCCGAGCAAAGAGCCAAAAATCCTCCCAGTTCCTTAACATCAGGCCTAAAAAAAAACAGATGAGTGTAAGCCCTAAGCCAGGCTTAGCTGACACCTTCCTGGGGGTTTCCAGCCTCCTGCTCCAAACCTTCTGGAATCTCATTCTGGGCTAAAACTCTTGTGCTTGTCACGTTCAAAATGAGACCAGAGTCGTTGCCTCAATAAAGCAGATAAAAGAAGGGAGTTTGTTTCCTTGCCTCCCCAGGGGCTGCTGCTCTGGAGGATCTTCTCCCTTCCTGTTTTCCCACTGGGAATTTGTGTTAATTATTACTGGGGATTCCAGCCCTGGCTTTAGCTCCTGGAGGAAACATCCAGCTCAGCCCCTTGGGACAGGAACAAACCCTGTGTGTGCCCCAAAGGCTGGCACAGCATTTCTAAACTCAGAACTGTAGGCTTTGAATCCCTCCTGAGCCTGCACACCTGGCACACCTGGCACACCTGGCACCCCTGGCACCCCTGGCAGTAGGCAAGGTTACTCCAGCCCAGGGCACCAGGGCTGGCTTGGACACCAGGGCTTTGGATGTCAAATATTGACCAAGTTGTGCCAAGGTGCCACAGAGATGTTCTGGGGACTCCTTTCCCTGGGCTGCACCCACAGAGATGTTTCAGGGACTCCTTTGCCTGGGCTGCACCCACAGAGATGTTTTAGGGACTCCTTTTCCTTGGCTGCACCCACAGAGATGTTTCAGGGACTCCTTTCCCTGGGCTGCACCCACAGAGATGTTTCAGGAACTCCTTTTCCTGGGCTGCACCCGCCTCCTGCAGATGGGAGAGCTGAAAGGGCACTTTCTTTCAGGTTGTCTCATTTTGGATGAGTTTATTTGAAGTTTAAGAGCAGGAGGAAAATAACTGCAGGGTCCTTTGGAGATCTGGTTCCCTCAAAGCACAGAATCCCAGATTGGTTTGGGTTGGAAGGACCTCAAAGCCCACCCAGTGCCACCCCCTGCCATGGGCAGGGACACCTCCCACCAGCCCAGGTGGCTCCAAGCCCTGTCCAACCTGGCCTGGGACACTCTCAGGGCTGGGGCAGCCACAGCTGCTCTGGCCAACCCTCCCAGGGAGGAATTTCTCCCTCATCTCCAAACTAAACCTACAACCTGAGCAGACCTGAGGATGTTCCTTCAAATCCAACAGGACAGGCTGAACTTTTCTCCTTTTTCAGTACTGAGATACCTGGATGTACTTTTTCAGCTCATGGAAACTTCCAGAGCAGGCTTGGAATTTTCCTGAGTTTGCAGAACACTCCTATAAAGAATCCCAAGGCTGGGATGTTGGGAAGAGGTGATGCTCTGGCTAAACCTCATTATTGTGCTGCTAATTGTGCTACTATTTGATGTTACTCTTCTCAGCCCGACAAATTAGAGAACAAGCTCTTATCTAATTACAGGGCAGAGTGGAAAAGCTGTCAGGTCTCTGGGGGGTGTGACAGCCACTTGTGGGTGAGGATCTCTAAAGTGCTTTAGGTGACACCACCTCTGTCTGGAGCTGCTGGTTTGGGGATTGGTGTCACTGCAGAGGCAGGAAAGGCTGAGGGGACACCGGTGACAGCAGAGCCTGGGTCTGATCCTCTCATCTGCTGGGATTTCTCTTGGAATTTTGGTCAAGGGAAGTTCCAAGGAAATTCTGTTACCCAGGAAACTGCTTATACGTAGCACAGAGAGACTTTGTGATTATTGATAGGTGATTATTTGGCCTCCTAAATATCAATATTGGTCTGGGGTGGCTCTGCCTGTGCCCAGCTCGAGGAGGAGCTGGGTGGCATTCTGGGATCAGCAACAAGTAATTAGAAGGTACAGGATTAATCAACTTCAAGAACAAGGGCTGGGCAGGATCTACAATCCTGCCTGAGTCACATCTCCACGTTCCTCTTGACTCCTGGTGTGTCCCTTGGCCAACATTAAATTGCTACAGCCAGGCCAATGCTCTGGAGAAGCAAGTGTGGGATCTCCTGTTGGGATTGGCATCTTGTTACTCACCTGGAGACCCAAAGGTGTCCACACTCACCCCCTGGAGACCCAAAGGTGTCCATAGACCTTCTGGAGACCCAAAGGTGTCCACACTCACCCCCTGGAGACCCAAAGGTGTCCACACTCACCCCCTGGAGACCCAAAGGTGTCCATAGACCTCCTGGAGACCCAAAGGTGTCCACACTCACCCCCTGGAGACCCAAAGGTGTCCATACATCCCCTGGAGACCCAAAGGTGTCCACACTCACCCCCTGGAGACCCAAAGGTGTCCACACTCACCCCCTGGAGACCCAAAGGTGTCCATAGACCTCCTGGAGACCCAAAGGTGTCCACACTCACCCCCTGGAGACCCAAAGGTGTCCACACTCCCCCCTTCCCTGGGCAGTGATTCCCCATCCCATGGCTGTGGGAGACAGTGGGAAAGAGTGGCTGCTTTGCTCCTGGAACTGCTCCCAGACTGTTCCACAACAAAGAGAAGGTCCTTTGGGAGCTCAGAGCTCCCTCTGGAGAAAGCAGTTGTGTTTGGGGTGGTCTGGAAGGAACAGCCCCCCTTGAACAGCATTCCTGAGTTGCTGGAGTTTTTCCCCTGGAGAAGGCTCAGCCTTGGGATCAATCCTACTCATTCCAGTCTGCCAAGGGAAATTTTCTTAAAGTGACCCATTCTTACCAATATCTGGGATTCTTTTCATTTGTTTTCCTTTATAAAGGTTGACCATGTGGATTCTGTGTTATGCTCTCCATGGAAGCACATTTGAGCAGTGCAGGTCTCACAGATTCCTGATTTTTCATATTTTATTTGTTTATCACATACAGTGTTCCAAAAAATTCCATTTTGGAGGCTCTTGGGAAGTTATCCCAGGAAAATGCTGCTTTTATCTTGGATGGATCAGGATGCAGGACATGATGCCTGGGGGCATGAGTAAAGCTTAGGGCTGAGATGTTTGGGCAACACAGACAACACCACCCTCGGGCACATGGTGGGACTCTCAGGGTCCTCCTGTGCAGGGCTGGGAGTTGGATTGGATGATCCTTGTGGATCCTTTCCATTTTAATCGGGATATTCCATGTTCCCATGGGCGTGTTCCAGCCTTGTGGCAGCTCCTGCAGTGCCCTCTGGTGCTGAGCCTCAGCCTGGAGCTGCAGTTCTGCCCCTTGGGTGCTTTCCTTGTCCATGCCACCCTCTGCCCCCTTCCCCCTGTCCCTGCCCAGCTGCCCCTGCCAGCGAGGAGAGCCCCTGGTTGTCCTGGAGCTCTGTAGGTGGCACACGTGGGACATGTGGGCATGTGGCACACGTGGCACATGAGCCCAAAATGCCTCTGTTGCTCCTTGCAAAGTCCAAGTCCTTCCCATGCAGCACCTTTTGCTCTTTCTCCCTCTCCAAGGGAGAAATAAGAGATGGAAAGGGAGTTAGCTGAGTGACTTTGCTCCTGCCCTAATCTTGGTGTCATTCTTGGTGTCATTCTTGGTGTCATTCTTGGTGTTTTGGCATCTCAGCCACAGCAGGAGCCCCTGTGCCCATCCATCCAGCCTGGCATTCCAGCCCTGCCTCCCAGCCAGGATCACTTTCCCTGGCATTGGGTGCTGGAGGGCACCAATCCCAGCCTGGCTTTTGGCAGGGACTGTTTCTGTCCCCAAACACACCAGGCAAACACAAAGGGAGCAGTAACTCCATCCCCTGGCACCTCTCCCAGAGGGCACAAAGGGGGTTGCTCCCACCCCAGTGCTCCAGAGCTGCTTCAGGGGCACACTCAGCACTGGAGGATTTAAAACACTCTAATATTTTACTCTAGACTGCTGTTACTTAAACTGGGGAGGAAAACACACTAAGCCAGGGTTAAAGCTGGGCTTTAGCTTAGTGTGCAGCAAATGTGGCATTAGACTGGCATGGGGTCTGGCAAAGAGCAGCTTTGGTGGTGTGGAGTCAGCACTAAAATGGAAGAAACTTGGTTAAAAAGGGTTAATTTTCCCGTAGTGACTAATTCTGTTGGGAATGAAAAGTCCCAGGTTAAGATCAAAGGAAGGATTTGGTTATAATTGGTTTGTTTGCCTTTCACCTTCATGGTGTGTCCCTGATCTTGTCACAAACAGAACTAGAAACTCTGGTTTAAAACCTGGAGTCCAGTGACAGGTGAAAAATGGGTGTTGATTTTTAACAAGAGCAGTTGGAATTGAGGATCCAGGTGTGTATTCAGGATCCAGGTGTGTATTCAGGATCCAGGTGTGAATTGAGGATCCAGGTGTGTATTCAGGATCCAGGTGTGTATTCAAGATCCAGCTGTGAATTTAAGATCCAACTGTGAATTCAGGATCCAGATGTGAGTTCAGGATCCAGCTGTGAATTGAGGATCCAGGTGTGAATTGAGGATCCAGCTGTGTATTCAGGATCCAGCTGTGAATTCAGGATCCAGCTGTGTATTCAGGATCCAGCTGTGAATTCAGGATCCAGGTGTGTATTCAGGATCCAGGTGTGTATTCAGGATCCAGGTGTGTATTCAGGATCCAGCTGTTTCCAGCAGGCCCAAGGTGCTGGTGAGGTTACCTCTTGGGAGCTGGGATGTCCCAGTATCCTACACAGGGTCAGACCATCTCCCTGTGAAATTCCTGGTTGATTTTTTGGGAATAGCCTGGAAAGCTGGTGCAGGAATCCAGGACTTGGGGCTGGATCTTCACAAGGGCCTGGAGTGACAGGACAAGGGGAATGGCCTGAGCTAAGGAGGGCAGGGTTAGATGGGAAATTGGGAGGAAATTCCTGGTTGGGAGGGTGGGCAGGCCCTGGCACAGGGTGCCCCATCCCTGGGAGTGTCCCAGGCCAGGCTGGGCAGGGCTTGGAGCACCCTGGGCTGGTGGGAGGTGTCCCTGCCCATGGCAGGGGTGGCACTGGGTGGGTTTTGAGGTCCCTTCCATCCCAAAGCATTCCATGATTCTGTGACTCCCTTTTGGTGTGTTGCCCACCCCGATCCCACTCAGTTCTCTGTAATTTTCCTTTGGCCCCTTCCAAAGTCCCACCTCAAGTTGGGGAGGGAGGTGCCAAATCTGAGAGGGAACCCTGGACCCTGCTCAAGCCAATGGAAAAAACTCAGTGTCCCCCAAAAGAGGAGTGTCCCTAAACCCGATGCCATGGGAAGGGCAGTGCCCCAGGGCTGAACCTCCTCAGGTTTCGGTGCCACCTCTCTCCTTTTTCAGGGGACTTTGCCAATCCCTCCTTCCCTCCTGGGCTGCCTCTTATTGGCCACAGGAGCAGCTGGGCACAAATAAAAGGAATTGTGTCCCCAAAGAAGGTTGTGCAGTGCCAGGTGCCATGGAGGGAGGGCTTGCCTGGCAGCAGGACCTGCTCTAAGGTAGGACAGACATGGTTGGTTGGTCTCCAGGTGGGGCATTGGCTGTGAAGTTGTAGAATTTAACCCTTAGTGGCAGTAGAGTTTGTCTCAAAAAATAAAATGACTCTAATGAATGTGTGGCTGCATCTTTTCCCTCCCTCCCATCAGAACTAAAAGTAATTAAATAACAAAAAGTGCAGTCACATCCATGGTATTTAAAACTGGCAGGTTGGGGTTAAATGCCTGTTGTGAGCTGGAATGTCTAAATATGACAATGTTTGGGGAGCTCCCAACAGAACAGGGTATTGTTGCCATGGTATTATGGGAGATGGGATAACAATTAGTAGATACTTCAATTAAATACAGATGGACTGAGTGAGGTGGCACTGCAGCAAAGTTTGACTCTGCCTGGTTTGAGTCCACTGTGAAATCTTCCCTGGTGAGGGGATTCAAAGGACTGATTTTAATGATGAGTTAATGCAATGAAAAAGTCCAAAATTTCAGATTTATTCAAATGCTTTTATATAAAATCACAAAGTGGTGAGACCTGAAAGATCATCTTCAAAAGGAGAATTTGGGGGGTTTTTTTGGGGTTAAACTCTGCATGGCAAGTTTGGCAAGGGCTGAGTTGGAGAAAATCAGAGCCTGTGACCACATGCAGTGCCTGATATTCCATCCTACAACACACACAGAGAAAGGAGAATTTCTCCTGCACTGGATAAAGGATGCTGTGCCTGTGCTGAGCTCTGCATGGCAAGGTTGGCAAGGGCTGGCATGGAGAAAAGGAGACCAAAATCAGTGCCTGGTATCCCATCCTAATGCAACACACTCAGAGAAAGGAGAATTTCTCCTGTGCTGGATGAAGGATGCTGTGCCTGTGCTGAGCTCTGCCCATTAAACTTCATGGCAAGTTTGGCAAGGGCTGAGTTGGAGAAAATCAGAGCCTGTGACCACAATCAGTGCCTGATATTCCATCCTAATGCAACACATACAGAGAAAGGAGAATTTATCCTGCACTGGATAAAGGATGCTGTGCCTGTGCTGAACTCTGCCCATTAAACTTCATGGCAAGGTTGGCAAGGGCTGGGTTGAAGAAAATGTGACCCAAATCAGTGCCTGATATCCCATCCTGGTGCAACACACTCTGAGAAAGGAGCATTTATCCTTCACTGGAGCTGGAGGGGTGAAGAACCTGTTGGATGGTGCCAGTGCCATGGGGGATTTTATGTGGATAATCAATTTTCCATGACACGATTTGGTTTGTGTATAAATGGATAAAAAATCATCACCCTTTCCATTAAAACTGAATTCTTAGAGAGGGAAAGGTTCTACTCCAGCCCCCAAATTCCAGCCCTGGGGAGGGATCTCCCCTTGCCCTCTGGATGGTCTGGGCAGTCGAGGCTCTCCTGGGCACTTTCTCAGGCAGGGCAGTGCCAGGGCTGGGCAAGGGTTGGGTTACAAGAGCAGCAAGAAAGGGACTCTGTTCTGTTTGTATTTACAGGTGGGGACACTGCTTTAAAAAAGAAACAAAGATGCTTTATGTGACAAGTCACCTGAGAGCACTCACCTGTCCTATAGGAACAGCTGGGTCCTTTCTACCTCCCTCTTTCTTCCTCATTCAGCTGAACCAACACCTTAAAAAAGAAACAGAACTGATGAGAAGGTCGACACAAAACTATGAAATTTCAGAAAATTAGACAGTAACAAAGTTAAAAAATCAAGATAAAGTTTTGGGAATATTTGGTACTTGATGCTTTGATTCCAAAATACTTGATTTTGGAAAATTTTGTGTTTCATTTTGTGTTCATTTATTGGTTCAGAGCAAAGTTTTATATTGTGTGTAGTCATGTAGGACTCAAATCATTATTGAATATTATTTACATCCTTCCAGTGCTTAAAGGGGACTGGAAAGAAAACTGGGGAAAAACTCTGCATGGAGTGATGGGACAAGTGGGACTGGCTTCAAACTGAGGGAGGGAAAATTAAGGTTAGACATTGGGAAGAAATTCTTCCCTGGGAGGCCCTGGCACAGGTGCCCAGAGGAGCTGTGGCTGCCCCAGCCCTGGGAGTGTCCCAGGCCAGGTTGGGTCAGAAAAGACCTTAAAGGTCATTTAGTTCCATGGGCAGGGACACCACCCACCAGCTCAGGGTCCTCCAATCTGGCCTTGGTCACTCCCAGGGCTGGGGCAGCCACAGCTTCTCTGGGCACCTGTGCCAGGGCCTGCCCACCCTCCCAGCCAGGAATTCCTTCCCAATGTCCCATCTAACTGTCCCCTCTGTCATTTTGAAGCCATTTCCCTTGCCCTGTCATGGAAAAATTAAACCCCCCTCTCTCTGTGGACTCTTTGCACGTGGCTGCTGCCCACACCTTTCCTTAAAATTAAATCTTTGCCAGGGCTGTTTGTGGTTCTCAAGAGAAAATAAGCTGAGATGTTTGACAAACACAAGTGGGGAGCTGCTGAAGGACAGAATTTGTCACAGGAGGATTTTCCCTTGCAATTCCCAGAAGATCCAATTTCATAAAATCACAGAACCCCAGAAAGATTTGGGTTGGAAAGGACCTCAAAGCCCACCCAGTGCCACCCCTGCCCTGGGCAGGGACACCTCCCACCAGCCCAGGCTGCTCCAAGCCCTGTCCAACCTGGCCTGGGACACTCCCAGGGCTGGGGCAGCCACAGCTGCTCTGGGCACCTGTGCCAGGGCTGCCCACCATGGGTGTTGGGGCTTGGGGTGGCTCTGCAGGGAGCAGCCCAGGGTGCTGGGCATCAGTTCACTGCTGTGTCTCTCCCCAGGTGCCAGGATGTGGAGCTCCCTGGCTGTCCCCTGCCTGTCCCTGCTCCTGGTGGCCCTGGCACTCAGCAGGAAGGTGACACCGGCTGTGAAGTACACCAAGCCCAAGCCCCCACAGCTGGTGGTCTCTGTGCCCCCTGCCACCCCTCTCCAGGGCAAACTCCCCTTCCCAGCAGCCCCAGGAGGGGCTGAGGTGCCCACCCAAAGCCAAGGGGCCACCACGCTGTTCCCCTTGGACAACTACACACTGGACACAGACGATTTCTTCTTCAACTGCTGCGACTGCTGCCCCCCTGCCATGGGGCCCCGGGGGCTGCCAGGGCACCAGGGACCCCCAGGTATGGAGGGCACTGCCCTCGGCTGAGGCACAAACACCAGGGACCCCTAGGGATAGAGGGCACTGCCCTCAGTTGGGGCACAAACACCAGGGACCCCCAGGGATGGAGGGCACTGCCCTCGGCTGGGGCACAAACACCAAACAAGGGGCTTTTCCTTCAAGGAGGGCTTTGACAAGATCTATGTGGGAAATGAGGAGACCTCATGAGAAGTAGAGGGGCAGCACCATCTCTGCTCCCTGTGACAGGGACAGCAACCAGGGAACAGCTGGAGTTGTGCCAGGGCAGGGACAGCACCCAGGGAATGGCTGGAGCTGTGCCAGGGCAGGGACAGCACCCGGGGAATGGCTGGAGCTGTGCCAGGGCAGGGACAGCACCCAGGGAATGGCTGGAACTGTGCCACGGCAGGGACAGCACCCAGGGAATGGCTGGAGCTGTGC
Source organism: Pithys albifrons albifrons (assembly GCF_047495875.1). NCBI lineage: Eukaryota > Metazoa > Chordata > Aves > Passeriformes > Thamnophilidae > Pithys > Pithys albifrons. The sequence continues at coordinate 24,830,865 of NC_092468.1, read as the reverse complement.
CAGGGCAGGGACAGCACCCAGGGAATGGTTGAAGCTGTGCCACGGCAGGGACAGCACCCAGGGAATGGCTGGAGCTGTGCCAGGGCAGGGACAGCACCCAGGGAATGGCTGGAACTGTGCCAGGGCAGGGACAGCACCCAGGGAATGGCTGGAGCTGTGCCAGGGCAGGGACAGCACCCAGGGAATGGCTGAAGCTGTGCCAGGGCAGGGACAGCACCCAGAGCATGGCTGAAGCTGTGCCAGGGCAGGAACAGGGCACAGGGAATGGCTGGAGCTGTGCCAGGGCAGGGACAGGGCACAGGGAATGGCTGGAGCTGTGCCAGGGCAGGGTCAGGTTGGATCTCATGGACAGATTCTTGCCCCAGAGGGTGGTGGGCACTGACCAGGCTCCCCAGGGCAGTGGGCACAGCCCCAAGGCTGCCAGAGCTCCAGGAGGGTTTGGATGATGCTCTGGGACACAGGGGGTGACTCTGGGGTTGGTCCTGTGCAGGGCTGAGGGTTGGACTGGCTGGTCCTGGTGGGTCCCTCCCAACTCAGAATATTCCATGATCCTGTGACATGGAGAATGTGATCATTCCTTGTGTGAATGCAGAGCCAAAATTCATCCTGGTCACATCCCAGGAGTTATGAACCACCAAACCAAGTGGGAAGGCCACTAGAAGGAGGTCCCTTCTCCTGGCACTGTCTCTGGGATCACACGGGGCTCCTGCAGAGCTGTCCCATGCCATGTCCCTGCTGGCAGGTGGCCCCTGTGGCCAAGCTCTCCAATTCTCTGTGCCCAGGTCTGGTCTCCTGGAGGTCACTCCACCCGTGGCTTTATGAGCTTCAGAACTTCCCTGGAGCAGTTTTGCATCTTTGCTGAAACTCCTCTTTTTTTTTTTTTTTTTTTCTTTTCATTTTTTCCTCATTGGAATAAAGGAAACGAAATATAGGAACAATTTTGGGTTTGATTCTAAAAATAAATAAATAAAGCACCTCTCACAAGAGGCAGCTCTTTATAAGTATTTCATAAAAGACACTTTGTCTCTTCTTTCTGCTGCTAAAATAGAATCACAGATTCCCAGACTGCACATCTCCAGAGCACCTCATCCTAACCTTGCTCAAATGAATAGTGCATTAGCCTGCAAATGTTCACTTTAATGCCACTAATATTGGAGATAGAAACTGTTCCCCTTGGCAAGGTGGGAAACCCCTGAAATAATTCAGCTTTAATGCCATGTGCTCCAGGGATTCCCACTCCCCATGGCTTGGGAGGGATGGGCTGCTGGAACTGCAGCTGCTGCCAAGGGAGTTTGATCTCCTGTGTGTCTGGAGCCTTGTGGTGGTTGAAGGTGCCATAACCTGCTCCCAGATGTGCTCTGAGAGTCTCTGAGATCCCCAAGGGGATGTAAAAATGAAGGAAAGGTTGGAATCAGCTTTCTTGCCTTTCAACCCAGCCTTGTGCACCAGTGTCCCACTCTGTACTTCCAGACAATTCTCTGCAAGGAGAGGGGCAATTCCAAAGCTGTGGGAGCTCCTTTGATATTAAAGAAATGTTACTTCTGATGTGCTCCCAGTGCCTGAGATCCTGTGGCTCTGAGGCAGCTCAAAGTTGGTTTGGAAAAGTCTTTAACCCCAGCCAAGAGTGAAGAGCAAAGCTGTGAGATGTGCATGGGTTGTGTGATGGCAAATAAAACACCCAGCTCTTCCCAGAGGGGTGGGAATCCCTTCCATGCCCTCCCCATTGCTGGTATTGCAAATTTTATTGGTGAAGTGAAACCTTGGAGTTACTGAGATCATTTTGTTGTGTTGCAGGTCCCAAGGGGGACAAGGGAGAGGATGGTCTGCCAGGAACTCCAGGTCCTCAAGGCCCAAAAGGTTCTAAAGGAGACAGAGGTAAAGCAGCCTAAGGGCAGATGCTGTTGTTTCATCAACTACCACAAAATTATAAACACCCACATTTTTCAGAGAAAAAGGAGTGCAGTGATAGGGATTGACACCTGGAGAGGTTTAGGTGGCACTGGTGCAGGGACAATAACTCAGGTGTGTCTTCAGGTGGTGTAAGAGCAGCTGCTCAGAAAGATATCAGTGGATATCCTTGGTCTGAATAGTTTAAAAACTGAGCTCAGTTTGCTTTGGAGGAGGGACAGAAGAAGCAAAGCCACGGGCAGGTGCAGAAGCTGCTTTTCAATGTAAGTATCTCAGGCTGAATAATTTCAGCAAAGATGGAGAGCAGTGGTTGCCCACCAGGAGGGACCAAAAGCAGACCCTGCCCCTCATTTCAGGCTCCAGCAGCTCTTTCCTGCCCCACACACCATGGCAGGAGCCTGGGGCTGCCTCTGGCCAGGAAATGCCATGGCAAAGCTGAGAGGAGCTCCAGCAGCAGTGCTGGGCTGTGCTCCCACTGCAGCCTCTCAGGCCTTGAGCCACTTCTGGAACAAGCTCTGGGCAATCCTGGCATGAGGAATCCTGTCATCTTCTCCATCTGGCCACTGAGCAGCAGCATCTGCCTCCCAGTGAGGCAGAAATCCAGAGCTGGAGGGAGGTGGTGGCTGGGGCTGTGGGACTCAGCTGAGGTTCTGAAGGGGGTTCTCCAAAACACACATTGCTGGTGTCTGTTCTGCCAGTGGAGTGAGGGGCACATGGCAGTGGTGCCAGTGTGAGCTGTGGGATCACTGGAATCATTGCTGTGCTGCAGGAACCACCCCCACTTAATGACTGAATTGATTACTGCTGGAATTCCTAGGGGGAAAAGGGGAGCAAGGCGAGCGAGGAGCGAGTGGCCACGCCGGTTACCCGGGCAAACCCGGCCTGCCAGGTATGTGCCAGCCCTGGGAAACCAGGAACGCTGCCCTGCCCCTCCTCTGTCCCCAGAGCAATCCAGTGCCCGTGTTTGTAATTTCCTTTCCCCCCCTCTTTGCCCTTTTGCAGGTGAAGCTGGAGCCAAAGGCAATAAGGGCAACCAGGGCTCCCCTGGGCTCAAGGGCCAAAAGGGCTCCAAGGGGGACACCTGTGACAATGGCACCAAAGGGGCCAAGGGGGACAGGGGCGATCCTGGGGACCCCGGGGCGGTGGGAGAACAGGGTGCCAAGGGGGAAAAGGGCGACACTGGGCAGAAGGGCTACTGTGGGGAGCCAGGGGGCAGAGGGGCAAGGGGGGACAGGGGGGAAGGGGGCACCAAGGGGGACAAGGGCAGCAAGGGGGACACGGGCACCGAGGGTGCCCGAGGGGCGGACGGCAGGCAGGGAGACAAGGGCGAGCAAGGCAGCAAGGGGGACAAAGGGGACCTGGGACCTGCTGGCGTGATGGGCCCCGCGGGGCCCAAGGGGGTGGCGGGCACCAAGGGGGGTCGGGGGGCACCGGGCAGGAAGGGCGCCCGCGGTGCCAAGGGTGCCCGCGGGGACACCCCGGAGCGCCCACGCTCGGCCTTCAGCGCCGCGCTGGCCAAGCCCTTCCCGCCACCCAACGTGCCCATCCGGTTCCAGAGGGTCCTGTACAACGAGCAGGGGCACTACGACCCCAGCACGGGCAGGTTCAACTGCAGCGTGCCCGGCGCGTACGTGTTCGCCTTCCACCTGACGGTGCGCGGCCGCCCCGCCCGTGTCAGCCTCGTGGCGCGCTCCCGGCGCCTGGCCAGGGCCAGGGACACCGTGCACGGGCAGGACATCGACCAGGCCTCCTTCCTCGCCATCCTCAGGCTTGGCACGGGTGACCAGGTGTGGCTGGAGGCGGCGCGGGACTGGAACGGCGTCTACGCCGGCGCCGAGGACGACAGCGTCTTCACGGGGTTCCTGCTGTACCCAGATGGTCCTGAGGGCCACCTGTAGGTCCAGAGGGTGGAGGTGGCACTGGAGAACACGCTGTGCCCGCTGCCTGCCAGAGCGAAGATGGGCATCAGTTGGTTTAGTGGCTGCTTTCCATGAGCTTGTAATGAAATATTTGTATTTGCAACATTAGTTGGGTTGGTTGGAGCAGGTGCTGAGGACACCAAGGCTGTGGGTTTGAGCCCCATTTTCTAAAGAGCTGGACCTGGTTCTTGTGGGTCCCCTTTTAACACAAATATTTGTGTTTGGACATGGCTTTGAGCCCCCTCTGGGCCATTCCTAAGAGCTAGACCTGGTTCTTGTGGGTCCCCTTTTAAGACAAATACTTGTGTTTGCAACATTAGTTGGGTTGGCTGGAGCAGGTGCTGAGGGCACCAAGGCTGTGGGTTTGAGCCCCATTTTCTAAAGAGCTGGACCTGGTTCTTGTGGGTCCCCTTTTAACACAAATATTTGTGCTGGTTGGTTGGAGCAGGTACTGAGGACACCAAGGCTGTGGCTTTGAGCCCCACTCTGGGCCATTCTTAAGAGTTGTTGGTCCTTGTGGGTCCCCTTTTAACACAAATATTTGTGTTTGGACATGGCTTTGAGCCCCCTCTGGGTCCTTCTTAAGAGCTGGACTTGATCCTTGTGGGTCCCCTTTTAACAGAAATATTGTGTTTGCAACCTTAGTTGGAACAGGATGCTGAGGGCACCAAGGCTGTGGGTTTGATCCTTCTTTGGGCCATTCTTAAGGGTTGGACTTGGTCTTTGTGGGCTTTTAACACAAATACTTGTGTTTGCAACATTAGCTGGGTTGGTTGGAGCAGGTGCTGAGGACACCAAGGCTGTGGGTTTGAGCCCCACTCACTTAAGAGCTGCTCTTGATCCTTGTTGATCCCATTCTAACACAAATATTTGTGTTTGGACATGGCTTTGAGCCCCCTCTGGGCCATTCCTAAGAGCTGGACTTGGTGCTTGTGGGTCCCCTTTTAAGACAAATATTTGTGCTGGTTGGTTGGAGCAGGTGCTGAGGACACCAAGGCTGTGGCTTTGAGCCCCACTCTGGACCATTCTTAAGAGTTGTTGGTCCTTATGGGTCCCCTTTTAACACAGATTTGTATTTGCAACCTTAGCTGGGTTGGTTGGAGCAGATGTTGAGGACACCAAGGCTGTGGCTTTGAGTCTTAAGAGCTGGGCTTGGTCCTTCTGGGCCCCTTCCAACTCAGAATATTATGGGAATTTATGGCTTAGTTTTAACTGGCAGCCACAAGAAGCGACACCTCCCTTGCATGGCTGAGGGAAACCGTCATCCAAACAGGAGCAGGACCAGCTTGGAAAAGGGATTTCTCATGCCAGGCTTGGGGTTTGTAATTAGCCCACTCAAATTCTGCAAACCCACTCCTTGCCTGACTGCAATTTTAGTCAGGGGCAGCTCCTGAAGTCCTTGAGTGGTCCCAACACCCCCAGGAACCAGTTCTGGTTTTGGTCCAGAGGGCAGAATTTGATCTATAGGGTTCAGTCAGGAGCTGTAGGTTCCCTGAAATCACAGGAAAAGATTTCAAGCTGTTCCATCCCTGAATCAGTTTTATTTAGTGCTTTAGACTCGGGCAGGAATCATGTAAAGGTTTGTCTGAAGGAGTATTAGAGCTATTGGATCACTGTGAAAAAAACAAACAAACTGTTGTCTTGAGGTAAAAATAAATCTGAAACTTCCAAAAGTACTGTGAGTGCTTAATTGACTTGATGAGTCCCAGTTTTGGGATGCTGCTGGTGGAGTTGGGGCTGTGGGACCAACCCTTGGCTCCTGGGAGGAGGAGGAGGAAGAGAGAGAAGGAGGAGGAGGAGGAGGAGGAGGAGGAAGAGAGAGAAGGAGGAGGAGGAGGAGGAGGAGGAGGAGGAGAAGGAAGAGAGAGAAGGAGGAGGAGGAGAAGGAGAAGGAAGACAGAGAAGGAGGAGGAGGAGGAGGAGGAGAAGGAAGACAGAGAAGGAGGAGGAGGAGGAGAAGGAAGAGAAGGAGGAGGAGGAGGAGAAGGAAGAGAGAGAGAGAAGGAGGAGGAAGTGGAGGAGCTTTGTCTCCTGATGGAGCACTGCTAAAAAATGCCAAAATATTTGTGCCATTCCCTCAGCACAGATTTGTTGGGCCCAAGTGGCTCCTCTCTGGGCTGCAACGGAGCATTTTGACTCTGGGGGAAGACAATTAGTGCTCAGGGTAATAATCAGAGCAGCAGCTGCTCTCAGAAACTGAGGAAAATCACTCCAAGCTGACACAAGGACAGAAAAAACCACTTCTCTTCTGGTGTTCTCCATGTGTTTCCATCTCTGGCTCAGATGTTACACAGATTAAATTTTCCATACACACAAAATTTCCATAGTTATGGGGGAATTTGTCTCTTCTGCCCTCCAGAAGCATCTTGTCTTTCCATGAGCTTCTTTATTTTGGGGCTTTCCAGGTGTCCTGTGATCCCAAGGCATCATTCCCATCAGGAATGGCCCAGCTGAGTTGGGTTTGCCCCACAACAAACCCCACCTGAGGGCTCTTGGTTGGTTAATAAAAGGGATAATAAGCCCCAAGGGGGAGTTTTTTTTGGGCAGAGACAAAAGTTGGATTCTCAAGGAGCTTTTCCTCCTTCCCTCCTGGATTAACGTGCTGTGTCCAAGGTAAGCCACAATTTTCTGTTACAATTTTTTTCCCAAAAAATGGATGTATTTTAGTGTGGTCACGTTGTAGGAATTCATGGCAGGATGGAAAATACAATATAATTCTCCAAATGCAGGAATTCCAGCACAAACCACTTGTTTTCCCAGGGATTTATAACTTTGCTTGGCTCCAGAGAGGCTTTTAGAGAAAAAAACCCACCTTTTGGGGGGGATGGAACTGGATTAGATGTGATCACTGCCAGTTCCCCAGAGCTTGGAAAGCCCTGGAGCTCCTTTCCAGGGGGTGTTCTGAGGCTGGAGGAGCCTGGGGGTGTTTCCAGGCTCTGATTCCCAGGACAAACCCTGGCCCTGGTGCTTTGCTGCCCCTCTGAGGCTGCAGTTCCACGAGTGTTCCTTTGAAATCAGCCTTTGCATCATGTGAGGGTTTAACTTCAGAACAGGAAGGATTTGCCCCTGTGTGATCTCAGGAGGTTGAATTTCCTGTTCATGTGGAGGTTCCTAAACTTGGATTGTTTATTTATAGTTGCAAAGTCTCTTTTGGGGCCCGTTTGAATCATTTTGTGCATTTTGTTGACTTCATTGACTTGCTCTGGTTCTTTGTAAATAAATCCCTTTTCAAGCAGAGATTTTCCATCTTCAGGGTGAATCTCCTCTTGCTGCAGCCACAACTTTCATACTTTGCTCCTGTTGTAGGAAATAAGAAATAAGATAAAATCGAGGCAGGGCAGAAGATGCACTGCCTTTGGTTTAGTTGATCTTCCTCACTTTAAGCTTGGCTTTGCAACCTCCAGCTTAGGCTGGTTTAAGTTTGAGACTCTCCAGATTTGGGCTCATGTAAAAGAGGATTAATCCATCCTGGAACTGAGCTATCCATGGGGTTTTTTTCATGGAACACTTGAGACACTGTGGTTGGTGAGTGAGGTCCCAAAGGTCTGGTATCACACTGTGCCATTGTGGCCACCAAATCAAGAAAAAAAACCCCAACCACTGCTTGGGAGATTAATTATCTGCTAAATTATTAGATTGGTGAAGCTTTTTTTGGATATTTGGTTAAAATGCAGCTGTTTCTGTAACATTTAAACCTTGTTTTTCTAGAAATGCTTTTTATGGTTGATGGATTTTAAGTTAATTATGGGAAATTGTCAGGAAGTCACTCTGTGGTTTGTCACACTTAGATCTGAGCACCCATTTATATGGGGAAGCTCAGCTGGGATGTGTTTCCTGAGCCCAGGGAGGCTCTGGTGCCTTTAGGGCTTTTTGGGAATGTGTTTCCTGAGCCCAGGGAGGCTCTGGTGCCTTTAGAACTTTTTTGGGAATGTGTTTCCTGAGCCCAGGGAGGCTCTGGTGCCTTTAGAGCTTTTATTTGGGAATGTGTTTTCTGAGGTCAGGGAGACTCTGGTGCCTTTAGGGCTTTTTGGGAATGTGTTTTCTGAGCCCAGGGAGGCTCTGGTGCCTTTAGGGCTTTTTGGGAATGTGTTTCCTGAGCCCAGGGAGGCTCTGGTGCCTTTAGGGCTTTTTTTGGGAATGTGTTTTCTGAGCCCAGGGAGGCTCTGGTGCCTTTAGGGCTTTTTTTGGGAATGTGTTTTCTGAGCCCAGGGAGGCTCTGGTGCCTTTAGGGCTTTTTTTGGGAATGTGTTTTCTGAGCCCAGGGAGGCTCTGGTGCCTTTAGGGCTTTTTTTGGGAATGTGTTTTCTGAGCCCAGGGAGGCTCTGGTGCCTTTAGGGCTTTTTTTGGGAATGTGTTTTCTGAGCCCAGGGAGGCTCTGGTGCCTTTAGGGCTTTTTTTGGGAATGTGTTTTCTGAGCCCAGGGAGGCTCTGGTGCCTTTAGGGCTTTTTTTGGGAATGTGTTTTCTGAGCCCAGGGAGGCTCTGGTGCCTTTAGAGGTTTTTGGGAACGTGTTTTCTGAGCCCAGGGAGGCTCTGGTGCCTTTAGAACTTTTTTAAGGTGGTTGAGGAGCACAGGAAGGTCTCATGTGACCCTCACAGAATCCAGTGCTGAACTGGATGATATTTAATTAGTTCTGCTGGATAATAAATGTGGAGAAGGGAATTGAGGGGAGTGACTTCCCTTTAGCCTGGGACAGTTTTCCCTCTGCTCTCTCTCCATTCCCAGCAGTTTTGCCTTGGCTGGCACAGCTGGGAGTGGAGATTCCAACCTCTCTGCAGGGTGAGGGTGGGATCTCCTTTCCTTCATTCCCCACCACTGGCACTGGGAGGGAATAAAGTGCTGGTGGAAGCAGCTGGAATGTGTTTAGGACAACAGTGTGGGGTTCCCTCAGCTGTGCAGCCTCCTCTGCTTTCTGTTCTTCAAACCCCTGAACTCCTCAGTCTATAAGATCTAAAAAAAGGGCAAGAGTTCTTATTGCTGGAGAAAGACTGAACCCATCTGGCCCAAACAGGCTGTGGATTGTGTTCAAAAAAATTAGATCTATTTTCACACATTTTCTCTGAGTCACTGAATATTGATAATGTGTTTATTGAAATGATGAATTTGCTTTAATAATAGTCATAATCATTTCAACTTCCAGAGCTGAGGAAAAGCCTTTAGAACTTCCTGCTTTAATTCAGTGATGTTGGGGTGGATTTGGGGTTGGGCCTCTCCTTGGATGTGCTTGGGAAGTGGGAAGCAGCAGCTGGAGTAAAGTAGCTCATCCTTGTTCCTTTTCCAAGGAGCTGGAAGGAGGACAGGGGTTGTTTGAGTGCCTTTCCCTGCCAAGTGTGATCCCAGTGTTTGACAGGCTCCTGGAGAGAATCCTGAATCCTCTGTGCCTCTTGTTGCCTCTCCTGCTCCTGTGAGGGGTGCCCACCACCAATCCCTCATCCCTCCATCCCTGTATCCTCCTGTTGGATGAGCTGTGGCCTCCTGATGCCCAGAATTTGCCCCTTTGGCCCTGGCAAGGAATCTGTGGGCAGGTGGGAAGCAATGGAGTCCAGGAGAACACCCTGCTGGGTCTGGGATGCAAACCTGAGAGGTGGTGAGATCATCCCACCACCTCCTGCCTTGGCAGAGGGGCTTCCTCTGCAATATTTCGAGGAAGTTACATCAGAAAAGCTCTTTATTGCCTGAGAGAGACCCTGCTCTGTGACCTCTTCCCTGAGTAATTTCAATCTTAAATCCTGATCCAGAATATCCTATCCCACCCCAGCTTGGAGCTCCACAGCCTGTTTCCCTCTGCTCAGTTTGAGGCCAGAAAACATTAAAATGCTGAGGAAAACACCAATATCTGGACCTGTATGTTGTAAAGGCAAACACACTCAGTGCTTTTAGGTTCTCAGTCTTCATCTTCTTGTGTTAGAAATGCAGCCAGACAAGAAAGGAGCTTTTAGCAGAGTTGTCTGTGCTTTGTTGCTGGAGCTCTTTTCTCTTTAGATTCCCTTTCCATCCATTTCTCATCCTCACAGCCTCTACTTTCCTGAAGGTTTTATTTTAGCTCTATTGCTATCCAGATTTTTCTTCCCCCCTCCCCAGGGCATATCTGTTTGTTTGGATGACTAACTCGCTTTTCCTGGAGAAATCTGAATTTCTGAGTTGCTGATCCAAGTCTCTCCAACCAGAAGTCGTTGTCCATCTGTTTGTTCCCTGCTGAGCCTGTGCTGGGAGCTGCAGAGAGGATTAATGGGTGGGAAGCAGGAATGCAAGTTAGGCCGGTCAGGAGCAGCAGGAACAGCCTCCTGCCTTGTTTTCCATGTTCCTGTCAGTATTCCTGTCTGCTGAGGGAGGATTCCCCTTGGCTGGATGTATTTGGTCACTTTTCATGTCCAGGGAACTTTGTGAAAAAGAATATTCTTCTGATTTCTCACCATGTTCCATCCCCTGAGCCTGGTTGGCCTCATCCCAAAGCTCCCACTTAAACCTGGACTTAAAATAGACACCTTTCTGCAAGTTCTTCAGGAGACACTTTGACCAAGCCAGGAGGGGTTTTTACACAAGGGAGTGGCTGAGGTTTTGTGCAGGATTGAAGCAGGAGGTGAAATCTGCTGCCAGTGACTTGGTGTGTCAGTTCAGGAACCAGGCACAAAGCAGGGCTGCGTGTTTGGCTGGTCAGACACGGTGGTGTTGGCTGCAGAGAGGAGACTTAGTGGTGAATGACTCACCTGCTGGGTATAAAAAGCTGTCTGAGGTTCACCTGTGCCCACCACCATCCCAGTGTGGCCTCTTGCTTGTGGTGCTTCATCCAGCTGTGCCCTTGCATGGTGTGGTGGGTTTGGTAGTGGGGGGACTTCCATGAGGAGCTGCCAGAATCTTCCCCCACGGAGCCAATGCCAGCAGGGGCCAAGGTGGACCTGCTGCTGGCCAAGGCTGAACCCATCGGTGTCCTGGGATAGGTTTGAAAAGGCTGAGGGGAAATGCTGGAGAGAGGAGTGGGAACATATGGGAGAACAGCCCTGCAGACCCCAGGGAGAGGCAGGAGCTGCTCCAGGCTCCGGAGCTGAGATTGCCGAGACCCTGTGGTGGGGTCCATGGGGGAACAGAGACCCTACACAAGAGCAGGGGGATGCCTGAAGGAGCTTGGGATGCTGTGGGAACACTCTGGAGCACCTTCCTGCAGGACCTTTGGGAAGGGGAGCCCACACCACTGCAGGGCTGAGGATGAGGAGCCCAAACCTTGAGGAGAAAAAGCAGCAGAGACAGCGAGGGACGAACTGACTGCACAGCCCACTCCTTGTCCCCCCTGGTGGGAGTGAAGCTGGTCCCCGGCGGGCGGGGCGGGGCAGGGGGCCGGTCCCCGGCGGGCGGGGCGGGGCAGGGGGCCGGTCCCCGGCGGGCGGGGCGGGGCAGGGGACGGTCCCCCGGCGGGCGGGGCGGGGCAGGGGACGGTCCCCCGGCGGGCGGGGCGAGGCAGGGGACGGTCCCCCGGCGGGCGGGGCGAGGCAGGGGACGGTCCCCCGGCGGGCGGGGCGAGGCAGGGGACGGTCCCCCGGCGGGCGGGGCGAGGCAGGGGACGGTCCCCCGGCGGGCGGGGCGAGGCAGGGGACGGTCCCCCGGCGGGCGGGGCGAGGCAGGGGACGGTCCCCCGGCGGGCGGGGCGAGGCAGGGGACGGTCCCCGGCGGGCGGGGCGAGGCAGGGGACGGGTGGGAAGATGTTTTTAAGATGAAATTTAATTTCTCATGACTCTCCTCTGATCCGTGGGTAATAAATCTCCCCCAGTGGAGCGTCTTTGCCTGTGCCAATGCCAGCTGAGTGACCCCTCTGTATCCTTCTCCCAACCCACAGACCTTTCCATGGATTTCGTCCCCCGTGCCCAGCTCAGGGGGGCAGAGCTGGAGTGCCTTTGGTGCTCGCCCCACCACACAAGCCCATCTCTTGCATTTCCTAACTAATTAATTAGAGCGCTAAATCCATTTGCGAGCCGTTCGCGCTCGGGGCAGCCCCGCGTGTCCCTGCGCGTTCCGGGGATGCTGCGGGAAGCGGGGACAGCAGATGGCAATGTGGTGCTGCCAACCGAGCCAGAGCTCCGGGAAACGCTGGGCTGGGCCCCCGAGTGCCCGCGGAGCTCCCGGGAGGGACCTGCCCCTGGGGCTGCCCTTGGCTGGTGGGGTGGGCACAGACAGAGGCTCTGCCGTGGCATTGGGACAGTGGGGTGGGTTTTGCACGATATTTAGACGTGCTCTGGCTGAGAACCTGCCTAGGCTCGGGGTATTGGGTTGTCTTGCCCCTCATCCTGGCGTTTTCTCTGCTTGTTGCTCATGGCACAGCTGCTCCTGGGCACTTGGAGACCCCTCTTTGGATTGGAGGCTCCTTTGCCCAGGGGTGGTGTGACCCCCAAAATCCCAATCCCAGGGCTCTGTGCCAGCCTTGTCTGTCCCACCTCCTGCTCCTGTCCCACCTCCTGCTCCTGTCCCACCTCCTGCTCCTGTCCCACCTCCTGCTCCTGTCCCACCTCCTGCTCCTGTCCCACCTCCTGCTCCTGTCCCACCTCCTGCTCCTGTCCCACCTCCTGCTCCTGTCCCACCTCCTGCTCCTGTCCCACCTCCTGCTCCTGTCCCACCTCCTGCTCCTGTCCCACCTCCTGCTCCTGTCCCACCTCCTGCTCCTGTCCCACCTCCTGCTCCTGTCCCACCTCCTGCTCCTGTCCCACCTCCTGCTCCTGTCCCACCTCCTGCTCCTGTCCCACCTCCTGCTCCTGTCCCACCTCCTGCTCCTGTCCCACCTCCTGCTCCTGTCCCACCTCCTGCTCCTGTCCCACCTCCTGCTCCTGTCCCACCTCCTGCTCCTGTCCCACCTCCTGCTCCTGTCCCACCTCCTGCTCCTGTCCCACCTCCTGCTCCTGTCCCACCTCCTGCTCCTGTCCCACCTCCTGCTCCTGTCCCACCTCCTGCTCCTGTCCCACCTCCTGCTCCTGTCCCACCTCCTGCTCCTGTCCCACCTCCTGCTCCTGTCCCACCTCCTGCTCCTGTCCCACCTCCTGCTCCTGTCCCACCTCCTGCTCCCACAGGCACCACTTATAATCCCCTGAAAGGAAGAGTCATAATGAGAGAGGGTCAAAATTGGGTATCCATGAATTTTCCTTTTCATGTAAGCTGGACTTTGGGAATCCTTTGGGATGAATTAGTTATTAATGTACAAATTTATCCCATTTCTGAGTCTGTCTAGATGTGAATTCTTTCCATGTCCTGTCCAGTTTCCCATGCAGGAATAACACCTTGTGGCAGACACTGGAGATGTGTAAAATTTGGCTTCTGGGCTGGCCTGTGGCCCTCAAAGAGCTCTTGTAGTTGATTCCTACTATTTCACACAAGCATAAAATGGTATTTCTTTCAAAAACACGTTTTCTCCAGGCTGCTCTTCTTGGGTGTGTGCACTGCAATGATCCCTTAAACACTGTCAGTTCCTCTCACACCACTCAGAGCTGTTTCAGAACAGCAATAATTGGGTTTTTTTCACTGGGCAACTCCAGGTAGTGCTCTCTGCAATGCTCTGAAGCAGAAGGGAGTAAGGGGAGATGAGCAGCTTGGGTTGGATTCAGTGTAGCTTAATGGAAGTAGCCTTAAAAGTCCAACAGTTTAAAGCTGATTTTCACCTGGTTTATATGGAGGAAAGAACAAATCCCTTCTTGTCAGGACACCCAAATGAGGAACACCAGCAAAGAGTCTCATTAGGAGCCAGAACATAAATAGTGTCAGCTTAGAAGGGAGGACAAGAGTGTTATTAAGCCCACTGAGGGAAGGATGAAGTGCAGAACAGGCTGAAGGCAGTTGGGAGGTCACTGGAGCTGAGCCAGGTCTGAAGAACTTGGGCACAACTGTGACCTTTAAGCCAAAGACCATTGACAAGGGAGATGAGTTTTCTTCATCCCTAAGGTGGTGGTTTTACAGGATTTAATCCCTGGCTCTAAAAGGTCAAGCAGTTTTAGGGGGGAGAGGGTGGTTTGTGTCACTGAAATCCATAAAAACTGAATCTTGGTGATGAACTGTAACTCTGCTCTCCAGGATTCCTGGAAAATTCCATCTGGGCTTGAAGTGAGGGCTTCCTGTCCAGGGGAGAGTCCCCCCAACCCTTTGCTTTGGCTGGTGGAGCTGACACAAGGCTTGGCTGGAAGCAGGTCGTGGAGGTTGGAAACACCTCAGGAGGTTCTTGGGCCACCACCCAACCAAGTCAGGGCCGGCTTTGAAGCTTCATTGGGGTGTTGTGGTGTCACCCACAGGAAGCTGATTTAAATAACAGGAGAAGGGGTGAAGGGTCTCTTCTCCCAGGTGACAAGTGACAGGAGAAGAGGGAACAGCCTCTGGTTGTGCCAGGGCAGGTTGAGGTTGGATAGTGGGGAAACCTCTCAGGTGCTCTGTTCCTTGTGGGATTTATCCCTGACTCCAGAGGGTCCTTTCCTGCCTTGAACACTGATTTTTACAGGCTCAGGGCACACTCAGAGAGCAGGAATTTGGCTGTGGATCCAACCCAGGCTGTGGGCAGGAGGAAACCTCCAGAGGCTCCAAGGCTTGGGCTCACCTTTGCCAAATCCTGACTCTCATCCCTTGGTTGGACTTTGTAGGTTGGGACAGCACAGCTTTAACTTCCAGCTGCATAACAACACTGGAACAGAATCCCAAGCTGTTAAAGCAGCAGTCAGAGTTACAGACAGCCATGGCTTGGTGTTTCCAGAGAAATATTCCCATTCCTTTGTCACTGTTATCCAGGTTTACCTCCACTCAATTGGTTGTAATTGGCTCAGTCACTTTAAGGAAAGTAACTTGGAAAGGGAAGTGCCTGAATATGTTTTTATTCAGAGGTTCATAAAACCTTCCTAAAAGTAAAGGGAAAAAAAAATCCAAATTATGATCTGCTGTTCCCAACAGAGACTAAATCCATCTGCAGTGTAATTAGAGTTACAGCATCTCTTGGCAGCCAACAAGAGCAATCAAGAAGGAAAACTAAAAACATCTCAGGCACTGGGAAGTTATTTTGAAACTGAAATAAAGCACTTGAGCAAAAAAAAAGTCACTTCAACTAAAAAGGAGGTTTAGGGACAAATGGTTATAGTCACATCTCTGATTTATTCTGAGTAAACAAGTTATGATTGGAAATTCAGGAATATCAACAACTCCACTGTTTAAAGGGAAGCCACAGACACCAATATTTGGAATTGTAGGAATTCAGTGCAGACAACCCTGAGGGTTCAACATGTCAACATAAACACATTAAACTTTAATATTCAAATGTAATTTTTCTTTTTTTCCCCTTATTGCTTCTGGAATTCCTGTTTTCTGGGTCTTCTCCTGCTCCCTCTTCTCCCCATGTGCTGTTTCATCTTGGCCAAGTTTTCTCCTGTTTTAAGGTTCTGCCATTTCAGCAACTCCAGGATCTTCTCCCAGGTTCTTGCTCTCCTGATGTTCCCATCACCTGTCCTCCTCCTGCCTGTTCTCTCCAGGTCTTGCTCCTGCCAGGAATGCTGGAATTAGCATTTAATGCCTCCAAACTGGTTATTTTGGGAGGCGAGACACTAATCCTTCCAGGTGACTTCCCTGCTCTTCTGATCTCACCACATCTCTGTGCCTCCTTTTCTTTCTCTTCCCACCTCATGAAAAATCATGTGCTGGATGTTCAGTCTCGGAGCAGCCCAGGCTGATCCAAGGTGGAATTTTTCCTCTGAGCTGCTTGGATATACTCCCAATATAAACACCTGTCTGGCTTTCTCCTCCAGCCCAAACATTTCTGTCTCTAAAGAGCCTCTGGGGCTGAATTCATAATCACTGTGGGCACGTTGTCCAGGAAACAGAACTTTTTCCCTTTTCCAGTTCTCTGAGAACCCCGTGAGGTTTTTACCTTGAGCTCCTTTGAAAGGCAGTGGGAACTTTTCATATGTCCTTGCCCATGGATTTCTTTGGGGCAGGAATTTGAAATCCAGGGAATGGCCCTTTCTGGTGTGGATTTATCCTGCAGCTCTGCATGGAACATCCCCCCAAACCTGCTCAGAGTTCCCCCAAATCACCAAAAAACTTGATGTGTGAAGGTCTGACTTGATTTTCCTCTTCAGCCCCATTGGCCTGAAAAGCTTCAGAAAGAGGGAGGGTGTTGAATTTTTTCCAGCAACTTTAAAGAGGATGCTCCTCATTTTGGATACCTCATTAAAGGCAAACTGCAGGTTCTGGTTCTACAATCAATAAATCCAGTGGATTTATTTTATGTTCTCATAAATCCTCCTCATTTTGCCCATCAACCTCTCCAAGGTGCTTGATAAAGAAACCCTGTCCTGTCCCTCACTTCATCCAGAGGGCTCTGAAATTTCTGTCCCTGCCACATTAAAATCAGGATTGGAAAACTCTGAGGAGCACTTTGGAAATTCACTCCCTTAAAGTGGGAGTTAATTCAGGGAGGGGACATGGTCCTTTCCCAGTGGGATTTCATCTGGAGTTGGTTCTTTCCACCAGTGGATTCAGCTCATGGACATCAGCTTTGCTCCAGAAGAGCCTTAGGGACAGGTTTTTTTAAGATGAGGCTCAAAGCAGATAAATAATATGGAAAAGAATATTTAGTGAAGTAGTGAAATGTCAGTGTTTTATCTGAGAAAAATATTGAAAACCATTTTATAAAAATAATTGCACTCTGTGACTTAATCTGTGGCGTCAATGGGCCATTTCCATATTTTATATTTTTTATTCCTTTTTTTTGTACCAAATGTTGGGTTGGGTTTGGGCTTGAAATGAGCAGTTACTTCAGAGAAGTCATTGCAATATATGTGACTTAATCTGTGGTGTCAATGGGCCATTTTCATCTTTTATTCTTAATTTTTTTATCAGATATTGAGTTGGGTTTGGGCTTAAAATGAGCAGTTCCTTCAGAGAAATCATTGCAATATGTAACTTAATCTGTGGTGTCAATGGGCCATTTCCATCTTTTATATTTTTTATTCCTCCTTTTTTTTTTTACCAAATATTGGGTTGGGTTTCGGCTTAAAATGAACAGTTCCTTCAGAGAAATCATTGCAATATGTGATTTAATCTGTGGTCTAAATGGGCCATTTTAGTCTCTTATTCCTTTTTTTTTTTTTTTACCAAATACTGGGTTGGGTTTGGGCTTAAAATGAGCAGTTCCTTCAGAGCATTGGTGGGTTGAGGAATTGAGGTTGCAGTGAGTCCCTTACATGTCCAACCTGTCCCCTGTCCCCAGGGCTCGGGACCCACCCCAGGGCTCGGGACCCACCCCAGGGCTCGGGACCCACCCCAGGGCTCGGGACCCACCCCAGGGCTCGGGACCCACCCCAGGGCTCGGGACCCACCCCAGGGCTCGGGACCCACCCCAGGGCTCGGGACCCACCCCAGGGCTCGGGACCCACCCCAGGGCTCGGGACCCACCCCAGGGCTCGGGACCCACCCCAGGGCTCGGGACCCACCCCAGGCCATGTCCCCCAAGCTCAGGTTGGACACTCTGACCAAAGGGCTGAGATTTCTCCCCCTGGCTCCAGCTGAACCCCCTGAAGGCACAATTAGCTCAGGATAAAATGACCTCTCCAAGAAGTTGCTGACAGGTGGTGCTGGGGTTGCCCAGGAAGACCTTTCTGGGAGCCCAGACCCATCAGGACTCTGTGCCAGCCTCCCCTGGGCAGTGCTGAGCACAGGCAGGTGCCCCCCAGCACCTCCTGATGCTCAGCAGGAATCCTGGGCTGAGGAGTTGAGGTTGCAGCGAGTCCCTTACACATCCAACCTGTCTCCAGGGCTCAGGACCTGCCCTTGGCAATGTCCCCCAGGCTCAGGTTGGACACTGACCAAAGGGCTGAGGTTTGTCCCCCTGGCTCCAGTTGAACCCCCTGAAGGCACAATTATCTCAGGATAAAATGACCTCTCCAAGAAGTTGCTGGCAGGTGGTGCTGATGTTTCTGTGCTGGGGCTGCCCAGGAGGACCTTTCTGGGAGCCCAGACCCCTCAGGACTCTGTGCCAGCCTCCCCTGGGCAGTGCTGAGCACAGGCAGGTGCCCCCCAGCACCTCCTGGTGCTCAGCAGGAATCCTGGGCTGAGGAGTTGAGGTTGCAGTGAGTCCCTTCCACGTCCAACCTGTCCCCCACCCCAGGGTGGGATCCAGGCAATTGGGCAGGGCCAGTTAATTGTCTTGGAAACAGGAGGTTATTTATTGGTTTAATTTACAAACCAAGTATTAAACTCTCAAAGATCTGAAAATGCTTTTTAAAACTCACACCCTCTGGTGTGAGTTGACATCTCCGAGTCCTTTTATTCTTTGACTTTGTGGATTAATTCACTTGAAATATCTTATTCCTTTTCTCTGGTTTTTAACTTTTATGGCTTGTTTGCCTCTGGTTCATGTCCTTTCCATGGGTTAATGATGTAAATCTTTATTTCACACCTCCCTGGAGCTGGTTAACACCCCAGAGAGGTGTCTTATTTTCTTTGTGTGTGTCTCCTGACACAAACTGATGCTCCATGAGACCTGGGCTTTAAATTATTTCAAGTGTGTTGGAGCTTTGGTGTCAGGGCAAGTTGGATTCAAGACATATTTTTGAAATACATTTTTCATGAGACAATAAAACAACCCAATAATTCTGTATGTCAGGCTTGAAGTGGGTGAATAAATATGGCATGGAGGGAAAATATGGTCTTGATACTTTCAGCTGGGATATTTGTTTGTTTCTGTGTCTATTGAGGAATGAAATAAATCCTTTAATAATCATAGAGTGGTTTGGAAGGGCCTTTTAAAGGTCATTTTGCCCAACCTCCTGCAAAGAACAGGGACAAAGAACAGGATCAAGTTGCTCAGAGCCCCATCCAGTATGACCTTAATCAACAACTATCACAATTAGCTCCTAAATGAGTTGATTTTCAGGTGGACAGGGCAGGACTTGGCTGTGTTGGGGGGGGTCACAATCCTGATGGGTCTGAATTTCTGCTGGGGCAGCACCAGAGTTGTCCTGAACCCCAAGAGTCAGCCTTGATGTCCAGGAGCCTCTCCCAGGAGGCCCATCCAGGGAAGGGGTGGGATTGGCTGGAGGAGAAGTTGTTCCTTCTCAGTTTGTGCAGGGGGCAAAAGTCTTTTGGTGCCCTTGGAAAATGTTTGAGCCATGAACTATCTCAGACTGTCCCCCACAGCCCCTGAGACTTCACAGCAGCTTTTAAACATATAATTCATGGGACTCGCATTCCAC
Organism: Pithys albifrons albifrons; assembly: GCF_047495875.1. Lineage (NCBI taxonomy): Eukaryota > Metazoa > Chordata > Aves > Passeriformes > Thamnophilidae > Pithys > Pithys albifrons. Next base: position 24,811,838 of record NC_092468.1, on the reverse strand, counting down.
ATGGTGGATTTGCACATATAATTCATAGAGAAGACCTTCCACAGTCTAAATCAAGGCTCAAGAAGTTTATTGTCACTGCCTGACCCATTATCTGAGCTCATGGTGCACCATCTGGGTGCAGCTGCCCATGAAAATCCAAAGGAATGCTACAAAATAGAAGTTCTCCTCAAAGAAACCACCCTGGTGTTATTTTATGCCTCTCAGATCTGTGATTCAGGTAATAACACTTGGCAAGAGGGGTTTGAAAGGGTTTGATGGCTTGGTGTGAGCTGGTTGGTTAAATGAGTGTCTTCTCTTTGCCACATAAAGCTTAAGGGTAATTTCTCACCTCTGGATTAGCAAGGATGAGCTTCCTGCTGCATGTCCAGATCACAAAATACACTGTTGGAATGGCCAGACCTGCCAGCTGGGTTCATTTGCTGTTGAAGGATGGCAGTCAGTGATTGAGGCACTGCTCAGAAATTAATCTGGCAAACCCAATTTGGTTATTTCCTCTGACTCTTTGAATGCCCAAAGAGCCACATCAAGGCTTGGAGGCCTCAGCCCCACTTGGATCAAAGGTTGAGTCTTGTTCCAGTTGCATCAGGACCAACTTTCCCTCTCCCTGGAGCAGTTTTTGGGCACCATCTCCCCTCTGCTTGCCCAGGAATGCTCAGGGGAAGAGGAATTGATGATTTAGATGAGGGGATTGAGTCCATCAACAGCAAATTTGCTGATGACACCAAGCTGGGAGGGAGTGTCGACCTGCTGGAAGGCAGGAGGGCTCTGCAGAGGGATCTGGAGAGACTTGAGAGATGGGATGGAGTTCAATAAGGCCAAGTGCAGGTCCTGCCCTTTGGCCACCCCAATTCCCTGCAGTGCTCCAGGCTGGGCACAGAGTGGCTGGAGAGCAGCCAGACAGAGGGACCTGGGGGGACTGAGGGACAGGAAGCTCAACAGGAGCCAAGAGTGTGCCCAGGTGGCCAAGAAGGCCAATGGGATCCTGGCCTGGATCCAAACTAGCGTGGCCAGCAGGCCCAGGGCAGTGACCCTTCCCCTGGACTCTGCCTTGGGGAGGCCACACCTTGAGTGTTGTGTTCAGTTCTGGGCCCCTCAGTTGAGGCAAGAGATTGAGGGGCTGGAGCGGGGCCAGAGAAGAGCAACGAGGCTGGAGAAGGGACTGGATGTGGCACTGAGTGTCCTCTGAAACACCTCCAGGGACAGAGAATCCACCATGTCTTGATCCAACCCCACTGTGATCACCAGCCCAGGGCACTCTGTGCTCTGGGCTGGTGATCACAGTAGGGTTGGATCAAGGGTTGGACTTGATGATCTCAGAGGTCTCTTCCAACCCAACAGAGAAGAGCAACGAGGCTGGAGAAGGGACTGGAGCACAAGTGCTGTGGGGAGAGGCTGAGGGAGCTGGGGATGTTCAGCCTGGAGAAGAGGAGGCTCAGAGGTGACCTCAGCACTGTCTGGAACTGCCTGAAGGGAAGTTGTGGCCAGGTGGGGGTTGGTCTCTTCTCCCAGGCACTCAGCAATAGGACAAGGGGGCACGATGGGCTCAAGCTCTGCCAGGGGAAATTGAAGTTGGAGATGAGAAAAAACTTCTTTGCAGAGAGAGTGCTCAGGGATTGGAATGGGCTGCCCAGAGAGGGGGTGGATTCCCCATCCCTGGAGGTTTTTCAGCTGAGCTTGGCCGTGGCACTGAGTGCCATGATCTGGTAAAGGGACTGGAGTTGGACCAAGGGTTGGACTCGATGATCTTGGAGGTCTTTTCCAACCCAATCCATTCTATGATTCGGTGAATAAAGGACATTTTGGTGGTGCTCACAGTGCAGGACCAGAGCAACCTTAGCAGTGAGGCCACAAGAACTCACTGCAATGTGATGTGCATGTTTAATTTCTAATTACTAATTAGGCAGGGATCCTGCAGACTGATCTGCAGGTGTTTGCTCCAACAACTCAGGTGCAAAGGCAGTACCTGAATTGGTGCATTTTGCCCAGTTTGCTGCTACAACAAACCATCCTCTACTTGAGCACTCCAATTTCTCTGCAGTTTCATCCTCTTGCTAAAAATTACCTTTATCCTTAGACACATTTCCCCCTCCCCCCCACTTTTTCCAGGGCTTTGACTAAACTTCCAGGGGGTTTCCTTTGCTTGGAAAGCTGCAAAACTCCCCAAAATCTCTGCAAAAAAAGGCCACATAATGCTCTGTGTGCACCCAGGGATGTGCAGAATTGAAACAGCCCAAGCCCAGTTTCCCTCCCAGAGATTTGGTTGCAAAGAAATAAGTAAAATACTTTTTTTAACCCTTCCCTGGGGCCCAGCAGGGTGAGATCCTGCATTAATTTTCCACGAGATATGAGCTGAAGGTGCAACTTGAGTAAAGAAAGGGCATTTTCTGGAGCTGCACTGGGCAATGCTTTTCCTCCTGTCGTTTTGCCTCAGATTTTACAGGCATGAGATAAAATGGAATTAATCTTTGGTAAAAAATGACCTTTGGAGCAGGTTCCCTGCTGGGTGTTGTAATTATTGGAGCAGGTATTCACAGCTTGAAACCTGTGAAGGATTGATTTGCTCTGAGTGTATCCGAGGGAGAGGGTCAAATTAAACCCTGGGGTTGCCTCCTTGAAGTCAGGGCCACTCCTGGGAGAGGAACAGGGAAAATATCCACGTGGAAAGCAGATTTTCCCCCAGGGAATCTGCTGGGAAATGCCTCCTACTCGTGATGTTGTAGTGGTGTAAACTTTGTGAGTGTGGGAAGGTGAGAGGTTTATTTGGATTGGTCTTTTTATTAAAAATGCTTTTAGTTTATTTATTTGGAATGGATTTCAGCTGAAAAAGGGTGGATTTAAGTGGGATATTGGGAAGGAATTCCTGGCTGGGAGGGTGGGCAGGCCCTGGCACAAGTGCCCAGAGAAGCTGTGGCTGCCCCAGCCGTGGGAGTGTCCCAGGCCAGGTTGGACAGGACTTGGAGCACCCTGGGACAGTGGAAGGTGTCCCTGCCCATGGCAGGGGTGGAACAAGATGAGCTTTAATGTCCCTTCCAACCCAAACCTTTCACTGGTTCTATGATAGACATTCTGGCAGAGTGTGTGCCCTCCAGAGACCTCCCACAGCTCCAGTGCCACCCCAGAGCTGGGGGGCCCTCAGCACCTGCCACAGGTTTCAATAAATGCCCTCCTGTGCTGCTGCCCCACGATACCCTCCCCTGGCATTGGCATTTCCAACACTCTTGCACTGCTCCCCTGGCAGGGTGGGCAGGCCCTGGCACAGGTGCCCAGAGAAGCTGTGGCTGCCCCAGCCCTGGGAGTGTCCCAGGCCAGGTTGGACAGGGCTTGGAGCACCCTGGGACAGTGGGAGGTGTCCCTGCCCATGGCAGGGGTGGCACTGGGATGGTCCTCAAGGTCCCTCCAACCCAAACCATTCTGTGACTGAGAAAAACACCGACTGAGAAGGTGTTACCAAAGAGCAGGGAGATGTCAGAGCACACCTGGGGCTAAACCAGCCAAGACATTTGGGTGGGAGGATCCCCTCAGCCTGTGCTCCCCCCTGGGTGGAGGAGACTGACCTGGAGCAGGTGCAGGAACCCACATCACAGAATCATAGCATAGATTGGGTTGGAAAAGACCTCTGAGATCATCAAGTCCAACCCTTGGTCCAACTCCAGGATTTCCCTCCTGACCTTGCCAGTGCTTTCCCCTTCATCTCCAAGTGACTGTTATGTGATATTTTCTACACTGTATTTTTATACCTGGTTTCTCTCCCCTGCTTTTTAAGTTTTATTTAATAGCCAACAGTTTGTCTCCTTAACAGCAAAGAGCAAAGTGACAGAAAACAAATTAGCTGCTAAATTTAAAGCTGTGTTAATGTTGCCAAGGCAACTGAAGCTCCAAAATTACATAAAGCAAATAATACCCACTGGGAAGAACAGCACCAAAGCTCAGTCTGGGGTTAGAGTGGAATTACACTAAAATAATAATAAACCAGGAATTTTAAAACACTTCAGCCAAACAGGGTTCCAACTGCTTCTGTCTGGGCAAGTCAAAGATTCCCAGGATTTCCTCAGGAAACAAGCAGGGAATTCTGTGGTTGCCTCATCACAGGAGGTTTCAACTCACTCCTGGCTCTTCCCCAGGTGTCCAACCACCACCTTCTGAGGCAAACCAACAATGTCCTGGAGCCCAGATGTGCCAGTGGCCCCTTCAGCACCAGGAAGGCTCAGTGTGCAGGTGACATCCCTGCTGCCTGTCCCTCTCCACTGACATGGGGTCCCAAAGGCCAAGCAATTCCTAGAAGTTTTCTAGACAAGCTGCCCATGGAGATCATGGGCTGGAGCAGGGCCAGAGAAGAGCAACAAGGCTGGAGAAGGGACTGGATGTGGCACTGAGTGTCCTCTTAAACTCCTCCAGGGACAGAGAATCCAACATGTCTTGATCCAACCCTACTGTGATTACCTACCCAGGGCCCTCTTGCCCCCCTCTTGCCCCCCTCTTGCCCCCCTCTTGCCCCCCTCTTGCCCCCCTCTTGCCCCCCTCTTGCCCCCCTCTTGCCCCCCTCTTGCCCCCCTCTTGCCCCCCTCTTGCCCCCCTCTTGCCCCCTCCCATATAGTTTCTGTAGTATATAAATAGATATTAAAAATATAATTTTTGCCAGTAGGTGCATTTCGTTATTAAAGTGACCGAACCCATCCGGGGGCTCTGCAGGGGGCACCTTCCCTGGGATGGCACGTTCCCCCCAGCACGGGCTGTGCAGTACCAGGCACGGGCAGTTGGTGTCGTGCCATTCCCACGGAATGGCACCGCTGCCCCGCAGCTTTCCCTTCGGGAATTCCAGGCGTTATCCTGCAATTTTTGCCTTGGAATTAACGCAGCCTGGTGCGGGACAACAATCCCGGTCAGGAGGTCCAGGAGGAGGGTGTGGATGGAGCTGAACTGCTTTCTTTATATTTCATGAAAAACAAGAAAAAAGAGACTCACAAGCCAAATAATTATGAATTTTTTTTAATGCAAGTGCAGTTGCTTTAAAGAGGAAAATGCTTAAATTGGGAGATGGAAATTTAACAACAAAAAGACAGAATTTGGAAGCAGAGAGTGTATTTTTTCCCTCTTGTAATGGTTTCCATGACACCTCTGCTTGTCTTGACCTGGGAAGACATTGAGTCCAACCCCAGATGTCTCAGAGCCTCACCCTGTTTGAAGCCCCAGCACTTCCATGGCCTCTGGTTCCACCTGAGAAAGCTCCTCCCAAGGTCTGAGCAAAGAGGCTGAGAAGGCATCACCTGCTTCAAAACCTTCAGCTCAGGCTCATCCCTAAGAATATTCCCCAAAGCTCCTTCTGCTTCTCCTCAGCCATGAAATGGCTTTTCCATGCCCAGCACTGGGTGTGTCCCTCTCTCCTCAGGTGGCTCCAGTGCCATCCTTGGAATGCCAACAACCCTTGGAGCTGCTGCATCAACAGACAGCAAGAAATGCCTGCTGGATTTGCAGAGGGAATATTTTTTTTCCTGGGGAAACCACCTGTGCATATTAAACAGCTTATTAGTGGTTGATTAATTGCAAGGCAAAGTCAAATTTAGTTAGAATCACAGAATCATAGAATGGATTGGGTTGGAAAAGACCTCCAAGATCATCAAGTCCAACCCTTGGGCCAACTCCAGTCCCTTTACCAGATCATGGCACTCAGTGCCACAGACAAGCTCAGCTGAAAAACCTCCAGGGATGGGGAATCCACCCCCTCTCTGGGCAGCCCATTCCAATCCCTGAGCACTCTCTCTGCAAAGAATTTCTTTCTGCTCTCCAACTTCAATTTCCCCTGGCAGAGCTTGAGCCCATCGTGCCCCCTTGTCCTATTGCTGAGTGCCTGGGAGAAGAGACCAACCCCCACCTGGCCAGAACTTCCCTTCAGGCAGTTCCAGACAGTGCTGAGGTCACCTCTGAGCCTCCTCTTCTCCAGGCTGAACACCCCCAGCTCCCTCAGCCTCTCCCCACAGCACTTGTGCTCCAGTCCCTTCTCCAGCCTTGCTGACAACAGGCTCTCCCTTCCCCCAGTCCCCTTAGGTGGCCCTGACCACTTGTGTGTGTGACACCTCAAGGAGACAGAGCTGAGCATGTCACAGAGTTGTGAAGCTGTTTGTTGTGATCACTGATAAATTAATTAAATCCTTTTAAAAGGGATGGCAATGGCCTGTTATAGTTGAGAGCACATTTACAGCCTCACAGGGAAGCTGCAATTCCATTTTCAGTTTAGAAATGTCGTTGTCTCTGCTGACCTTTTGCTGCTTTCTGGTGCCCTTCAGAGCAGAAGGAGTTGACCAGAAGGCTGAGAAATTGAGCAGTTTGGTTGTCACTTTGCAGAGCAGAAGCTCTGGCAGAACAACCCTGTTCTTCCACCATTTCTCTGCCATGGGACTCTCCTTGTTGGTGTGGGAAGAGCAAACAGCTCTTGCTTCATTCATAGATCAGGCAATGGTTTGGGGTGGGAGGGATCTTGGAGAACATCTCATTCCACCCACTGCCATGGGCAGGGACACCTCCCACCAGCCCAGGGTGCTCCAAGCCCTGTCCAACCTGGCCTTGGTCACTCCCAGGGCTGGAGCAGCCACAGCTTCTCTGCCCACCCTGTGCCAGGGCCTGCCCATTAAGATAAAGCTGGATGAGTTATGACACCTTGAATTCTTAATGCAAGAACATAGTTCTTACCCCACATGCTCCAAAAGGATTCTGCTCAGGTCCCACCCCCTGAACATCCCCAGGAGCTGCTGCTCTTCTGTTTTTAAAGGTGGTTTTTTGGCTGCTTCTCCCCCAGGACTTACAGGGAGCAGAACTTTGTCCATTTTGCTGACAGTTCCTGTGATTTTTAGCAAGTGTTGTTAAACTCCCATGTTTTAGAAGGCACATTTTAAGGCTGTGACAACAAACTCTGCTTCAAAGCAGTTTAAAAACCCTCCTGAGAGGAGCATCTCCCACTTCCAGATGGTTTCTGTGCTTATTGTCATCACATCATTTGCTACAGAATGAGTTTCCTCCTGGGGAAGGAACCCTCAGCCTGACACCAGGATGATGCCTCTGCCTCCACTGTGCCTGTTGGACACCCAGACACTGCCCAAAGTGCTCCTGGTCCTGCTGGAGCCTGAGGACAAGGGATGGTGGATGTGTCTGAGGAGACCTTGGGCTTCCCACACGACCTGTGGTGACACCTCCAAATGGGGGGGGTGTGATTTGGGCATTTAGGTGTTACAAAGACATCCATCCTTTCCTTGCAGAACAAGGGAAAATAAAAACAACAGCAACACACAACATTTCTGAAGGAATCATCAGTTCAGGATCTGAACTTGAACCCAGACCATAATGAGGAGGTTGTTTGTCACTGGGGAGGGAAGAGAAGCTCCTTGTGGCCTGGCAAGGCTCTGCCACCCCCGAGCTGGTGCAGCTTCAAATGCCAAGTTCCAAAGCCCAGGCAGGACAGTTGGCCCCAGGGGAAGGTGAAGGGGATGGCTCTGGGGGCAGGGATGGTGTCCTGGTCCCCCAGGGGCTGGTCTGGATGTCTCTGGGATGGTGGGAGAGACACAACTCATGCCAGGGGAAGGAATGGAGATGCCTGACAACACTGAGCCCTTCACTGCTCTAATACAACCCACTTTCCTTTGATTTTTTTCTTAAATTCTTATTTTTAATGGATTATTATTAGTGTTCTACATCCCCTGGACAAAAAGCCCAAGCTGTGAATTATGTCAGAGTTGGTCAGACCATTCTGGAGATTTGCAGCAGCTTGAAAAGTAATGGATTTTTTTCCTCCTTTTAAAATTTTATTTTTATTTTCATGTTTCTCCTCAGACTTCAGTCCCACTCCAGTCCTCTCAGCACAGGTACTGATTCCAAGGTGTTGTAGATCTTCTCCAGGATGTCCTCCTGCACAGGCACCAGGAGTTGGGTGGGAAGGAGAAGTTCAGAGGGACTTCTGTGAATCCACCAGAGAACTTTCCTGAAACTGAGCTCAGAGTTCACCATCTCAGAGAAGGACAGGACTGGGAGATGTGACACAGGTTGGCTGAATGGAACCAGAAATTGTCTTAAACCAGAAAAAAAAGGAAGTTCATGAGAGGGGGAGCACAAAATGAGCAGCAAAGGAGATTCCCCCAGAGTGGACAAAGGAGGGAACTGCTCAGTGGTTTTCAACTCTTGAGTCCTGTGTGTCCCTCTTATCCATGACCACAAATTCCAGGCTGTCTCTCCCCTCTTTAAATACCCCCAGAATCCAGAGGTTGCTTTGGGAATGATGATCTGTTTGTTTTTTAATGGGAAAATTGTAAAAAACCCCCGAATTGAATGTGCTGTAGCTGCACTTGGTGTTAACACTGAATTCAAAGTTTCAGTGGGTCTTATTTTACAGCATCTTTTGGGATTAGAGAGCATTTTTTTTTTGCATTTTGTCCACTAATTAATGCAAGTTTAGTGGAATTATATACTTCATAGTTGGATTTAATTAAGCAGAACAACTAAAGGAGCTTTTCATTGTGGAGGCATTTTGATGACACGTGTCCAGTCATTCTTTGAATGGAGAAGGTTTGATTTCTCCAAGAGCTTTTCCTTAGGGGAATAAAAACCCCAACCAAATACTGTAAAGCTGCAGGACTGTAAATCCTGTCCAGGCAGCATCTCTTTTGCTCCCAGTGCTAATTAGGAGCCCAGATTTTGTCTATATAAACACAATAAGAGCTTGGTGTAAGCAGGTTCTCGTGGCTGAGACACCTTTCCAGCTGAAACAGCTTTTCACTCCTGGCTGCCTTTTTTTTTTATTGTTTGATTTTAATTGTGCTCCTTTTTGAAAGAGAATTTGCAAAAACCAAAGTTATAAACATATGGCCAAAGTTTGAAGTGCTTTGGGAAGCACAATTTTGTAGCTGGTGTGAACTTGGCAGTGCCAACCGTTCTGCTGGTTGTGTTTCTGCTGAAGGTTTGAAGCTTGGGAGGGTGGAGGTTGGCAAAGGGCATCCCTGCCTGCTCCAGGTGGGAATGGTGGAGCTGTTTGCAAGGGAAGGAAGATGAAAATCAGTGAAAAAAACCAAATGCAGGCACCCTGTGAAAAGTCAGCAGTGGAAAAAATGACAATTATTCTCCTTCTCAGAGGTTGGGACAGTTTGGTTTCTCCTGCAGGTGAAGTTCAGCCATGGCTGGTACAGCAGAGGGGGAACACTGACCCTTCTGGCAGGAGATGTTGAGCTTCTGAACCCACATCCTGGGCTCAAACCCCAAACCAGAACATGAAAATCTCCTGTTCAGGTCAGGGGCAGGAGCAGTTGGGGTTGTGGATCGGGTGAGTGGATGCTCCTCATTGTGACCCTTCAACTTCTGCGGGGTGAGATGTTTGCTGTGGCCACAAGAGATGGGTTTTGTCTCCCCCAAACCCCCCACAATTTAATTTACAGCAATTCTGCAGGTGCTCTGGACTCACAGCTTGTTGCAGCTCGTGGGAATGTGTCTAATGACTTCAGATTAATTAGGATGCAGACCAGAGAACTTCATTTGGGGACCGCAGGGAGGTTGTTGAAGCTGCAGCAGTAGGTGTGGATGTGAGACCAGGTCACCTGGAGGCTTTTGATTGTGTTCACACCTCCTGGAACAAAGTTTAGCTCAAAGAGATGAGCAGAATTCCTCTGGCTTTTGAAGGGAGACCTTGTGAGCTTGTAAGGAGAATGAGGAGGGAATGAAAGAGGCAGCATGAGGGGTGTTGAGAGGGAGATGAACTGCAGGGCAGACTCTAATTAGTGTGAAGATTTTCTGCTTTTTCCTATTTATGAACTTTCTGTACAAATCTGGCAGAATCTGAAGGTCTGGAGGACTTTGTGGAGTCTCCAACTTCCTTCCCACCCACATTATATTTTTTTTAGGTCAAAAGGGCAGTTCTGCTGTGCCTGGGACAGTGACTTGGTGTTGGGAATAAAAAGGGATATTCCTAATAATAAATACCTGGCTTACAACTCTCCCAGAGAGAAGTTTCACAGCATTTTCTTAGGATCTTAAAGTCCTGAATTGCCAACTCCCCTCTGGAAGTTTGTTCTGCAGTCAAATGTACCCTGAAGGGCAATGAATTTTTCATTGGTTTCCAAAGCTGCCTTTTCTCCTGGAGCTCCAAACTCACCAAAAGATGCAGCTCCTTGGGCTCATTCAAGCAGGAAAATGCCTGTGGAGCTGCAGCTGGAATTTGCTTCCCTAAATGCAGCTCCTTCCTCTGCTTGCCCCAAAAAATGGGTTCAAACCTGTGGGTAAAGGCTCTTCCAGGCAACAGCAGCCCTGTGATTATGCACAGCTTGATTAAAACCCTTTATTCCAATTGGATGGGTGTAAAGCCACTGGTTTCATTTGAGGGACCTGAGAGGAAAAAATCCATAGAGAAGAATTGTGGCAGTGCTTGTTTTGTGCAATAACCCCATAAAAAACCCCACATTGGAGTTAATTCCACTTGGTTTTGTGCAACCTGTGCCTTGGATTTGTTGTCCCACACCATTCCTGGACTGGGCTGATGGTGGTGATGTCATTTATTTGTCACATTTATGGAGGCAAATTGTGCTCCTTGTTCTTTCCAATCGATCCTGTTGTCCCTGCTGAGATAATGCCCCTGGAGAAGGGGCTTGTCATGGGGTGGTGGTCCTGCTGGAGACCCCTCTGGAGGCAAATGCTGGGAGAAATGACCCTCAGGGTGAAGCAGACACATTTATTCCCAGAGCAGGAGGCTTTTATGTTGTCACATCTTGTCTCTCTGTTACTTTTCCCATTCTTTATCTCCTTTTTCCTGCATCTAAACCCAATGGCTCATGGCCAGGTCTGGGGTGTTGTCTTTGCTGATGGGTGTTAATGGTGTTGGAGGTCTTTGGGGTGTGTGTTTTGCCAAGAAATTGTGTCCTGGTTGGATCAAAGGTTGGATGACATCATGGGAATGGAAGATGCAACAAATTCATGTTTGGATTTTCTTGGGAGTTGAAGCACAGAATGGTTTGGGCACCTTAAAACTCATCTCATCTCACCCCTGCCATTGGCAGGGACACCTCCCACCAGCCCTGGTTGCTCCAACCTGGCCTTGGGCACTTCCAGGGATGAATTATTTCTTGTGTGAATTACCACTGATGTCAAGACATGATAATTCTCATGGACTTGACTAATAAAGGAAGGAAAATGAAGGTTTGTCCTCCCACACATCCAGGCCTGGATGGAAGGAGGCTCAACACAACAGCAAGACCACAAGTCTGGAGCCTCTGTAAAGAGCTCAGAAATGGCCACCAGCCCTTCCTTAACTCACACCAACCTTGTGCTGAAATTATACAGACAGATTTCTGTGAGACATGAGGAAAACCCCCAAAGATTGATCATTGTGAATGATCAGCCAGGGTTTGGGAAGGGGAGCAGAATAAGGGCCCTCCAAGCTCCTGCCATGCCCCTGCCAGGGGGAAATTCAGTGTCTGATCCAGGGAAATCCAACATTCCCAACTGGATGGACGTGTCAGAAACAAAGAATACAACAAAATAGCCTTCAGACAGTGATAATGTGATTTGGAAACTTCATCCCTTCAGTATGACCCAAATGTTGGTCACCTGAACTTCCAGAAGTTTCACCTCCTGAGAAGTGTCCCCTTCTCACCCCTGGAGACCTGAAAATGTGTTAAATTGTTCACCTGCTGAGTCAGAAGTGAAAGCTTGTTATCCCTGCACCTCTTTTCTCTTGTGACTTTGGGTCCAGGAGTCAGGATTTCCCCAAGCCAAGCACCATGAATTATTCATCATGTCATGTCAAACCCTTCAAGTTCCTCTTTATTCTGAGCATTTCCTCCTTCATTTTTAATATAAAGCCCACTGAGAATGACTAATATTTCCCCTCATCTCCATGAGTTGATGATAATCATTCATCTCTTTGGAGCAGTTTCAACTTCCTTGGCTGTATCTATTTTGTAGATCTGTCCTAAACTCATCCTGAATTAGATTTTCTAATCTTATTGGTTCAGACTTTGTACTTCAGCCTAAAAAAGCTCCTTTTTTCCCCTCCTTATTTCAGCAATAGCAGGAACTGAGCTTCCAAAATGAGGTGGGCACATTGCCAGGTACAGTTGTAACTGTGTGACCACCTGTGGTTGGGTTTGAGTGTTGGCATCTATTCCAGGGTCACCTTTCTGTAGGGTCAGAGCCCTTCAGGAGGGATTGGGAGATATTTCTGGTAGGATTTCTGCTGTGCTTCTGCTCTGCCTTCAGCAAAACCTGCTCAGGTTATCAGTCCTGAGCAAGACATTTGGGCTGGGAAAGGGTGGAATGTCTTGTGGATTTTCTTGCATATATTCAGCTTTTCTGTTGATTTTTTCCTGTCCCACCTTTCAAGTCAATCAGACCCAGGGATGTCTCACCCTGTCTAGAACAGCTGATAATTTTGGTGCTTCTCAATAATACTTAAAATCTTTATTTTTAGCAGAAAGAATTAATTCTAAACCAAACTCCCTGGCACCTGCTTGTTCTGAAACTAAATCCCTGTTGGAATTAGTCCTGTTTGTCTGCACATGTAGGAAATAATGACCTTTGTGACCTGCATATTGTGTAGCTTTGCCAATCCTGCCAGGAAGGTGAGGAATGTTGGGCTTATCACAGCAATGCTCCTCCTTGGGTGGGAAGGTCTAGACTCTTCAGTGGAGCTTCTAAATCAAAGCAAGGATGGTTTTAAACTGACAGAGAGCATGTTAAGAGCAGGGATGAGGAAGAAATTCTTTGTGCTGCAAAGCACCCTCTGCCTGTTCCCCACAAAGCCACAAGACCTTAAGACTGGGAGGGTGGGCAGGCCCTGGCACAGGTTGGGCAGAGAAGCTGTGGCTGCCCCAACCCTGGGAGTGTCCCAGGCCAGGCTGGACAGAGCTTGGAGCACCCTGGGCTGGTGGGAGGTGTCCCTGCCCATGACACATCCCTGGAGAGCAGCCCTTGGTGACCACATGTGATGGAGAGGGGAACCTTTCCAGCCCTTCAGCAGGTGAAGCTGAGCCAGGTGGGGCTTGGTCTCTTCTCTCAGGCAACCAAGAGTAGGACAAGAGGGCATGGACTTCAGCTCTGACAGGGGAGGTTTAGGTTGGTATCAGAAAGAAGTTCTTTGCAGAGAGAGTGCTCAGGCATTGGAATGGGCTGCCCACAGAGGGGGTGGACTCTCCCCATGTCTTGATCCAACCCTACTGTGATCACCAGCCCAGGGCACTGAGTGCCCTGGGCTGGTGATCACAGTGGGGTTGGATCAAGGGGGTTGGACTTGATGATCTCGGAGGTCTTTTCCAACCCAACTGATTCTATGATTCTAACCACGTTCCTGCTGTGCCAGGAGTGCCAGCAGCCCCTCTTAGAGGGCATCCCAAGGGTTGGCACCGTTCCCTGTCAAGTGGTTCCCATGGAGCTGGTGAGAGCACTTGGTGCTGAATTGATGTGAAAACAGGGCTGAGATGCTCAACAGGAGCTTGTTGAGGGCAACTTGAGTGCCACAGCTTTGCTGCAGAGGGGCCTGGATTAGACCCCAGGAGGTTTCTGTGAGCTCTGTGAACACATTGAGATGGTTGAAATCCAGGAAAGGAGGGGACCTGACCCCAGGCCCTGTCCCTGGGAGGAGAGGGGAGAAGAGTTTGCACTTGGATGAGATTTTCTGCTTGTTCAGAAGTTCTGAGGAAATAAGAGCTGGTGAGTGTTTCTTCTGCTGGTGGACACAGTGAGAAGTTGCAGATCTTGTTGTTGCTGAAGGGAAAAACAAGAGTAGGCAAAAAGCAGGAGTTTGGGATGTCAGCACTGCTGCTTTGGGGAATGAATTCCAGCTCAGCTTGGGAAATACTCTCCTTACTCCTGAGAAATGCTGCAGCTCAGATCCCTGCCCCAAAGCCACATCCATCCATGTGGAAGTGAATGAATCCAAAGTTTAGCCTGGAAGAAAGCTGTGGGTGGGGTGGGGGGTGCTCTCAGAGCAACTTCCCCAAAAGGATTTCTCCATTTAATTGGGAGAGAAGATCCTGCCCTGGATCCTGCTGGGGACATGCAGGGAGAGAGGAGCTTTGTCTGCCAGAGGGATCCAGAGGTGCCCACCAAGGCAGAGGGTGGCACAGAGCTCTGCTCCCCAGCCCAACCCCTGCCCATGACTCCAAAGCCTGGCACTGCTCCCAGCCTGGATTTCCCTCCAGAGGTACCACCTGCAGGACAGGGCTGGGCCCATCAACATTCCACAGGGAGGTTGCTTGCACTGGGTCAGTTACGGACTTGGATGGCCCAGGACATGCCCAGCTCATTCCCATGCCTGGACAATCCTTCCTGTGTCCTGGGCTGCCTTTCATCTCTTTTTGGGCTCATTTCCCAGGAAAAAGGAGCTGATTGCAGCTCCTGTGGAGAGACCAAGGCTGCTCCTCCCTGAGCAAAGCTGGGCAGGGCAAAGGTGGGCTCAATAATTGAATATTGATTATTGATTGCTCTCAGGGCAGGGGGTGCTGCAGCACAACCCCTGCTTTGTCCTCCTCCAAGCTGCAGAAATGGATTTTTGCCATCTCATTAATGAAATATTAATTGTATGTTTGTATTTTGCCGTGGCCTAAAGTGAATATGAAAGTGCCCATCAATAAAACATCATCACCTTTAATACAGGACGGGGGTTCTCACACTTGTCTTAAATGAGCTCGTTCCAGAAGAGAAGGAAATGAATATTTGATCTGGGGCATGTTAATGAGGTGCTTGCTGGTGAATTCCAAGTGTTTAGCAGGGTTTCCTCTGCCCTTCAAACAGTCAGACAGTGCAAACAGGCTGAATTATTTAATCAGGAGGATCTTCAGGCGCTCTGGTGCAGAGTTTGGAAACCTAAACCCACAAAGCCAGAGCAGCAATGAAGGGCTGCAGCTTCCCCAGCAACCTGGAATTCCAGGATTTGTTTGAAATTGGGGGGTTCCAGGGGGGCTTTCCTGCCAGAGGAGGAGGTGGAGGTGGAGAAGAAGGGGAGGAGGAGGAGGTGGAGGAGAAGGGGAGGAGGAGGAGGAGGTGGAGGAGAAGAAGGGGGGGAGGAGGAGGAGGAGGAGAAGGGGAGGAGGAGGAGGAGGTGGAGGAGAAGGGGAGGAGGAGGAGGAGGTGGAGGAGAAGGGGAGGAGGAGGAGGAGGTGGAGGAGAAGGGGAGGAGGAGGAGGAGGTGGAGGAGAAGGGGAGGAGGAGGAGGAGGTGGAGGAGAAGGGGAGGAGGAGGAGGAGGTGGAGGAGAAGGGGAGGAGGAGGAGGAGGTGGAGGAGAAGGGGAGGAGGAGGAGGAGGTGGAGGAGAAGAAGGGGAGGAGGAGGTGGAGGAGAAGAAGGGGAGGAGGAGGTGGAGGAGAAGAAGGGGAGGAGGAGGCGGAGGAGAAGAAGGGGAGGAGGAGGCAGCTCGCTGGGCTCACATGGAACTTGTTGTTGTGCAGTTTTAACCCTCTGGGTGGTGCCACCCGCCCTGTTTTGGCACAAATCCAACCTGTGGGATTGGTGTGTTTGGCAGCTGAAGCCAAATTTCTCACTGGTGGCTCCCACATCCTCGTGGAAGCGTTGCACGGGTTGGAGAACAGGTTGGGAAGGTCCCACTGGCGCAGTTTGTGGCAGTTCTTGTTCTTCTCCTTGATATCATAGATGGGAATGGAAGGCTCAGACAGAATTTATTAAAGAAACTCTGTCCTTGAGTCCTGAGGGCACAAAGGACTCCCTGGATTTCTAAACCCCTTCCAGGTGCTGCTGAATCCAACCTGAGCCTTGGATGGTGCCAGCTGTTTAAATTTCAGGAGATGGGGAGTTGTGATCACTTTTGTTCTGCAGGTTTTAATGATCAGCAAAATGAGAATATTTATATAACATGAATTATTTATTGTTAAAAATGATCAGGAAAAAGATCTTAATGAGAATTATTTACTACACAATGTAAAAAGCTGTTCCAAAAGTGCTTGGAGAGTCTGTTCTGAGCTCGTGGTTTCCCTGATGAAGGAAGATGACCCAAATTATTCAAGAGATATATAATATATTTGTGACAAAGCGTCCCAGTGCCTGTTTCAAGAGCCTTAATCTCAGTTTTAAACCTGTTTTCCCTCTCAGGAAACAGCTGGTGAAGCCCCTTGTGCACCCCAGGCTCGATCATTTAAATCACAGGAAACTCAAAATGCACAATGAATGAAATGGAATATTAAATTTAAAGCCATTTATATTGAAAAAAAAAATGGAACTAAGAGCAGAACCAGCTCTGGAAATTGAGGTTGTTGCAGGTCTGTTTGGAGGGTTGAGATTGAAGAGTCTTTGTGTCCCTGGTCTGGGAGACTCTCAGGATCCATCCCAGGAAAGCCAAGCATTAAATGCTAAAAATTAAGTATCAGAACAATAAAAATAAAACAAACCCCCCCCCAAAAAAACCTCAAATGATATTCCAGTGATGAATGGCTTTAATTAGAAGGAGGTAACAAACACTTTAAACCAGATATAATTTCAAGCAGTTTTATCCTTTAGTGCTCCTGGAAGGCAAATTGTATTAATTCTTGGAGCAAGAAGTGAAGGACTAATTTGGCTTAGCTTTAATTTAATGATGATACAATCTAGGGATAATTAAATTGAAGCAAAAAAAAAAAGATCCAGGTAACAAAATTTAGTTAATTTAGGTGCAAACTTGGGGGGTTTTTTCCTCTGTAATTAATTTGCTCTCAAATTATGAAGCATCACCATCCCCAGGTAAGAAAAAGTGGAGTCAACAACCCATAAATTCATATTATTATTTAAGTTTGTGAGTGGAAAACTGGTTGGAGAATCCTCAAACTGAGATTTTCCTGCATCGTTGACTTCCCTCTTGTTGAGTGACCTGATGGTGACAAAAATCAACCCATTTATTTCCATGTTTTGGATTTACTGGTTTGAGAGGATCCAATTTTTTTATCAGTGTCACTGATTTTCATAAATATTAATTTTTTTTGATTTCCTGCTCCACCAAGATTGCTGATACAGCCAGAAACACAAACGTTAAAGTTCTAAAGAATTTGATAAAATTATGGTTTTCAGGGGGGAAAAATGGTGGTTTTCAGGAGTGAAAATTATGGTTTTCAGGGGGAAAATGGTGAGTTTGAGGGGGGAAAAATGTGAGTTTGAGGGGGGGAAAAATGTGAGTTTGAGGGGGGGAAAAATGTGAGTTTGAGGGGGGGAAAAATGGGGAGTTTGAGGGGGGGGAAAATGGTGAGTTTGAGGGGGGGGGAAAATGGGGAGTTTGAGGGGGGGGGAAAATGGGGAGTTTGAGGGGGGGGAAATGGGGAGTTTGAGGGGGGGAAAATGGGGAGTTTGAGGGGGGGAAAGTGGGGAGTTTGAGGGGGGGAAAATGGGGAGTTTGAGGGGGGGAAAGTGGGGAGTTTGAGGGGGGGAAAATGGGGAGTTTGAGGGGGGGAAAATGGGGAGTTTGAGGGGGGGAAAATTGGGGAGTTTGAAGTTGGGAAAAATGTGAGTTTGAGGGGGGGGGAAATGTGAGTTTGAGGGGGGGAAAATGGGGAGTTTGAGGGGGGGAAAATTGGGGAGTTTGAGGTTGGGAAAAATGTGAGTTTGAGGGGGGGGAAAATGGTGAGTTTGAGGGGGGGAAAAATGGGGAGTTTGAGGAGGGAAAAATGGTGAGTTTGAGGGGGGAAAAATGGTGAGGTTGAGAGGGGGGAAAAATGGGGAGTTTGAGGGGGGGAAAATGGTGAGTTTGAGGGGGGAAAAATGGGGAGTTTGAGGGGGGGGGAAATGGTGAGTTTGAGGGGGGGGAATGGGGAGTTTGAGGGGGGAAAATTGAGGAGTTTGAGGGGGGGAAAAATGGGGAGTTTGAGGGGGGGAATTGGTGAGTGGGGGGGAAAAATGGTGAGTTTGAGGGGGAAAAATGGTGAGTTTGAGGGGGGGAAAATGGGGAGTTTGAGGGGGGGAAAATGGGGAGTTTGAGGGGGGGAAAATTGGGGAGTTTGAGGGGGGGAAAATTGGGGAGTTTGAGGGGGGGAAAATTGGGGAGTTTGAGGGGGGGAAAATTGGGGAGTTTGAGGGGGGGAAAATTGGGGAGTTTGAGGGGGGGAAAATTGGGGAGTTTGAGGGGGGGAAAATTGGGGAGTTTGAGGGGGGGAAAATTGGGGAGTTTGAGGGGGGGAAAATTGGGGAGTTTGAGGGGGGGAAAATTGGGGAGTTTGAGGGGGGGAAAATTGGGGAGTTTGAGGGGGGGAAAATTGGGGAGTTTGAGGGGGGGGAAAATTGGGGAGTTTGAGGGGGGGAAAATTGGGGAGTTTGAGGGGGGGAAAATTGGGGAGTTTGAGGGGGGGAAAATTGGGGAGTTTGAGGGGGGGAAAATTGGGGAGTTTGAGGGGGGAAAAAAGGTGAGTTTGAGGGGGGGAATTGGTGAGTGGGGGGGAAAAAAGGTGAGTTTGAGGGGGAAAAAAGGTGAGTTTGAGGGGGGGAAAATGGGGAGTTTGAGGGGGGGAAAATGGGGAGTTTGAGGGGGGGAAAATGGGGAGTTTGAGGGGGGGAAAATGGGGAGTTTGAGGGGGGGAAAATGGTGAGTTTGAGGTTGGGAAAAATGTGAGTTTGAGGTTGTGAAAAATGTGAGTTTGAGGCTGGGAAAAATGGGGAGTTTGAGGGGGGGAAAAATGGAGAGGTTGAGGGGGGGGAAATGGGGAGTTTGAGGGGGGGGAAAAATGGGGAGGTTGAGGGGGGGGAAATGGGGAGTTTGAGGGGGGGAAAAATGGGGAGTTTGAGGGGGGGAAAAATGGGGAGTTTGAGGGGGGGGGAAATGGGGAGTTTGAGGGGGGGGGGAAATGGGGAGTTTGAGGGGGGGGAATAATGGGGAATTTGAGGGGGGGAAAAATGGGGAGTTTGAGGGGGGGGAAAATGGGGAGTTTGAGGGGGGGGAAATGTGAGTTTGAGGGGGGGAAATGGGGAGTTTGAGGGGGGGAAAATGTGAGTTTGAGGGGGGGAAAGGGTGAGGTTGAGGGGGGAAAAATGGGGAGTTTGAGGGGGGGGGAAATGGGGAGTTTGAGGGGGGGAAAAATGGGGAGTTTGAGGGGGGGAAAAATGGGGAGTTTGAGGGGGGGAAAAATGGGGAGTTTGAGGGGGGGAAAAGGGTGGTTTTCAGAGATAAAAACAGTGAGTTTCAGGGGGGAAAAATGGTGAGTTTCAGTGGGAAATTTTGGTTTTCAGGGACAAAAATGATGGTTTTCAGGGGCTGGTGCCTGTGGACAGCCTGTCCCCTCTGGCTCCCCATCCTCCTTCAGCCAAGGTGAAGATGGGTGGGAAGGAGGAACTTCTGAGACAAACCCCAACCACCTTCCTCCTGCTTTTCCAGCTGCTCTGCCCCAATGAACCCCCTGAGCACCATCTGTGGTGCCATCTCTGCCCCTCCAAGGGGTCCATCTCCCAAACCTTCAGGCAGAGCCTCTCCCAGGGCTGGGTTTGCCTCCCCAAAGGTCTCTGGAATCAATTTGGCTGCTCTGGGATGCAGAGGAGCTGAGAGGAGCAGGACCCCCCTCCTCTGGGTGCCTGTCCTGCCCCAGGCCCTGCTCTCCAGGGAGGGGTTTCTGCAAAGGACTTTGTTTTTCCCTGTTGAATTCCATCAAGTTTCCTGGTGGGAAATTGCAGACAAGGATTTCTCCAGATCCCTGTGCTGCTGTTCTATCTGTTGGTTCATCATCAGTAGCTTGGTGTTAACAGAGTGCTGGGAAGGGTCTTCTGCTCACATCAGAGCTTTGCTCTCACATAAACTGAAGAAAAATAGATTTTTTTTTCTTTTATAACAATAATATTTTAGTGCTGATAAACCTGGAGAACACAAGGGCTCTATTGAACATTTTTCTCTGGTGTCTCCTCTGCACTTTGAGCTTCTCCATCAGCAACAACTGTGCTCCAGAACAGTGTAGCTTGTGCTTGGCACAGGGCTTGGCTCCCTGGCTGAGTATTCCCTGGATTTCCAGGCTTGGTTCAACCCCAGGTGCCAACCTCAGGCTCTGTGTGGCTGCAGAGGAACAGCTGAGCCCCTGAGCTGCATGGCCAGTGCTCACCAGGGCTGTTCCAATCCCTGAGGGGGAATGTTGGCACCTGGCCTGGCTCCTCTCAGCTGGAAGGTGCTTCTCAGGGTGGCAGGAGAGGTGCCAGGGCTCTGTAGGTGACAGCTGCCATGCTCAGGGGACAAACTGGAGGTCCCAGTGGGTCTCTCTCCAGCACAGCTTGTTGTTTATCTCCATCTGCTCTGCTGGTTTTCTGTGCTCTCTTTGGACTCTTAATTTGCTGTCCCTGCTCCTGGTGTTCCTCTGCCACCCAAGTGGCCAATGCCACCCTGGGGTTTGGGGCAGATCTGGGGTCCCTTTCTGAGGTTCCAACCTCTCCTGGGTGTCTCCCTGTGCTGTGTCTCCTGCACTGCCATTTTCTGCACCATCATCTTTACTTTAGTCCACAGGTTTTATTCCACACAAAATGAGTTCTAGGGGTTGTTTTCCAAACTGGGATGTGGCTCCAGCTTTGCTTTGCTCAGAGAGGCTGAACTGGCCAGTTCAGAGTTTTGACAGACCATGTGAAGGGTTTTCCTTTGCCAGATGCCGAGGGAAGTGATTCCAAGAACACTCCTGACTCCTTTTTTGGGCACCTGAGCCAGGCTGTGTAATCCCATCAGTGTCTCAGGCTGGATTCAGAGTGCCAGGCAAGGCTCCAGAGAGACCTGCAAAGGTGTGTTTTATTTTGCACATCAAACTGTTCATTTGCAGAGGGGAAGATGAATGTTGGCACCTCAACCTGACAGGGCAGGGCATTAAGAGTCAGGTTGGCACAGAGGTTGCATTTCTGACACCTCCTGGCTCTGTGTGGTTTCTGTTTCCCTTGAAGGGGTGACGTGTCCTCAGCCAGAGCCAGAAGGTGTGCTGGGGACTGCAAAGGGGCAAAGGGGGAAATTCTGCCTTTTGGGAAGCCCAGTTAGGTGGAGAAATGACACAGATGACTCGACTAATTTGTGTTCTCTGTGATGAAACACAACCCCTGCTCTGTTCCCTCTGCTCCTCAGGGCTTTGGGGAGTTTACTGTTTGTGGCTGTAAAAACACAAGAGGGAATTACCTGAACATTTGCTGGAGCTAAACTGGAGGAGAAATGGCAGCAGCTGCTCTGGGAAGCAGAAAATGCCTCCTCCTGAAGTGTTTGTCTAGAGAAGAAGGCGTTGAGTGATCTCCAGCAGCTGTTGGAACACACTTCATCAGAGAGGCTTCCTTTTCAAGAGGTAAATTATCATCCAAGTGCCTTCTGGCTCCATTAAAGCAGCTCCCACTCGATGGGTTCATCCCCCAGGGCAGGGCCAGGGAGTGTGAGATGCTCCTCCACTGCCCACAGGGTTCCTCTTTGTTTGACACTTCCCTCAATATTGGAGGAGCACAATAAAAAAGGAAATCATTCCACAGCTCCCCCAGCTCATAAAATGTCACCTTGCCAAGCACTGAAGTGCCCACTCTGGTGCCCCTCAGGGGTGTAGTGGGTGGGTTGAGCATCTGAGGTGGGTCCTGCTGAGCTGAGCAGCAAACACAGTGACCCAAGGCCAGGTCAGGGTGGCCCTGGGGATCCCCAGTGAGCTTTTGTCTGAATCCCTCTCCAAAAAAATACCATTGAAAATATAATCCCAACAGAGCACCCCCAAAGTGGGATGGCCCTGGGATCAGCTCAGTTGGTTAAAACTTGGTTGTATAATGCCAAGGTCGTGGGTTCAATCCCCTGTGTGGGCCATTGGCTTGAGTTGGACTCGATGGTCCTCGTGGGTCCTTCCAGCTCAGAACAGTCTGTGAGTCTGTGAAAGTGATGCCTCATGTGCTGGGCTTGCTGGGCTGAAGGAACACCCCAAAATAATTTGGTGAAAAAGAGGCAGATTCTGGAAGTTATGGCAAATATCTGATGTTTTGGGGGTTTTGGTCAGGGGGGATTGGCTGAAAGGACTGAAATGGCCTCTCCTTCCTCCAGAAGGGATGTAATTATTAGAAATTAATCTGACCCTCAGAGAGTTTCCAGCCTGACTGTTGGTTTTCCTGGTTCAAGACATTTGGGATCAGTTTAGATTCATTTTGAACTGGTTATCTGAATTAATTGTTGGAAGTTTATGCATTTTTGTGGCTCTGCTGTTTCATTTGCCTTTAAGCAAAGCAGATTCAGTGAGAAGAAATCCTTTTAAAAACGGTCCCAAGAGGTTTTGAAGGACTCATTAACTTAATTTCTGCTGCCCTTGAGATCTGCTGGCCTTATTTTTGTGGTTTTCTTGCTGCTGTGATATTCTAGGAATGCCAGAACTAAATTAGGTGTCACTTTGCCTCCTTGACTTTGGCTGAATTGCAGATTTCAGTCAGGAGATGACACTGACACATCATTTGTCCTCATTGGGATTCTGAAGCTGCTGAGTAATTTTTTATTCATTCCAAGGCTATTTATTTTAATGATATTTCCCCCCCTGTATTACAACTCTCTGCCTGTGGTTTTCTGTAAAAATCCAGGTAGGTATTAAAACTAATAGACTGTTTCTAGCAATTGGCCACGATAATATTTATGGAACCATCTGCTCCACTCAGGTTTATAATTTGGTGTGTGCAAAGTTTCTTCCATCAGGAGAATCCATCAAGGTTCTAATGGAAACCATCAAGTTCCTAAAAGCAGCTGCAATTTCAGGGACAACATTAACATATTTTGACAGCAGTTGGACTCTGAAACAGTTGGATTTGGGAACAAGTGTCCTCAAAGTTTCGATTATGTTGCTATTTCTGTAAAAAAAGACACTAAAATGGTGAGGAGAAGTGGCAGCTTCTGGCCCTGCCTGTTGCTTGGAGTGTCAGAGCTGCACAGCTGGAGGGGGATTTTCCAAAGGCTGCAGGCTTGGATTAGAAAAAAGTGATAAAGCAGCAACATCAGCAACATTTCTTCTCTTTTTATTTTTTTTCTGAAGATAATCCTGTTTTTACTTGCAAAAAAGCCACCCTGCCCAGCATGGCACCTTCTTGGTCCTGCAACCACCACCTGGTGCTTTAAATTCCCCCAGTGCCACCCCCTGCCATGGGCAGGGACACTTCCCACCAGCCCAGGGTGCTCCAACCCCTGTCCAACCTGGCCTTGGACACTCCCAGGGCTGGGGCAGACACAGCTGGTCTGGGCACCTGTGCCAGGGCCTCCCAGGGAAGAATTCCTTCCCAATATGCCACCTATCCCTGCCCTGTGGCAGATTGAACCCATCACCTCATCCTGTCACTGGATTCTTTCCCTTGTGATCGAGCTGTTTAGAAAGGAATGTCACAAAGAGCACAACAAGGGCACGGGTGCCATGAGGTGGCACAGACCCATGGGCTGCTCTGCTCTGCCCCTCCCACCCCTGCAGCTCCAGTTCTGTGGCTGGTCCATGGCCGTGCTGCTCCAGGAGCACATTCCATGGCACAGATAGAGTTTGCCATTGGAAATCTCCGGCTGTGCCCTGGAGAAGGGGATGCAGAGAAGGAGGAATACCAACAGCAATGCCAGCAGTGCCAAGTGTGCCCAGGCAGGCTGTGCTCATGCCCCATCCCTGAGGGCAGGGCAGGGGACAGGCACTGCCTTCATCAGCTGTGCCTCTGCTTTGCACTGAAACCAACAGAGACTAAACCACCCCATGTACTCTGTGGGATGGTTTGGACCTGAGGCTAAACCACTCTGTGTTCTCTGCGGGATGGTTTGGACCTGAGACTAAACCACCCCATGTTCTCTGTGGGATGGTTTGGACCTGAGACTAAACCACTCTGTGTTCTCTGCGGGATGGTTTGGACCTGAGACTAAACCACTTTATGTTCTCTGCATGAGGATTTGGATCTGAGACTAAACCACTCCATGTTCTCTGCGAGATGGTTTGGACCTGAGACTAAACCACTCTGTGTTCTCTGTGGGATGGTTTGGACCTGAGACTAAACCACCCCATGTTCTCGGCGTGAGGATGGTTTGGACCTGAGACTAAACCACCCTATGTTCTCTGCGTGAGGATGGTTTGGACCTGAGACTAAACCACTCCGTGTTCTCTGCATGATCGTTTGGACCTGAGACTAAACCACCCCATATCTCTGTGTGATGGTTTGGACCTGAGACTAAACCACCCCATGTTCTCTGCGTGAGGATTTGGACCTGAGACTAAACCACTCCATGTTCTCTGCGGGGTGGTTTGGACCTGAGACTAAACCACTTCGTGTTCTCTGTGTGATGGTTTGGACCTGAGACTAAACCACTCTGACCTGAGACTAAACCACTCCGTGTTCTCTGTGGGATGGTTTGGATCTGAGACTAAACCACCCCAATGTTCTCTGCATGAGGATTTGGACCTGAGACTAAACCACTCCGTGTTCTCTGCGTGAGGATGGTTTGGACCTGAGACTAAACCACCCCGTGTTCTCTGCGTGAGGATGGTTTGGACCTGAGACTAAACCACCCCATGTTCTCAGGTTCAAACCATCCCGCAGAGAACATGGGGTGGTTGAGTCTCAGGTCCAAACCACCCTGCAGAGACTAAACCATCCCATGTTCTCTGTGTGATGGTTTGGACCTGAGACTAAACCACTCCATGTTCTCTGTGTGATGGTTTGGACCTGAGACTAAACCACTCCATGTTCTCTGTGTGATGGTTTGGACCTGAGACTAAACCACTCCATGTCTCTGTGGGATGGTTTGGACCTGAGACTAAACCACTCCATGTTCTCTGTGGGATGGTTTGGACCTGAGACTAAACCACTCCATGTTCTCTATGCGATGGTTTGGACCTGAGACTAAACCACTCCATGTTCTCTGTGGGATGGTTTGGACCTGAGACTAAACCACTCCGTGTTCTCTGTGGGATGGTTTGGACCTGAGACTAAACCACTCCGTGTTCTCTGCGTGAGGATGGTTTGGACCTGAGACTAAACCACTCCATGTCTCTGTGGGATGGTTTGGACCTGAGACTAAACCACTCCATGTCTCTGTGGGATGGTTTGGACCTGAGACTAAACCACTCCGTGTTCTCTGTGTGATGGTTTGGACCTGAGACTAAACCACTCCATGTCTCTGTGTGATGGTTTGGACCTGAGACTAAACCACTCCGTGTTCTCTGTGGGATGGTTTGGACCTGAGACTAAACCACTCCATGTCTCTGTGGGATGGTTTGGACCTGAGACTAAACCACTCCATGTTCTCTGTGTAACAGTTTGGGCTCAACCCTTTATTCCAGAGCTTGGCATTCTGTGCCCACAGGAGCCTTATGGTGGTAGGACATTGAAACAAGCTCAGGTTGAAACCTGCCAAGGGGAAATAATTCCTGCCATTGCTCATCTTCCTGAGTAGAAACCCCCCAGCAGTGTCTGAGGGAGGGCAATGCTGGCTTGGCCACCAGGAGGACTTGAATTCTACACAGCAACAAGAAATAAAAAATGGATTTTATTGCTCTCTGTTTTATGGACCATGAATTTACTTGAGCTAAATAGAGCAAGTACAGGTGACTAGCACTGCTTTAGTGGCCACATTTCCTCCTGCATTTCCCTGACTGGTGGTTTTTGTTCTGCTCCCTCAGCTTTGCCCATCTCCAACTCCAAACCTCTCCAAAGAACGGGGAAGAAACAACTGCTGTGTTGACCCTCCTGTGCTGAGCAAGACTTTGGGCACTCTCTGGTAGGTCTTTCTCTTGATTTCAGTAAAACTCTGGAGAATGTGTTTCTAGGACCCCAAGTAGTGCTTTGTTTCAGTTGAAGAAAATCATTAATTTTTTTCCCCCCTCTCTTGTGTCTTCCCTTTCCTTGAGCCACATCTTGGTCCATCTCTCCCAGG
This sequence comes from Pithys albifrons albifrons, assembly GCF_047495875.1. NCBI lineage: Eukaryota > Metazoa > Chordata > Aves > Passeriformes > Thamnophilidae > Pithys > Pithys albifrons. Next base: position 24,786,061 of record NC_092468.1, on the reverse strand, counting down.
TCAATCTGAGGTGATGGACCAAGTGCCCCCCAGGTCAATCTGAGGTGATGGACCAAGTGCCCCCCAGGTCAATCTGAGGTGATGGACCAAGTGCCCCCCAGGTCAATCTGAGGTGATGGACCAAGTGCCCCCCCAGATCAATCTGAGGTGATGGACCAAGTGCCCCCCAGGTCAATCTAAGGTGATGGACCAAGTGCCCCCCAGGTCAATCTGAGGTGATGGACCAAGTGCCCCCCCAGGTCAATCTGAGGTGATGGACCAAGTGCCCCCCCAGGTCAATCTGAGGTGATGGACCAAGTGCCCCCCCAGGTCAATCTGAGGTGATGGACCAAGTGCCCCCCCAGGTCAATCTGACCCCCCAAACCCTTTGCATTTGGCTGAGTTTGAGGGGAAAAAACATCCTTAGAAATAATAAAATTAAGATTATTTTTTACATCCCCTGTTATCTGTTGAGGCTCTGCTGTGTTTTTCTCCAGTAATTACCTTTCTCTGGCTGTTGCTTCAATAAAAGGTCCCATCTGGAGGAGGAAGACACACAAATTACTCAGGTTTTCAAAGGGAATTTCTCCAATCCACACAGTTCAACTGAACATGAGGCAAAGCAGCTCTGCCCAGGTTTCTAAACACCCCTGAGCTCCACATGGAAATGGTTTTCTCAGGGAAACCTTCCTGATTTTACCCCCAGCAGCTGATTCAGCAGCGGAGTTTAAAGAGTTAAAGATGATTTTTTTGGATGGAGGTGACAAAAGGTTTCATTTCCTTTATGATCCAAGAGAGTTTGGCTCTTGGAAAAGAGATTTAAGCCAGAAATAATGACCTTCCATGTCTTTTCCAGCCCAAATGGGGGTTCTATAACATTGGTAGAGATTTAAGCCAGAAATAATGATCTTCCATGTCTTTTCCAACCTAAATGGGGCTTCTATAATATTGGTAGAGATTTAAGCCAGAAATAATGATCTTCCATGTCTTTTCCAACCTAAATGGGGGTTCTATAACATTGGTAGAGATTTAAGCCAGAAATAATGACCTCTCATGTCTTTTCCAACCTAAGTGGGGGTTCTATAACATTGGTAGAGATTTAAGCCAGAAGTAATGACCTCTCATGTCTTTCCCAACCTAAATGGGGGTTCTATAATATTGGTAGAGATTTAAGCCAGAAGTAATGACCTCTCATGTCTTTTCCAACCTAAATGGGGGTTCTATAACATTGGTAGAGATTTAAGCCAGAAATAATGACCTTCCATGTCTTTTCCAACCTAAATGGGGGTTCTGTATTATTGGTAGAGCTGAAATTAGTGCTGCACAAAATTCCAGTGGCACAGGTTTGGATCAGCCTCTTGGGCCTCCACAGCCTCCAAAATAAGTTTTTTTGTTTTTCATAACTTGCACTCTGATGATTTAGGGGTGTCTTCATCAAATATAAATATTTCTTTGTTAAGAAAAAAACCCAATAAATGAAACAAAACCCTCTGAATTTTGCAACATTTCTGGCCTCCCCTTGTTGTGTAAGAGAAGCTGTTGCAAAGATGTTTAGATTATCTGCAGGCTTTTACAGGACTACTTTTGTAACAAATGAAACTAAAAAGCCCCCTTGTTGTTGCCCTTGAATTGCTGAGCCTCCTGTGCAGGAGCTCAGCCCCCAAAGGCACATTACCAGGTCTTGCAGCCACGAAAACAAGAGCACAAAAAGCAGCTTTTTCTCCTGTTTAATCTGCTGCAGTTACAGAAATGAGGCTCCCAACTGCTTGAGTTACAGGGAGCAGTGGCACAAGAATCAGAAAGTTAATCTCTTTAAGGAGCTCTCACAGCCCCTTTCCTGCTCCTGCCATTTACCTGGAAATCTGCATTTTGGAGCAGGCAGGAATGTTCTGGAAGGCACAACTCCTGCTGGCAGCTGCAATCAGGGTCTCCATGCCCCAAAAAAACATGGATGTGCCTCCTGGAAAACCTGGGATGGGATGCCCAAGTACTGCTTGGGTATTTTTCAGTGTGCTTTGAGAATTCCTGGGGTTTCTGAGTTTCCAGGATTCCAAGGGCTGAGCTGGGAGGTGCATCCTGAGCCACCTGGGATGGTGGAAGGTGTTCCTACCCATGGAAGAGCTTTAAGGTCCCTTCCAACCCAAACCATCCAACCCAAAGCATCCTGTGATCCTCTGATTCTCCCCAGCCCTTGGTTGCAAGGGGAGGTTTTCTGGGCCAGGACACTCCAGGGATATTTGGGAGATAAATCCTTGAGGTTCAACTGCTTTGCTGCTTCACACACTCTGCCTGGAGACTCCTCAAGGTGCATTTCCTGGGAATATTCTCTGGGAATGAGGTGGGTTTGCAAAGCTCTGAAGGGCAGCTGAGTTTTGAAGCTCTTTGTTATGGAAATAGGGAAAAGCCCACTGGGAAGAAGAGGATTTTTTTTTCTATCTGAAGTGTTTAAATGTGGAAAGGACCAGAGTTCCTGGAGGAAGGAAGAGGAATCTCCTGTTTTCCATCCCTCAGTGTTTATAGATGAGAATCATGGAATCACATAATGGTTGGGTTGGGACCTCAAAGCCCACCCAGTGCCACCCCTGCCATGGGCAGGGACACCTCCCACCATCCCAGGGTGCTCCAAGCCCTGTCCAACCTGGCCTGGGACACTCCCAGGGATCCAGGGGCAGCCATGACTACAAGAAGGACCTTCCTTTGCCACTTGTGCCTGAATAACTGGGACCAATTTAGTTGGAAGTGCTTTTAAATCACTCTTGAAACCAAAGCAATTCCTCTCAGTGATTTTTTTTAATGATGCCATTTCCTTTCTTTCTCTTTTCCCCCTTCCTTCCCTGCCTTTTCTCCCACTTTTTGGCAGCCCCTGGACCTCAGGGCTTTACCTTCTGCTGGGCACAGAAAGGACCTTGCAGGGCAAAGTCTACCAGAGGCAGCAAAAGTTTCTTTGATGAAAAGTTGTCTCTGTTTCCCAGAGCAAAGTTTGATGACTGTAAAGCCATGAGGGGTTTGGATCTGGCTGCTTTTCCTGCCCTCTGTGCCTGTTCTGGAGCTGAGGAGTTTTAGTGGGTGATTCATGGGCACCATCAGTGCCTTCTTTCCTTTAAGAGCACCTGCAGGGCAGATGTTTCAACGTTACCCTCAAGAACTGAGCTCTTTTCCTGCACAATTCCAACCCTTCCCTTTAATTCCACTTGAAATATTTCCTGTGAACTTTGTGCATTCGTTTGGATTTTAAACAAAGTTACTTTGTTTTCACCCTTTAAAGTTCACTGGGGGAGTCTCAAACTGGGTCCAACTCTGGGTTTATTTTGTTCTGCCTGATGTTACTTTTGTGATCTGAAATTACTCCATTTGTCTGAGTTGCCAGTGGCAAATTAAACCTGATGTTTCAGCTGGCAAAGGTGGCACATTCCTGGTGTGCCAAGGGCTGTGCTGCTCCCACATTTCCTGAGCAGGTCCCCACAGCTTCCCCTGGTGTGGAGGTTGTATTTAAATTATTTTTGCTGCTTCTTTTTTGACACCAAGGATCCTTTTTGCTACGGTGATATTTGTGTTTTCATGCAGGGAATACCCACCAGCAGCTGATTTCACTGACCCTGATGGGAACACAACTTTTATCTGCTTAAGTAATTCAATTTCTCCCTTCCCCATCCCACTGAAAGCTCAAGAACAATTATTGTCACTGCACCTTTGTCTTCATTTCTGTGCTGTCCTTTATTTTCCCTCCCTTAAGTCTTGAGCTCCCACTTGAATCTTGCAGATTTATTTCAGTTAAAATTAACTGTGCTTTTTTTTAATATTATTTAGAGAATGGATTGCTATTTTGTGGGAAGCTCTTTTCTCTTGCTACTTTATAAAATATTGGCTTTAAAAGATTAAATTTGTTTCATACCCTGCATCTCTTTCTACGATCAGGTGACCCACCTGGTGGATGAGGGGAAGGCTGTGGATGTGTCTGTCTGGACTTCAGCAAGGCCTTTGACACTGTCTCCCATAATATACTCCTGGAAAAGCTGGTAGCCCATGGCCTGGACAGGTGTCCCCTCTGCTGGGTCAGGAGCTGGCTGGAGGGTGGGGCCCAGAGAGTGCTGGTGAATGGAGCTGCATCCAGCTGGTCACCAGTGGTGTCCCCAGGGGTCTGTGTTGGGTCCAGTCCTGTTTAACATCTTTAGTGATGATTTAGATGAGGGGATTGAGTCCATCAGCAGCAAATTTGCTGATGACACCAAGCTGGGAGGGAGTGTCGACCTGCTGGAGGGCAGGAGGGCTCTGCAGAGGGATCTGGAGAGACTGGAGAGATGGGCTGATTGCAATGGGATGGAGTTCAACAAGGCCAAGTGCAGGTCCTGCCCTTTGGCCACCCCAACCCCTGCAGCGCTCCAGGCTGGGCACAGAGTGGCTGGAGAGCAGCCAGGCAGAGGGACCTGGGGGGACTGAGGGACAGGAAGCTCAACAGGAGCCACCAGTGTGCCCAGGGGGCCAAGAAGGCCAATGGGATCCTGGCCTGGATCCAAACTAGCGTGGCCAGCAGGCCCAGGGCAGTGACCCTTCCCCTGGACTCTGCCTTGGGGAGGCCACACCTTGAGTGTTGTGTTCAGTTCTGGGACCCTCAGTTGAGGAAAGAGATTGAGGGGCTGGAGCGGGGCCAGAGAAGAGCAACGAGGCTGGAGAAGGGACTGGATGTGGCACTGAGTGTCCTCTGAAACACCTCCAGGGACAGAATCCTACCATGTTTTGAGTGTCCCAGGCCAGGCTGGACAGGGCTTGGAGCACCCTGGGCTGGTGGGAGGTGTCCCTGCCCATGGCAGGGGGTGGCACTGGGTGGGCTTCAAGGTCCCTCCAACCCAACTCATCCAGTGATTCTATGACCTTTTTACTCCTACAATAACCTCTTGTATCTATACCCTTAAAGATGCTCATAATTTGTTTTTTTTTTAATTATATTTTCTGATTCTGTTTTTGTTTGGTTTTTTATTTGTTTGCTTTCCCCCCTATTTTTTATAGATTTAAAGAATTACTTCTGAGAAACTTTCTTCTGTTGGCAGAACATTTCTCCAATACCTATAAAGTTCCTTATTCCCATACTGGAAGTGCTGCCTGGGGTTTCTCCTGTGGGACAACCCTTTTCATCTTGAAAAAACCCTCCTTTTGTTGGTTTTTTTTTTTTTCTTACAGTCTGATCAAACCAACTTTTTAATGTCGGTGCATTAACACTCTGAAATTGCTGCTAACAGTAGCAGCCAATTAGCAACTCTTTAATCTCCCATATTGTTCATCAGGATGTGACAAAAGGACAGGCCCTGCACTAATTAACTGCCTCCTGCTTAAGGAGAAAATTGCTCTTGTTTGGCAAATGTTTTAAGTTAAAAAAGTGAGGACCAGGAAGTTTGGAAACAAACTTATTCCTGCAGGGATCCATCCAAGAGTGGCTCAGGGAATTGGGGATGGAGGGGACACCTTTCACCTTCCTGGTGAAGGGACTGGAGCACAAGTGCTGTGGGGAGAGGCTGAGGGAGCTGGGGGTGTTCAGCCTGGAGAAGAGGAGGCTCAGAGGTGACCTCAGCACTGTCTGGAACTGCCTGAAGGGAAGTTCTGGCCAGGTGGGGGTTGGTCTCTTCTCCCAGGCACTCAGCAATAGGACAAGGGGGCACGATGGGCTCAAGCTCTGCCAGGGGAAATTGAAGTTGGAGAGCAGGAAAAAATTCTTTGCAGAGAGAGTGCTCAGGGATTGGAATGGGCTGCCCAGAGAGGGGGTGGATTCCCCATCCCTGGAGGTTTTTCAACTGAGCTTGGCCGTGGCACTGAGTGCCATGATCTGGTAAAGGGGCTGGAGTTGGACCAAGGGTTGGACTTGATGATCTTGGAGGTCTTTTCCAACCCAATCCATTCTATGATTCTATTCTATGATTCCTGTAAGAAACCAGAAAATTTATTGAGTGGAAGGGATGAGGTGACTTGTCAAAGCTTTAAATGAGGGCAGGGGTCAAAGTGTTGGCTCCTGCACCTCCTTTTGTGCTGCCTAAAGTTGAGTTTGTGGAGATTTCTAGAGGTCAAAGTGTTGGCTCCTGAACCTCCTTTTGTGCTGCCTGAAGTTGAGTTTGTGGAGCTTGGTGGGATTTATTCAGCTTGAGAAGCAGCTCCCCTGTGTGGGGGGCATTTAGAGGGGACTTTTCCCTCTGTGTCTCACTTGCCTGAAACCCAGAAAGGTGCAGGAGCATCAAAAAGACAGAACATCCCTCCAAAAATGTTCTTTTTTCAAAGTTCAGATAAACCAGCTCGTGTCCCAAAAGCCACGAGAAACCTGGATGTGCTCACAGGAATCCTTGGAATGAAAGAGAAATTCAGGGAGTTGAGCAAAAGTGTCTGACAAATGGTTTCTGTTGTTTGCAGGGAAATCTGGTTCCTTCTGGCATCATTTTTTTGAGGTAAACTGCAGCAAACTCGCTGGAGTTTTGGTCTTTTCAGTTATTTTCAAACCTGAACTCCCCAGCAAAGTGTTGGAAATGAGAAGAAAATTAAGCAAAGCTGAGTCAGGGATTTTCAGGCTTTATTTGCCACCACTGCAAATTTCATATTTGGAATACAAAAGTGACCTTAACTGGCAAATAAAACAATTCTGGTTTTGGATGGGAGATAAGGAAGGAGGAGTTAATGAAAACAATTCTGGTTTTGGATGGCTGGTAAAGAAGGAGGAGTTAATGAAAACAATTCTGATTTTGGATGGATGGTAAAGAAGGAGGAGTTAATGAAAACAATTCTGGTTTTGGATGGCTGGTAAAGAAGGAGGAGTTAATGAAAACAATTCTGATTTTGGATGGATGGTAAAGAAGGAGGAGTTAATTAAAACAATTCTGGTTTTGGATGGCTGGTAAAGGAGGAGGAGTTAATTAAAACAATTCTGGTTTTGGATGGATGGTAAAGAAGGAGGAGTTAATTAAAACAATTCTGGTTTTGGATGGCTGGTAAAGAAGGAGGAGTTAATTAAAACAATTCTGGTTTTGGATGGCTGGTAAAGAAGGAGGAGTTAATTAAAACAATTCTGGTTTTGGATGGTTGGTAAAGAAGGAGGAGTTAATTAAAACAATTCTGGTTTTGGATGGTTGGTAAAGAAGGAGGAGTTAATTAAAACAATTCTGGTTTTGGATGGCTGGTAAAGAAGGAGGAGTTAATTAAAACAATTCTGGTTTTGGATGGCTGGTAAAGAAGGAGGAGTTAATTAAAACAATTCTGGTTTTGGATGGCTGGTTAAGAAGGAGTTAATTAAAACAATTCTGATTTTGGATGGTTGGTAAAGAAGGAGGAGTTAATGAAAACAATTCTGGTTTTGGATGGCTGGTAAAGAAGGAGGAGTTAATTAAAACAATTCTGGTTTTGGATGGCTGGTAAAGAAGGAGGAGTTAATTAAAACAATTCTGATTTTGGATGGCTGGTAAAGAAGGAGGAGTTAAAACAATTCTGGTTTTGGATGGCTGGTAAAGAAGGAGGAGTTAATTAAAACAATTCTGGTTTTGGATGGCTGGTAAAGAAGAAGGAGTTAATTAAAACAATTCTGGTTTTGGATGGCTGGTAAAGAAGGAGGAGTTAATTAAAACAATTCTGGTTTTGGATGGCTGGTAAAGAAGGAGGAGTTAATTAAAACAATTCTGGTTTTGGATGGCTGGTAAAGAAGGAGGAGTTAATTAAAACAATTCTGGTTTTGGATGGCTGGTAAAGAAGGAGGAGTTAATTAAAACAATTCTGGTTTTGGATGGCTGGTAAAGAAGGAGGAGTTAATGAAAACAATTCTGGTTTTGGATGGCTGGTAAAGAAGGAGGAGTTAATGAAAACAATTCTGGTTTTGGATGGCTGGTAAAGGAGGAGGAGTTAATTAAAACAATTCTGGTTTTGGATGGCTGGTAAAGAAGGAGGAGTTAATTAAAACAATTCTGGTTTTGGATGGCTGGTAAAGAAGGAGGAGTTAATTAAAACAATTCTGGTTTTGGATGGCTGGTAAAGAAGGAGGAGTTAATTAAAACAATTCTGGTTTTGGATGGCTGGTAAAGAAGGAGGAGTTAATGAAAACAATTCTGGTTTTGGATGGCTGGTAAAGAAGGAGGAGTTAATGAAAACAATTCTGGTTTTGGATGGCTGGTAAAGAAGGAGGAGTTAATGAAAACAATTCTGGTTTTGGATGGCTGGTAAAGAAGGAGGAGTTAATGAAAACAATTCTGATTTTGGATGGATGGTAAAGAAGGAGTTAATTTTTCCACATTGAACTCTGCTGGGGTGCAGGTGAAATGTTGCCTTCTCAGCTCAGCACTTCAGTCCTGAAGGGATTTGGGAAAACCAGAAGGAATTCACAGAAGAGCCACAAAAATGATGGAGCAGGTTGAGAGATTGATGGCTCGAGGTAGGAAGAATTATTAAGGGAGCTAAATATGCATTGCCTGCCCATGCAAATGATGGATACAAAACATTCCAGGAGCTTTCTTGAGTTGGTGATTGATTAGGTGGAATGAAGGAAAGGAATTATTGGCTGCTGGGTGGCAGGAGCAGTGATTTTGGATGAGATCAGCACTGTGGGAGCAGCATCTCCTCTTTGGCAGGGAGGGCAGAGGATGCTCATAAAAAAAAAAGGCAAAGGCAGCTCAGTTGGGTAATTAGAGATTCATCTGTCTAAGGAGAAAAGTTTGTATTGTTTGAAGGCAGGGAAAGACAGGATGGGAAGGTGGAAAGTAATTAGGGCAAAAGTAAGTTTGATGAAAGACTTGATGACCTTTCTGACCACAGAATGGATTTGGGGTGCCCTGTGGGTCTGGGATGCCCTGTGGATTTGGGGTGCCCTGTGGATTTGGGGTGCCCTGTGGGTTTGGGGTGCCCTGTGGATCTGGGATGCCCTGTGGGTTTGGGGTGCCCTAATGGTCTGGGATGCCCTGTGGATTTGGGATGCCCTGTGGATTTGGGGTGCCCTATGGGTTTGGGATGCCCTGTGGATTTGGGGTGCCCTTTGGATTTGGGATGCCCTGTGGATTTGGGATGCCCTATGGGTTTGGGGTGCCCTAATGGTCTGGGATGCCCTGTGGATTTGGGATGCCCTGTGGGTTTGGGGTGCCCTATGGATTTGGGGTGCCCTGTGGATTTGGGGTGCCCTATGGGTTTGGAATGCCATAGATTTGGGATGCCCTATGGATTTGGGATGCCCTATGGATTTGGGATGCCCTATGGATTTGGGATGCCACATGGATTTGGGGCGCCCTGTGGATTTGGGGCGCCCTGTGGGTTTGGGGCGCCCTATGGGTTTGGGGTGCCCTATGGGTTTGGGATGCCCTGTGGGTTTGGGATGCCCTGTGGGTTTGGGGTGCCCTATGGGTTTGGGGTGCCCTATGGGTCTGGGATGCCCTGTGGGTTTGGGATGCCCTGTGGGTCTGGGATGCCCTATGGATTTGGGATGCCACATGGGTTTGGGGTGCCCTGTGGGTTTGGGGTGCCCTATGGGTCTGGGATGCCCTATGGGTTTGGAATGCCATGGATTTGGCAGGTTTGCCTGCCCATAACTGTGGCATTTGGACCCTTGGAGGGCAATGTCAGACCTCCCAGTGCCATCACTTAATGTTGTGGTTCACTGAATTTGCCCATAAAACACCAGAATTGAAATAGAATTGCTTGACTGGAAATCCAAGAAGGAGCTCAAGGATTTTTCCCTCCCAGCCATGAGAACTTTCCTGAAGGTGTTGGGCACAAATGACCTTGAGCTATTCTGAGTTGGAAGGCCCCACAAGGACCATTGAGTCCAACCCTTAAGTCACTGGCCCAGACAGGGGATTGAACTCCTGACCTTGGCATTATTACAACCAAGTTTTAACCAGAGATAAACCTCTGGCTTATTAATGATTTTTTTAATGATTTAATGAGTTTTGCTGGAGTCCTCACCCTTCTCCTGATGGCTCCTGAACCATCCAGACCTCCTGGCACTGCTGGAGAGGTCCCAAAGATGCTTCTGGAATCATCTCCAGTGGCCAACCCAAGTCCTCTCGTTTAGTAATCCCTGGAGGAATCCATAATTCACTCCAGTTGTACAACTGCATTCTTTCCTTTCTTTCTTTCCTTTCTTTCTTCCTTTCTTTTCTTTCTTTTCTTTCTTTTCTTTCTTTTCTTTCTTTTCTTTCCTTTTCTTTCCTTTCCTTTCCTTTCCTTTCCTTTCTTTTCTTCCCTTCCCTTCCCTTCCCTTCCCTTCCCTTCCCTTCCCTTCCCTTCCCTTCCCTTCCCTTCCCTTCCCTTCCCTTCCCTTCCCTTCCCTTCCCTTCCCTTCCCTTCCCTTCCCTTCCCTTCCCTTCCTTCCCTTCCCTTCCCTTCCCTTCCCTTCCCTTCCCTTCCCTTCCCTTCCCTTCCCTTCCCTTCCCTTCCCTTCCCTTCCCTTCCCTTCCCTTCCCTTCCCTTCCTTCCCTTCCCTTCCCTTCCTTCTTCCCTTCCCTTCCCTTCCCTTCCCTTCCCTTCCCTTCCCTTCCCTTCCCTTCCTCTCCCTTCCCCTTCCCCTCCCCTCTCCCCTCCCCCTCCCCTCCCCTCCCCTCCTCCCCTCCCCTCCCCTCCCCTCCCCCTCCCTCCCCGCCCCTCCCCGCCCCTCCCCGCCCCTCCCCTCCCCTCCCCGCCCCTCCCCTCCCCTCCCCTCCCCTCCCCTCCCCTCCCCCTCCCCTCCCCCTCCCCTCCCCCTCCCCTCCCCTCCACCCTCCCCTCCCCTCCCCTCCCCTCCCTCCCCCTCCCCCTCCCCCTCCCCTCCCCCTCCCCTCCCCCTCCCCCTCCCCCTCCCCTCCCCTCCCCTCCCCTCCCCTCCCCCTCCCCCTCCCCCTCCCCTCCCCCTCCCCCTCCCCTCCCCCTCCCCCTCCCCTCCCCCTCCCCCTCCCCTCCCCTCCCCTCTGGGTAATCTGAAGTTCCTGCTGTAGAACAGGAGCAGCAAATGGCCCTCAGTTATTCAGAATTCTTTTCCAGTTTCTGTTTGCAGTCAATCATGCACCATAATGGGCTATTTGGCACCACGGATATCTGTATACATAAAAGATAAGTAGGTATTGAATATCTGCTTTTAACAATGTTCTCAGCACTGCCAGTGATAGATTATTTTCTTTTATCTCTTCTCCACATCTCTGTACCAGGGGAGGGTCGTTGGGTGTATCCCAGTGTAACAGAATGGGTTTTAATCAACTGCTGAGAAAATGAGATATTACATTAGGACAAGAATAGCTGCTTGATAGAAGCTGCTCTTTAAAAGTGTAATCCTTCAGCATTCTGGGTTTTATTGCTGTTGTGAGGCACTGAATAAAAATGACATTAAAAAAGTAATCTAACTTAGGGTATGTTTTTCAGGACAGACAGGCAGGATTTATGCAGCAAAAAGGCTTCTTTAAGGTGCAAATAGGAGTGAATACACTGAGAGTGTTTTAGGTTAGAAAGGTGCAATGTGAGTGTGAGCAAGGCCTGGGTGTCATCACCCTGGTGCTTAAAAAATGGTGTTTTACAAAAAATGGTCTATTTTTCAGGTAATTAGGGGGTGCTAATTAAACAGAGTACCCCAGTTTTTGTGCCACCATCCCTAGGAAGATACACAAGCTCTGTAAGGATTTGCAACCTACAGGTGGGCCAAAAAACAGGTCAGTTTGTGATAAGTTGCAGTGACAATACCTGTGTAGATCCCACTGTCTTTAAATTCCTTCAAATATCTGAATTCCAAGGTAGAATAATGGAGTTTTTGGAAAAGATGGGGCTTGTGTCTCTTCCTCACTTGCATTTTAGAATCATAGAATGGATTGGGTTGGAAAAGACCTCCGAGATCATCAAGTCCAGCCCTTGGTCCAACTCCAGTCCCTTTACCAGATCATGGCACTCAGTGCCACGGCCAAGCTCAGCTGAAAAACCTCCAGGGATGGGGAATCCACCCCCTCTCTGGGCAGCCCATTCCAATCCCTGAGCACTCTCTCTGCAAAGAATTTCTTTCTGCTCTCCAACTTCAATTTCCCCTGGCAGAGCTTGAGCCCATCGTGCCCCCTTGTCCTATTGCTGAGTGCCTGGGAGAAGAGACCAACCCCCACCTGGCCAGAACTTCCCTTCAGGCAGTTCCAGACAGTGCTGAGGTCACCTCTGAGCCTCCTCTTCTCCAGGCTGAACACCCCCAGCTCCCTCAGCCTCTCCCCACAGCACTTGTGCTCCAGTCCCTTCTCCAGCCTTGTTGCTCTTTTCAGTTGTGTTGGAAGAGACCTCCGAGATCATCAAGTCCAACCCTTGATCCAACCCCACTGTGATCACCAGCCCAGGGCACAGAGTGCCCTGGGCTGGTGATCACAGTAGGGTTGGATCAAGACATGGTGGATTCTCTGTCCCTGGAGGTGTTTAAGAGGACACTCAGTGCCACATCCAGTCCCTTCTCCAGCCTCGTTGCTCTTCTCTGGCCCCACTCCAGCCCCTCAATCTCCTTCCTGAGCTGAGGGGCCCAGAACTGAACACAACACTCAAGGTGTGGCCTCCCCAAGGCAGAGTCCAGGGGAAGGGTCACTGCCCTGGGCCTGCTGGCCACGCTAGTTTGGATCCAGGTCAGGATCCCACTGGCCAATTTTCCCAATCTCCAGGGTGAAATTGTCCCCAAGCTTCTCATTCCTTCAGGAAGGTGCATTTGGGGCCTCAGGTTGTGAAGGTTGTGGTTGATCTTTGGTGCTGTGTGACTTTAGGTGAAGATCTCTGGGTGGAAAGACTCAGGTGGGAATAAAACCAGAGGGAGCAGGAGCAGAATTTCCTTTGTATGGCTCAAAATCAGAGCCTGTCATTGCTGTGAGAACTGGTAATTTTGGTGTGTTATTCAAGACACTCCTCCAGCCTTTTTGATGTCCCTTGAACTCATAAATTCTGCCTCTTACTTAAAGCCCCAAAGTGACAACATTTCTGAAACCAGAGGAAGGAGCAAACTGGGTAAAACATTCCCTGCTGAAGACACCTCGTTTTGGCCTCAAGCAAAGGCTGAGCTGTAAGAGATTCTCTGCAAAAAGTTCCTTAAATGCTCCTCACAGTGACAGTGGTTACAAAGTGACTTTTGCAAGGGATTAGAATTGGCCTGGGAGTTTTCCCATCCCTTGGGAATTGATTTAGGGAGCCCAAATGAAGCCCAGTTGGCTTCAGGGCTTCAAAGAGCCAATGAACTGGATGGCATTGGGGTCGGTTCAGGAGCATGTTTGAAGACACAACATTTCAAGGATTGCCCATAACAAGCTCTAATTGAGAAGGATTTCTGAAAATGTGCTGTGGGTAGTAAACAATTGCCAGAAGAATAAAGAGATTTAAAGTATCCAAAGTGGTTTTGCTGGAGAGAGATGTCTGTAGGAATCGATGTTATAAAGTAAATGATATAAAATCTACTGCAGATAAACTGTAGTAGCTTATGGCTTTTTTTTAAATTCTTTTAGTACCATCAAAAGCATCATAAGCATAAATAGGATTATAACTTTCCTGGCTCAGCTGTTTCAGTGGGCCCAGCTATGGCTGAAGGAATGAGCACACAAAGCACCAGTGGCTCTTCTGCTCCATCCAACAGTGGCTGTGGCTTTTATAGATTGTCTGAAAGATGAAATCTGAGGGTGTAAACACAGGTTATTGTGGTGTGAACTGGCAGCAGGAGCCCACACTGGTCCCAGACACTCCCAGTGTGTGCCAAGAAATGAAATGGCCCTGCTGGGAAGGTGGGGAGAAAGGGCAAACTGGAGTTAGCAGAGTTATTGCTCTCCCTCCTCTCACCAAGGCAGGTCAATCAGGCACTGAAGGCACCTCCAAACCCATGGTTAGCAAAAAGGAAATTAAACTCAGGCTCCCATTGCAGTCTGTTAGAAGGAGGTGTTTATTTCCCCCCAAAGCAACGTTCACAGCAGCAGAGTGATCACACAATGTTCCAGGCACAAACTCCACTGATGTGCCACTGGAATGCTGAGTCCTGCCAAACTTAGTCCTGGTCAGGTTTAACTTCAGGGCTTGCTCCCTGATCCTGGAGAGCTGGCTGGCACCTCCCCTGGGCTGCTGCCTGGGCACACCTAAGCCCACCAGCTGGAGACTCAGCAGCTTTCCTGGCAGTGGGGCAGAATTCCCTCAGCTGAAGGAATTCTGCCTGGGAATTGTTGGATTCAGGCTCCTTAAGCTGCTCCTCAGTTCTCTGTGTCCCACCACCAACTGCACCGATGGTTTGCTTAATAACAGTGAAATGAGGATCAAGCAATCCATGGTTCCTTGGGCACATCTAAGCCCACCAGCTGAAGACTCAGCAGCTTTCCTGGCAGTGGGATAGAATTCCCTCAGCTGAAGGAATTTTGCTGGGAATTGTTGGAATCAGGTTCCTTAAGCTGCTCCTCTGTTCTGTGTCCCACCACCAACTGCACTGATGGTTTGCTTAATAACAGGGAAATGAGGACCAAGCAATCCATAGTTTTCCTCCACTATGGGCAAAACTGATGGGTATTGACACTTTTCTCAATGGTTTTAGAAGAGATTTGGGCCAAAGAGGATCCAGGGTGTTGTTTCATGTCTCCATGAAGGTCTCAATGTCTTTGGTGCCTGTCAGTTCTCCAGACAGGAGAGGCTGTGCCACCTCCCAGAGCAGCACACACAACACCCCCCTAGGAAACAGGAGTGAGGAATGTCAGCCCTTGGTCACACTGGTGCCCAATAAACACCCAAACCAAACCAGAAGTGAAATGAGTCCACTGTGTGGCATCTCCAGAGGGTGTGGAGGAAGGTTCAGTGTCGGTGAAGATAAGGAATAAACATTATTTTCCAACTTCAAAGGCAGTGGAACTAATGGTGCAGGGATATTAATTACATGGCAGAAAAAATTTGAAAACTCTTAAAATGCACTTGGCAGAATCCCTTTAAACTAATATAGTGTTAGAGTCTCCTAATGGTTTCTGGCTCCAATAAGTTTCCACGATTTTCTCTTTATTTAAGTCTTAAACTCCCCAAATGAAATGCAATTGGAAAATCAGTTATCTTGTTCTGCTTTATGCTCCTGCTAACTCAGCATCGTTAGATGAGCTTGTTTTCCAGTCTCAGAGTTCTCCCTCTCTGTCACTGCCACAGAGCTTTGGTGAAGCAGAGCTTGGAGATTTATTCCTGTATTATAGTGAGGTTTAATTCCCCTCTTGTTGTGTCCACAGGGCTGACTTCCCTGCACTCCAGAATTTATCAACTAGCACAGAGTGAGTCCTGGAGGAGCACAGAGGGGGACTCTGAAGCCTCTCCCTGAACTCCAGAGTTCCTCAACTAGCACAGAGTGAGTCCTGGAGGAGCACAGAGAGG